>NC_057810.1:463292815-463608709 GCF_018294505.1 Triticum aestivum | reverse complement strand
AAAATACTTTGTACACAAAAGTTGCTCAGAACGAAGAGACGAACCCAAATACGCAGTCTGTTCGCCCGCCACACGTCCCTAGCATAGCAAACATGCAACTCTTACCCTCTGGTTCATCTGTCTAACAGACGTCCGGAACCGAGAATACTTTCCCGGATGTTTCCCCCTTCGCCAGTATCGCCTAGCGCTGCGTTAGAACACGCCTAGCACTGTCTATTGTCCTGTTATGCACTTGCCTGCTATGTATTTACTGTTTCTTCCCCCTCTTCTCTCCAGTAGACCTCGAGACCGATGCCGATATCCCTATGATCGACTACGTCGACGACGACCCTCCTTCTTGTTTGAGCAACCAGGCAAGCCCCCCTTTGATCATCCCGATATCGCCCATTCTTTACTCTCATGCTTGCATTAGATTTTGCTATTGTTATTGATTGCTCCTATTCTGATGCATAGCCTGCTTTTGTAACCTGTTGTTGTACCTTACCTGCTTATCCTAAACTGCTTAGTATAGGTTGGTTAGTGATCCATTAGTGACCCCCAGTATTTGTCCTTGTTGCCCCTGCTTCATCATCGACGACTCGATCAGCATGATCGACGACCAGAGCCCGACACCTCACATCACATCACGCCCCTTTTGTTTGCTCGACTGTGCAGAGCTACTATCGAGTGCCGAGGGTGATCCCTCATAACGCACTCCTGATGATAATTCTGTAGTGTAGCTATTCGGTCGTGGTCATCGAGGGTGATTTCCTCTTTCACCATTCCCTGTACGGCTCTGTTGTTCAACACCTCAAGTGTGAACCTCGAGGGTGGTCCCTCTTACGTTCACCTTGATGATTACATTGAGTGGAATCCATCGTGGGTGATTCCTCGGGTTTTCCCCTTGATGTCTGGACACACGGTTACCTTGACTTTACTTGAGACCTTGTTGGAAGTCGGGCGGGCCCAGAGAGCACCCGCAAGATGGTTATGTGGCACGGCCGGGCATTCTGAGCCCTTGTCGTAAGTCCACGAGACGGGGCGACGGGGTCACTTTCGATCGTGAGTCTCTGCTCGTCTCCGCAAGCTAATAATACACTATGGTTTGGGTATTTGTTCTGAGTTGGCCTCTGGCCTTTACGCACTAACCACCACGTGAGAATAGATATGGGCCTCGACGTCGCAGTATCAGCCGAAGCTTTGTCAGACGTCCAGTTCAGCATTGCGGCACGGCCCGGTCGGGGCCCCAGTGGAGGTGGCCTGTATCGCCCTGCACGTAACGATCCGGAGTGCAACGGGCGATGGGCCCAGACCCCGGAGTGCTTAGGATGTAGACCGGCGGGGACCTCTCTGCTGAGCCTAGGTAGGGCTGCGACGTGTTGATCTTCCGAGGGCGGGCATTGACCCCAGAAAGGTGTGTCCGGCCAGAGTGATCGAGCGTGTTGGGTAACGTGGTGCACCCCTGCAGGGAAGTTATATATTCGAATACTGTGTCCACGGTAATGGACGTTCAGACTTATATCCTGATCTTATACAACTACAAATGGATACTTGAGATATGTGGCTCCGGGATTGCTTTCTCGCAGGGAGTCAAGGAAGGATCTCTGGGCATTAATGTTACAACATGTTTGTTAAATATTAAACTGCTATTCTTTACTCTTCTACATACTGCAAGATGCTCGGAGCTGCGTGAAGATGCTAGCCTTCGATAGGCTAGGACTCCCCCCTCTATTCTGGCATTCTGCAGTTCAGTCCACAGATACAACCTTCCATTTGATACCAATGCATACTTAGTATAGATCTGATGCTTGCGAGTACTTTGGATGAGTACTCATGGTTGCTTTGCTACCCCTTTTCCCCTTCCTTCTTCTTTCCGGTTGATGCAACCAGATGGTGGATCCTTGGAGCTAGATGCCACCGCCTGTGGATGCTACTACGTGAAGATCGTCGACTACCAGGAGTTAGTTTAGGAGGTCCCAGACAGGAGGCCTTGCCTCTTCGATCGTTGTTGATTTTGTGCTAGCCTTCTTAAGGCATCCTTGTTTAACTTATGTCTGTACTCAGATATTGTTGCTTCCGCTGACTCTTGTGTATCGAGCTTGTATTCGAGCCCTCGAGGCCCCTGGCTTGTAATATAAAGCTTGTATTGTTTTATTTGTGTCTAGAGTTGTGTTGTGATATCTTCCCGTGAGTCCCTGATCTTGATCGTACACATTTATGTGTATGATTAGTGTACGATTGAATCAGGGGCGTCACAAGTTGGTATCAGAGCCGACTGCCTGTAGGATCCCCCTTTTTAACTCTTTGGCCGAAGTTGAGTCTAGTCTTTTAAAAATTGTTTTACCAACATGGCTATGTGGCTTACGGGTCCATGTCGCCAATTGGGTGGTATTAGGATCTTTTATTCCTCATCTATACTCTGGGAATCTGATCTCTCTCCTATTCTGTTAAATGGTTTTGCAAACTATAACTCTAGGTTCTCGTAAATACTTTCTCCCGGAGAGCCCCTCACTCCAGGTGATTGCTTGGTGCACCAGAAGATTCTGAAGATACTCTCTAATGTTTTACTGAGTCCCTTGTACCCTTTGCCGTTGCGATACCTACCACCGATAAATCCTTATGCGTAACTACCTATGTTGTAGTTCAGACCTTCATCCCCAGTTGATCTTGTTATTACAAGATGTCTTGAAATACTCTTCGATGTTCCGAGAATTCCTTATGCTTACTGCCCTGCAGCTCCTTGCTGCATGAATACCCCTACGGATAATTACTTGCTCTTATCGAGTATCCATTCATCAAGTTATTCTTATGCTTCATAAGATACTTTGTAATACAATCCGAGCTTTTGAGGACCTCTGTCGCCTATTGCTCTAGAAGGTCTTACATGCCTACACTCTGGTTAATTCCATATGCCTAGCTGTATCCATTGACGTCCTTTCTCATTATCATTTTGAGTCTTTCGATTTGATATGTTTGTGAGTAGTCACAGTCAGTTGGTCCTTATAAATTATCATTCTGGCTCAAACGTCTTCCTGAACATGAGCTGGTTCTCGGCCAATCAGATTGCCATCGATTGTGCCCTAAGTCTAGTCAACTTAACCATCCTTGGTCAGAGCGTTTGCTTCTGATCCCTTGATTTTGGAAATTGTAATTCCTTTGCATTTGAACTCTGAATTAGTCTGTTGCTTCTATAATCTGATATCCTTGCATTCTTTCTACCTCTGGTTGAGTACTGATGCTCACATCAGATCCCTTGTGAACCACTAGATCCTTTGTGGGGTTCTATCCGACAGCGTCCTTCATATACAATAACCTTGTGAGCTTTTTCTCGGATACATAATGCCTTTGGTAAATTGTATCTGCTGCTTCCTCAAACATGCTCTACCCCGAGCTTAATTTATTTACTCGTGAAGTTTGTAGTATATGCTCCTAAGATGCCCAGTGGGTTGAACCTATGTCTTCCCTAAATTCGTGTGGACCCAAAGCTTATGCGGGTTATATCTACTAGCGTTTCTTTGGATAACATTTCAACGCTACAACTTCTTCGAATGTGAGAAGTGAATGGAAGGTTGTGCATTAGAGAAGTGGGAGTCGACC
Source organism: Triticum aestivum (assembly GCF_018294505.1). Lineage (NCBI taxonomy): Eukaryota > Viridiplantae > Streptophyta > Magnoliopsida > Poales > Poaceae > Triticum > Triticum aestivum. The sequence goes on along the minus strand of NC_057810.1, from coordinate 463,605,133 downwards.
TTGAACCTTTGTGTTCATGCCCACAGACCCGATGTGGAACTTATCATGGAAGCTTCTTGTTATAATAATAATCCCCTTGTGATAAGTCCATCTTGTATCTATGTTTGGTCCTTTGCAATCGTGGTTCCGACCATATTGTTCTTGTTTGGTCCATTTATCGAACAAGTTAAAGTACTGGTCTTCTTCAGATTGTTTCACCTTTTCAACCTCTACATTGATATACCTTCGAGTGTTACCCTCTGGTATCCCGAGAATATCACGGAACTACATAACTTCTTATGAGTTTTTCATCAGCTATTATTCTCGCCGATTCAAAATTTTCCACGGGTTCTGCGTTGTTAAACGCTCGAGAACACCGGTAATTGATTTAGGTCTCCATTGCTTTGTTTAACCTTTCGTGTGACCTAACATATCTGAGCAGTGGTAATTCCCTGCTTATGTAAACACCTCAGTGTACAAACTCTGTCAGTAAGACCTTGTTACTATTGTTGATGGCATTCCGGTAACCACCGATGGACGAGAACTTTGCCTATTGGTCCGCCTCGTCTTAACGAGCAGGGAAATGGTTCTCTTTGTCCCTCGCCCTTGGTATCAGCGTTGTTGCCAACATAATTGACAGGCTATCCTCTGACCTGCCTTGCTATCATGACCATACAAAATGTTAGCACCCTTCTTGCTTTTAACCCACATGGTGGGCCCATAACCCACTGTTCCACATGATCGAAACTTGAGTCTCCTGTACAACCTTGACTCCGAAATATTCTTTGCACTTGGCTTCGTATGTAAATCACGAGCCACCTTCCTAGTGATCTATTCTGCTATCAGACGCAATGGTTATTCCCATTGCTCTGAACCCCTTTTACCCTCTGTTTCACGCAATGAACGCTTGCCTACCCGCTTGAAGCTTCTTATTGCACCCTCTTACCTTACTCTTGATGACTTTCTTGAATTTCAACTTGAGAGATGCCTCTATGCCACGTTCAGTGATATAGCCCCCAGGTACCTATCTTGTAATGAGCTCCGTTCTTCTCGAGTCTTTCCCCTTACTTCACCACTTAAAATCTCGGGACGAGATTTCTTGTAGTGGAGGAGATTTGTAACGCCCGGATAATTAAGCTACAGTAATTCCCTGCTAATGATGCCACGTCATCATGATTAATATTGTTAAACTCGCGTTGGTTCGAATTCGGTCCAATTTCAAATTCAAATTAAAGTCCAAAATTCAACTTTCTCAAACATGAAAAATAAAATGTTCAAAGTGTGGCATATATTCCATATCTAATTATGGTGGTGACCCAACACTTTTGTAAAACGTTTAAATCCCTTTTGGGAATATAACAGTGGCTTAAACAACCATTGAAATGCCTTTTATAATTTCTAAAAAGTTAAACTATTTTATTTGTGAGTGAAACTTTTTGTGGCAGAGGTATAAATAGTAATACTAATTTAGAAACTACTTTTGTATTTTAACTAAACTAAAGTATTGTGGAAATTAATTAAAATAGTGAAAGGTAAATAACAAAAAGTAATTAAAAAATAAAAATAAACGAGACAACACCTCCCCCTGGGCCACTTGGCCCACCTAACCACCAGGGCGGCCCAAACGCACTGCCTCCCCCTCCCTGTTCACAGGGGGGGATCGTGGGCAGCGCCGATGCCTGCCACTGCACCGGCCGTCGCCGTGGCGGCCATCCGACGGCCCTCCGGCGTTCCCCTGCCTATATCTACCCACTGCGTCTGGAACCCTAGCCGGCCCCTCCCCATTCCCCTCGCGTCGCCCTCCTCTCCCTCCGCTCGCAATCGCGCCGCCATCGCCATGCCTCGACTCGTCCATGCGGCCACCGTCGACCCTGGCGCCTAGGAGCTGGACCATCAGCTTCGTCGTCGTCTGCTGCGTCGTGCACACCCTCGAGTCCTTGGTGGGAGCCCCTACATCGCCGGATTCGTCGTCATCTTCAACCTACGGTCACCAGCGAGGCACCCAACCATTCCCCTCTCCTTCCCTTGCGGATCCGTCGTCGTATTTGTCGCTCTGTTAGAGGCCGAAGCCATCGTCCGCCATGGCCACGAGCTCGTCGTGGCCGTGCTTTTTCCCTGCGTCTCTGGCCGGCCCAGTTCGCCCCCTCGCGCGTGTGCGCCTGCCCACGGCCGCGCCCCGCCCGCTGCCTTGCAACAGCTGCTGCTGCGCGCGCCTGTAGCCGCCACTGCCGTGGCCCCTATTGCTCCCGTCGACACTGCCTGTGCCACAGCTGCTGCTGTTAGACATTGAATCGTGCTGCTTCCTTCTTCAGTTAACCCAAGTGTAGATTTTTCCAGTTTCGACAGAATAAAAATGTACAAGGAGTCATTCTTGTACGTGCTCGTAGTCTTTGTTTTCTGCATGTAGTAGCTAGTGTTGGACTGTTTGCTCCCATGGAATGGTGTGGCCATTAGCTCAAACATGGCCGGTAGGCTAGAAAGAATGTGTTGCTGTAACAGCAAATAGGTAGAAGAGAAGAAAACGCTGCAGTTTCAGAGCGACGAGAGAGTGCGAGAACACCGGCTACAACTACAGTTGCTATCCGCCGCTGCTCGTCGCGCCATTGCCTTCCTGGACGTGCCCCCGCGCACGCCCACCCACGCGTGGCCGCGCCACCGCCGCGCTCGTCGACGTCGTCGTCGCCGGCACTTTGCTGTTGTGCTGCTCCTTGCATCGTTGTTGCTACTGCCGCTAGCCGCTGCTCTGCGTGCCTGCTACTGCGTGGCCGCTGCTCATGCCGCTGCTGCTCAAATACTGCTGTAGGTGCTGCTGATGATGCTTGGCCATGGCCGCCAGCAGATGATGTATGTGCTTGTGCGTGAGCTTCTAGTACAGCCACACAATGAGTTTGGCTAGTGCCATTACCATATGGCGAGTACTAGGCGCCGGTCGACCGGCTCAATTTGGGCCGGTCGACACGCAGCCGTCCGATTTTAGCGATTATACCCGTTCGATTTGGCGTTTCGGTTTCGTCCACCCATGGGATTAACTCCGTCCTGACTCCGCCTCTGCCTCCCGGTGAGCCCTCCCGCCTCTGCCTTTTCCTCCGCCTCCGTCTACCTCGCTTCGCCTGCTTGCAGCTCTGGTGGACACTCCCGCCGCCGATGCCATCGTGCCAGGGCGCAGCCTCACCATAACAGTTCCAGCTCTGCTTCGGCTGGTTGTAGCAAAAACGATTGCTACTTCCAGCAAAATTCAAATATAGTTCCAGCAAAAAACAAAAATGTAATGAAAAGCGATGGCAACATCTTCTCGATTTGTAGCAAAATAGAGAAGGGGTTCCAGCAAAGATCTTAAGTGGTTCCAGCAATAAAACACATGGCGCCACCGTTCATTGCCACCCGAGCGTCATCTTCGCCTACTACAGCAAAATCAAATGCTGGTTCCAACAAATATCAAATATGGTTCCAGCAAATATCAAATACGGTTCCAGCAAAAAAACAAAATTGTAGCAAAAAATCATGTCAGCGACGGCAACATCCTCTCGATTTGTAGCAAAAAGGAAAAAGGGTTCCAGCAAAAATCTTAAGTGGTTCCAGCAAAAATAAAACATGGCGGGCACTGCCATCGCAGCCCACCACCATTTTCGCCTAATGCAGCAAAGTCAGGAGCTGGTTCCAGCAAAAATCAGATGTGGTTCTAGCAACAAAATTGATGTAGCAAAAGAAGTCAGGGCAGCGACGGCACCATCAACCTATCAATTGCAGCAAAAATAAAAAAAAGGTTCCAGCAAAAAATGAAGTGGTTCCAGCAACCTATCTTAGCACTCCCCGTCGCTCGCGATTCTGCAGGCATGCGGCAGCGCCGTCCCGGCCGCGCGCAGCACATAGTCTCCCCGCTCCTACCGTGCACCACCTAAACGACCAACACCAAGCACCGGCAGCGCCCCGCATCCAGCCTTGCCGGTGGGTCAGCAAGGAGGAGCTGGGTAGAGGAGGAGGCCCCAACGGAAGCACGCTGCAGCGAGCTTTGCCGGTGGGTCAGCTGCGAGGAGCTGGGTAGAGGAGGAGGCCGGTGAAAGTAACGCAATAGATTTGTGGCAGCCATGGCTCTGTGAGAGATTGGGAGTGAGTAGTGGGGAAGGAACGCCCAAGGAAACGGATAAGGATAGTACTAGTTGGGCGAGATATTTCCTGGGTAGAGCGGCGCGTTGTGTATCGTACGATTACAATCCATCCTGCGGCTCGCGAGTGACCGGCCGAGCGTTCAGCCGGTCTGCCGGCGGAAAACGTTTCCCTTACCATATGGCCTAACTAGATTACTGTTAGTGCTATGCTACTACTAGTAGTCAGTGACGCCGGGCCCAACTGCCTAAATAAAACAACTAAAATCATCTAATTTAAGTAAAGGGAATGACACACGGGACCCACTTCTACTATTCATATATTGACCGGTCAACCTATGACTGGGTCAACCCAACCCCACTGACCCCATTGTCATACAAATGGGCTAGAGAAGCACCAGGTGAAAAAAGTATATTTTGCTTTTAATTTGAATTATTAGAATTCTAGAAAATCATTTAAACTTTGGGAAAATAATCTAATAATCCGTATGTCGGATGAAAATACTTTGTACACAAAAGTTGCTCAGAACGAAGAGACGAACCCAAATACGCAGTCTGTTCGCCCGCCACACGTCCCTAGCATAGGAAACATGCAACTTTTACCCTCCGGTTCATCTGTCTAACAGACGTCCGGAACCGAGAATACTTTCCCGGATGTTTCCCCCTTCGCCAGTATCGCCTAGTGCTGCGTTAGAACACATCTAGCTCTGTCTATTGTCCTGTTATGCACTTGCCTGCTATGTATTTACTGTTTCTTCCCCCTCTTCTCTCCGCTAGACCCCTAGACCGATGCCGATGTCCCTGTGATCGACTACGTCGACGACGACCCTCCTTGTTTGAGCAACCAGGCAAGCCCCCCTTTGACCATCCCGATATCGCCCATTCTTTTCTCTCATGCTTGCATTAGATTTTGCTATTGTTATTGATTGCTCCTATTCTAATGCATAGCCTGCTTTTGTAACCTGTTGATGTACCTTACCTGTTTATCCTAAACTGGTTAGTATAGGTTGGTTAGTGATCCATCAGTGACCCACAGTATTTGTCCTTGTTGCCCCTGCTTCATCATCGACGACTCGATTAGCGTGATCGACGACCAGAGCCCGACACCTCACATCACATCACGCCCCTTTTGTTGCTCGACTCTGCAGAGCTACTATCGAGTGCCGAGGGTGATCCCTCATAACGCACTCCTGATGATAATTCTGTAGTGTAGCTATTCGGTTGTGGTCATCGAGGGTGATTTCCTCTTTCACCATTCCCTGTACATCTCTGTCGTTCAACACCTCAAGCATGAACCTCGAGGGTGGTCCCTCTTACGTTCACCTTCATGATTACATTGAGTGGAATACATCGTGGGTGATTCCTCGGGTTTTCCCCTTGATGTCTGGACACACGGTTACCTTGACTTTACTTGAGACCTTGGTCAAAGTCGGGCGGGCCCGGAGAGCACCCGCAAGATGGTTATGTGGCACGGCCGGGCATTCTGAGCCATTGTCGTAAGTCCACGAGACGGGGCGACGGGGTCACTTTCGATTGTGAGTCTCTGCTCGTCTCCGCAAGCTAATAATACACTATGGTTTGGGTATTTGTTCTGAGTTGGCCTCTGGCCTTTACGCACTAACCACCACGCGGGAATAGATATGGGCCTCGACGTCGCAGTATCAGCCGAACCTTTGTCAGATGTCCAGTTCAGCATTGCGACACTGCCCGATCGGCGCCCCAGTGGAGGTGGCATGTATCGCCTTGCACGTAATGATCCGGAGTGCAACGGGCGATGGGCCCAGACCCCGGAGTGCTTAGGATGTAGACCGGCGGGGACCTCTCTGCTGAGCCTAGGTAGGGCTGCGACGTGTTGATTTTCCGAGGGCGGGCATTGACCCCAGAAAGGTGTGTCCGGCCAGAGTGATCGAGCGTGTTGGGTAACATGGTGCACCCCTGCAGGGAAGTTATATATTCGAATACCGTGTCCACGGTAATGGACGTTCAGACTTATATCCTGATCTTATACAACTACAAATGGATACTTGAGATATGTGGCTCCGGGATTGCTTTCTCGCGGGGAGTCGAGGAAGGATCTCTGGGCATTAATGTTACAACATGTTTGTTAAATATTAAACTGCTATTCTTTACTCTTCTACATGCTGCAAGATGCTCGGAGCTGCGTGAAGATGCTAGTCTTCGATAGGCTAGGCCTCCCCCCTCTATTCTGGCATTTTGCAGTTCAGTCCACAGATACAACCTTCCATTTGATACCAATGCATACTTAGTATAGATCTGATGCTTGCGAGTACTTTGGATGAGTACTCACGGTTGCTTTGCTACCCCTTTTCCCCCTTCCTTCTTCTTTCCGGTTGATGCAACCAGATGGTGGATCCTTGGAGCTAGATGCCACCGCCTATGGATGCTACTACGTGAAGATCGCCGACGACCAGGAGTTAGTTTAGGAGGTCCCAGGCAGGAGGCCTTGCCTCTTCGATCGTTGTTGCTTTTGTGCTAGCCTTCTTAAGGCATCCTTGTTTAACTTATGTCTGTACTCAGATATTGTTGCTTCCGCTGACTCTTGTGTATCGAGCTTGTATTCGAGCCCTCGAGGCCCCTGGCTTGTAATATAAAGCTTGTATTGTTTTATTTGTGTCTAGAGTTGTGTTGTGATATCTTCCCGTGAGTCCCTGATCTTGATCATACACATTTGTGTGTATGATTAGTGTACGATTGAATCGGGGGCGTCACATACTTATGGGTCATCAAGGCTATTTTCTGGGGCCATTTCCGGGGAGTGAAGCGCCTTTGGTGAGTGGAATTTGGTAAGGAAAAAATTATATTACGTGCTAAAATTTACTATCACTTGTCACATGGAAAATAATCCTTTGAGGGGCTTGTTCTGGGTATCTTCACCCCGACTGTAAGAACAAAGATTTCGTCCTCAATCTACTACACCTACTTAAAATATTTACTATGAAATTCCTTCGGGTATGATAGAGAAACTGCTAGCTAATCCTTATGCAGCAGACGGAACACTACATCCTGATATGCATCTAATCTTTGTGGATGAAGTTTGTGGATTATTTAAGTTTGCATGTTTACCCAGAGATGAAGTCAAGAGGAAGTTCTTACCTTTATCTTTGAAGGGAATTACATTGACATGGTATAGGGTATGTGATGATATTGGATCTTGGAATTATAACCTATTGAAATTGGAATTTCATTAGAAGTTTTATCCTATGCATCTGGTTCATCGTGATCGGAATTATATATATAATTTTTGGCCTCGTGAAGGAGAAAGTATCGCTCAAGCTTCGGGGAGGCTTAAGTCAATGTTACATTCATGCCCCAATCATGAGCTCTCGAGAGAAACTATTATTCAGAATTTTTATGCTCGGCTTTGTCGTAATGATCAATTCATGCTTGATACCTCTTGTACTGTCTCTTCTATGAAGAAGACTATTGAATTCAAATGGGATCTCTTGGAAAGAATTAAATGCAACTCTGAAGATTGGGAGCTTGACGAACGTAAGGAGTAAGGTATAAAGCTTGAATTTGATTGTGTTAAACTTTTATGGATACCGATGCTTTTCAGAATTTTAGCACTAAATATGGACTTGACTCTGATATAGTAGCCTCTTTCTGCGAATCATTTGCTACTCATGTTGATCTCCCTAAGGAGAAGTGGTTTAAATATCATCCTCCCATTAAAGTGAAAGTAGTAGAACCCATTGAAGCTATGGAAGAAACCACTACTTATAATGTTGATCTAGTTATTCCTACTGCTTATATTGAGAAGCCACCTTTTCCTGTTAGGATATAAGAACATGCTAAAGCTTGAAATGTGGTTAGCAAGATGTGACACCCCGATAGTTAAGCTATAGTAAACCCCTATTAATGATGCCAAGTCATCATAATTAAAATTTTGCTAAACCTCACTCGTTTCAAAATTAGTTCAAATACAAATTCAAATAACAAGTCAAAGTATAGTTTCATAAAACAGTGAATTAAAAATGTTCGTTAGGTTGCAAATATTCATTAGATAATTGTTATGCATTAACCAACATTTTTCTAAAGGTTTAAAATGCCATTGGATATGAAAATAGTACCCAAAACAGCCGCATTTAGGTCATTTCCATTTAATAAAAATACAAAGAACTTCTAATCACTCCCAACATTTCTGTGACAGTGAGGTATGTTAAATACTAAATATTGAGACCGGCCACACATTTTACTAAAGTGAATTATTGATCAAAGTGTAAATAGAAAATAAAATAGAAAACAAACAAACAAAAAAGAACAAAAGACCAGGTTCCCCCTGCTGGGCTGAGAGGCCCAGCTGGACAAACGGCCGACCCAGTCTAGGGCCTACTTACCCCCCAACCTTAACTTAACTGCGTGCTACCACCCACTTCCTCGATTCTCCCCACTCCCCCTCCGCCGCCGCACACCGAGACCAGAGGTGAGGCGCCTCAAGAACGAGCTAGAGCACCTAACCCCCTTGCAGCTTCTCCTTCCTCCGTTGGCTCCTGCTCCACCTCGTCACCCTGGACCTCCACCGAGCAGCAAGCAGCAGCCGCCGTCCTCGCCATCTCGGACCTCTCCTGCACCACGACTGTCGTGCCTCGGACCAGCCTCGCACCGCGCCCCTGCCTCAACACGGACGGCTTCGACCTCCCTCGGCTTCACCGAGCCCTCCACGAGCTCCGCAGTGAGCCTCTCCGATGATCCCCCCACCTCCCCCTCAATCTCGTTGTCGTAACCGTTGCCCTCGTCCTCCGTTGCCGCGCCGGTGCCCCACTCCGTGTATGACCTGGTTGTACCCTGACTACATGCCATGCGCCCCAGGCTGCGCCCTCGCACGCGCACGTCCACCCGAGGCGTGCCCTTGTCCCTACTAGCTGCCGTTGCTGCACTGTCCCGCTACTCACCCTGCCTGCTAACTTGGCCGCCCCGCACGAGCGTGTCACACCACAGCCGAAGCTCGCATGCTGTGGCCACGCTCACACACTCGCCACCGCCCCACTGGACCTCGTCACCGGCGTCCATCCCGGCACCTCCCGCACCGACCACTAGCCTCACTAGACAAGCACCGACACGCTTGTCCTGCTGGTGCTCGTGGGTGACCAAATGGTCACCGGAACGCAACTCCGGTGAGCCTCCGCCGTGTTCTATGGTGGCCGGCGACTAAGCACCGACATAGTTGAGCGTCCTTTTTTTATCCACTACTCCCCTGCCTGTGGGTCCCGCACAGCTTAACTAACCTGCTAATTAAAACATTAAGAATAACTAACCTAGACACTGACATCGAGCCCCACTTCTTAATTAACCTCTGGTTTAAATTCAACCTATGTTGAATAAATAGTCCGTGATAGGTGGGTCCATGCCCCTATTTAACTAGATAAGGCTGACACGTCAGCCTGCTGAGCAGGGGCCCCACGAGTCAGCCTCTGCTGACTGGACTGTTGTCCCAATCAACTTGCCCACTAGTCAGCCCCTATGTGGTCTGTTTGGGTACAAAACTGGGTACACATAGCAATTGCATTTAGTTTGTTTGTGAATTAAATTAAATTCAGAAATTCCAAAAATCATTTAAAACTTTGGAAATTAATATAAAATAAACTATAGCTCGGATGAAAATACTTTATACATGAAAGTTGCTCAGAATTTTGAGACGAATCCGAATACGTAGTCTGTTCGTTAGCCACACGTCCCTAGGATAGTGAACATGCAACCATTCCCCTCTAGTTCGTTTGTTCGAAAATGCCGAACACCGGGGATACTTTACCGGATGTTTTCTCGCTTCGTCTGTATCGTGTAGCACTGTGTTAGATCACCTGTGTTACCGTTATATGTCATGTCATGCATCTGTTTGCATTGTATTCATTGTTTCTTCCCCCTCTTCTCTCCGGTAGACTACGAGACTGACGCCACTACTGCCATGATCGACTATTGTGTTGACGACCCCTACCTCCCGACTGATCTTCCAGGCAAGCAAACCCCCTTTGATCAACCAGATATCACCCACTCTCTTATCTCTTATTCTTGCATTAGATTTGCTACTATTGTTGATTCGATAGCTCTCATTCTGTTGCATAGCCTGTCATTGTTGCTACAATTTTTGATACCTTTACCTGCTATCCTAAATGCTTAGTATAGGATGCTAGTTTATCATCAGTGGCCCTACATTCTTATCTGTCTGCCATGCTATACTACCGGGCCGTGATCACTCAGGAGGTGATTACGGGTTTATACTTACATACATATTATACATGATACAAGTGGTGACTAAAGTCGGGTCGGCTCGTAGAGTACCCGCGAGTGATTCACGGATTGGGGACTGAAAGGACATTTATCCCGATGGCCCTCTGAGTGGATCTTTATAGAGGAGCGATAGGGCAGGTTGAGACCACGTAGTTGGGAGGTGGGCCTGGTCCCTGGTTGGCGTCCGTGGTTACTTCAAAATAACACGCTTAACAAGATGTTGGTATTTGATCTGAGTCTGGCTACGAGCCTATACTCATTAACCAATTACGTGGGAACAGTTATGGGCACTTGACGTCGTGGTATCAGCCGAAGCCTTCTAGACGTAAGTGACTGAGCGGCACGCACCGGGTTGGACCGCGTAACACAACTTCCTTTGTAATGGAGGCTGCTAGGTCTGCTCACCAGCCGTGTAGGCAACGTGCAGGTGTGCAATGGGCGATGGGCCCAGACCCCTGCGCATATAGGATTTAGACCGGCGTGCTGACCTCTCTGTTAGGCCTAGGTAGGACTGCGACATGTTGATCTTCCGAGGCCGGGCATGACCCGGGAAAGTGTGTCGAAACGGAGGGATCGAGCGTGTTGGGTAATGTGGTGCACCCCTGTAGGGAAGTTTATCTATTCGAATAGTCGTGTCCCTCGGTAAAAGGACGACCTCGAGTTGTACTTCGACCTTGTGACAACTAGAACCGGATACTTTATAAAACACACCCAGAAAAGTTCCACAGATAACCTGGTGATCGCTTTCCCACAGGGCGACGAGGGGAGGATCGCCGGGTAGGATTATGCTATGCGATGATACTTGGTGAACTTACCAGCTACTCTCTTCTACATGCTTCAAGATGGAGGCTGCCAAAAGCGTAGTCTTCGATAGGACTAGCTATCCCCCTCTTATTCTGGCATTCTGTAGTTCAGTCCACAGATACTATCCATTTCATTGATACCAATGCATATGTAGTGTAGATCCTTACCTGCGAGTACTTTGGATGAGTACTCATGGTTGCTTTGCTCCCTATTTTCCCCCTTTCCATTCTTCTCGGACGTCACAACCAGATGTTGGAACCCAGGAGCCAGATGCCACCGTCGATGATGACCCCTACTACACCGAGGGTGCCTACTACTACGTGCAGGCCGCCGATGACCAGGAGTAGTTTAGGAGGATCCTAGGCAAGAGGCCTGCGCCTCTTTCGGTCTGTATCCCAGTTTGTGCTAGCCATTTTATGTCACCTTGTTTAACTTATGTCTGTACTCAGATATTGTTGCCTCCACTGACTCATTTATGTTCAACCACTTGTATTCGAGACCTCGAGGCCCCTGGCTTGTAATATGATGCTTGTATGACTTATTTGTCTTTTTAGAGTTATGTTGTGATATCTTCCCGTGAGTCCCTGATCTTGATCGTACATGTTTGCGTGTATGATTAGTGTACGATTGAATCAGGGGCGTCACACAAGAGTTATACAAGAACACCTACACCCTCTGAACAAATTAAAGTTGAACCTAATGTTGCTATGGTTAAAGATCTCTTGGTTGAAAATATTGATGGACATGTTATTTATTTCTATAATGAAGCTACTAGAATTGCCAAACCTGATGAAAAAGATAAACATGGACCAGTTGTTGGCATTCCTGTTTTCTCTGTTAAAATAGGGGATCATTGTTATCATGGTTTATGTGATTTGGGTGCTATTGTCAGTGCTATCCCATTTGCTTTATATTAAGAAATTATGAATGATATTGCACCTGCGGAAAAAGAAGATATAGATGTTACTATTAAATTCACGGATAGAGATACTACTACACCACTTGGGATTGTTAGAGATGTTGGAGTCTTGTGTGGGAAAATAAAATACCCTACTGATTTTCTCGTTCTTGGTTCCCCACAAGATGATTTTTGTGCCATAATATATTGGTAGACCTTTCTTGAACACGGTTAATGTTAAGATAGACTGTGAAAAAGAAACTGTTAGTGTAAGCTTCGGCGATGTGTCTCATGAATTTAATTTCTCTAAATTTCATAGACAACTGCGTGATAAAGAGTCACCTAGTAAAGTTGAGATTATTGGTCTTGCTTCTATTGTCGTGCCTCCTACTAATCCTTTAGAACAATATTTGCTAGACCATGAAAATGATATGCATACGGATGAAAGAAACGAAATAGATGAGATATTGTTTAAACAAATGCCTGTTTTGAAACACAATTTGCCTGTTGAAACTCTTGGAGATCCTCTACCACCCAAGTGTGATCCTGTTTTTGAGCTTAAACAATTGCCTGATACTTTGAAATATGCTTATCTTGATGAAACAAGATATATCCTGTTATTGTTAGTGCTAACCTTTCAGAGCATGAAGAAAAGAGATTATTGAAAACTCCGAGGAAGCACCGTGCTGCTATTGGATATACTCTTGCTGATCATAAGGGCATTAGTTCCACTCTATGTCAACATAAAATTAATATGGAACCAGATGCTAAACCAGTTGTTGATCATCAGCGATAGTTAAAACCTAAGATGAAAAAAGTGGAAAGAAATGAAATACTAAAGCTTCTAGAAGAAAGTATAATCTATCATATTGTTGATAGTAGATGGGTAAGTCTTGTTCATCATGTCCCTAAGAAGGGAGGCATTACTGTAGTTCCTAATGATAAAAATGAACTTAACCCACAAAGAATTATCACAGGTTATAAAATGGTAATTGATTTAGAAAATTAAACAAAGCTACTAGGAAAGATCATTATCCTTTGCCTTTTATTGACCAAATGCTAGAAAGACTATCAAAACATACAAATTTCTTCTTTCTGGATGCATACTCCGGTTTTTCCCAAATACCTGTGTCACAAGAGGATCAAGAAAAAGAACTACTTTTACATGCCCTTTTGGTACTTTTGCTTATACACGTACGCCCTTTGGTTTATGCAATGCACCTGCTACCTTTCAAAGATCTATGACTGCTATATTCTCTGACTTTTCTGAAAATATTGTGGAGGTTTTTATCGATAATATTTCTGTTTATGGGATTTCTTTTGATGACTGCCTAAGCAATCTTGATCGAGTTTTGCAGAGATGTGAAGAAACTAATCTTGTCTTGAATTGGGAGACGTGCCACTTTATGGTTAACAAAGGTATTGTCTTGGGGCATAAAATCTCCGAAAGAGGCATTGAATTTAATAAAGCTGAAGTTGATGCAATTGAAAAAATGTCGTGTCCTACAAATATCAAAGGTATGAGAAGTTTCCTTGGTCATGCCGGTTTCTATAGGAGATTTATTAAAGAATTATCTAAAATTTCTAGGCCTCTCACTGAACTTTTGCAAAAGAAGTTCCTTTTGTTTTTGTTGTTGATTGTTTAGAAGCCTTTGAAATACTTAAGAAAGCCTTAATCTCTGCACCTATTGTTCAATCACCTGATTGGAACCTACCCTTTGAAATTATGTGTGATGATACTGATTATGCTGTTGGTGCTGTTCTAAGACAAAGAATTGATAAGAAATTAAATATTATCCATTATGCTAGTAAAACTCTAGATAATGCTCAAACAAATTGTGCTACTACTGAAAAGGAATTTCTACCAGCTGTGTTTGCTTGTAATAGTTCAGTTCCTACATTGTTGATCCCAAAGTAATTATTCACACTGATCATGCTGCTATTAAATACCTTATGGAAAAGAAAGATGCTAAACCTAGACACATTAGGTGGGTTATCCAGCTACAAGAATTTGATTTACATGTTATTGATAGGAAGGGAGCTGAGAACCCCATAGCAGACAACTTGTCTAGGTTAGAAAATATTCTTGATGACCCGCTAACTATTGATGACAGTTTTCCTAATGAACAATTAGCTGTCATAAATGCTTCTCGTAGTACCCCCATGGTATGCAGATTATGCTAATTATATTTTTGCTAAATTTATACCACCTAGTTTCACATACGAGCAAAAGAAAAAGTTTTTCTATGATTTAAGACACTACTTCTGGGATGACCCACATCCTTATAAAGGAGTATATGGTGTTATTAGACGTTGTATACCTGAGCATGAACAGGAACACATTATACGAAAGTGTCACTCTGAGTCATATGGAGGATACCATGCGGGATACCGAATGACAGACAAGGTATTACAGTCGCGTTTTTATTGGCCTACTCTTTTCAAAGATGCTTGTAAGTTTGTCTTGTCTTGTGATGAATGTTAGAGAATTGGTAAAATTAGTACATGTTAGGAAATGCCTATGAATTATTCACTTGTTATTGAACCATTTTATGTTTGGGGATTTGATTATATGGGACCTTTTCCTTCCTCCAATGGGTATAGTCATATTCTAGTTGTTGTTGATTATGTCACTAAATCAGTAGAAGCTATTCCAACTAGTAGTGCTGATCACAACAATTCCATTAAGATGCTTAAAGAAGTTATTTTCCTGAGGTTTGGAGTCCCGAGATATCTAATGACTGATGGTGGTTCGCATTTTATTCATGGTGCTTTCCGTAAATTGCTTGCTAAGTATGATGTTAACCATAGAATGCATCTCCATATCACCCTCAGTCTAGTGGTCAAGTAGAATTAAGTAATAGGGAAATAAAATTGATCTTGCAAAAGACTATTAATAGATCCAGGAAGAATTGGTCTAAGAAACTTCATGATGCATTATGGGCTTATAGAACTGCTTACAAAATTCCTATGTGTATGTCTCCATATAAAATGGTTTATGGAAAAACATGTCACTTACCTCTGGAACTAGAACATAAAGCTTATTGGGCAATTAAAGAACTCAATTTTGATTTCAAACTTGCCGGTGAAAATAGGTTGTTTCACATCAGCTCGCATGATGAATGGAGAACCAAAGCCTATGAAAATGCCAAGCTGTTTAAAGAAAAGGCTAAAAGATGGCATGACAAAAGGATACAAAAGCGTGAATTCAATGTAGGTGACTAAGTCTTGCTATAAAATTCTCATTTAATACTTTTTGCAGGAAAATTTCTCTCCAAATGGGAAGGACCTTACGTCATCGAAGAAGTATATCGTTCCGGTGCCATCAAGATCAACAATGCCGAAGGAAATAATCCAAAGGTGGTGAAATGGGCAAAGAATCAAACATTATATTTTACGTCCGCCCATGAATGTTGTAACTAATATTATTCATACCATAACACCGGAGGAGTACATAAAAGAAACCTTCCAGAACACGCCAGATCCCTGAAAAGGAATAGGTATGTGTTACGGTAAGTAACCCGACTCCAAAAGTTTCCCAAAGGCAATTTTACTCCGTTTTGAAATATTTAAAAAATTAGAAAAATCAAAAGTAGTCCGAATAGTGCAGGAGGAGGCGACAAGCCGAGGGGCGCGCCCTACCCCCTGGGCGTGCCTCCTAGGCTTGTGGCCACCTCGTGTGCCATCCAGACTCCGTTTTCTAGCAGATTACTTCTTTTGCTCAATAAAAAATCATTATGTAATCACCTGAAGGTTTTGACCACCGCATCGCTGAGAACTCCTTTTTTCTTGTTTGAACCTTTTTTTGACAGATCTAGATCGCCATGACGTCTCCAAGTGCCTTCAAGGACAAGTTCTTCTATAGGGTCATCAACCCTTACCTCCAGGAGGTGATGAAACACCCTCAGGCCATTGAGATGCGTGAGAGGGTGCTTCACATCCGGGATGTTCAAGGTCCAAAGAAGACCAGAACCGTGGAGACCAGTCTTAAAGCGATGGAGCAGGAGATCTTCAAGTGCAATGGATGGTGGAACATGGACTCAACGTCAACCACTCCATGATCACGGAATTCACCCGCGACCACAAGCTAGATGCCGCTAATATTGGAGAGGCTATCTTCAAGCTCCATGAGCGGATAGAGCACCTTCAAGCACAGATCTATGATTTGCAAAACCAAAACAGTGAGTATAAGTATAAATTTAAAAGGATGAGCTTGGCTTCAGATTTGAGGATTCTGGAGACTCATTCATCTTTCTATGATGGAGAACCTATGCTTTGGAATACTGAAGACAAGCTTCCCACATCATCAACTTCATCACCACCACCACCGAAGAAGGAGACTTGAGTACACAAATATGGGCACTCCCCTTGGCTTGTGCCAAGCTTGGGGGAGGTGCCCCACTATCGTATCACCATCACACCTTTATCTTTATAGTTTACTTTAGTTCAATCCTTTTGGTTATATCCTGATCTAGTAGAATGAAAGTTTTAGTATGATCTAGTCTTTTAGTTTTGCTTTGTGATCTATCTATGTAATTGAGTGTGAGAGTTATATAATAAAGATTAGTTTTGAGTAAGGGATTTGCTTTCTTTCTTTGATATTGGAAAATAAGAAAAAGAATAAAGATATAGAAATATTATATCACATATAAGAAGTATGATGATTAAAATTTGTTGAAGGTTGACAAACATAGTTTTGGTCATTGTTGCAATTAAAAGGAAGTAATAAAGAAAGAGAGGTTTCACATATAAATACACTATCTTGGACATATTTTATGATTTTGAGCACTCATCAAAATATTGTATGCTAATAAGTTGTTGTTGGACAAGGAAGACAACATAATGAATTATACTTATTTCCTAATAGAAGTTATATTGTCATGGATCCTCCAACTGTGAAGCTTGCTTCCACCTCATACCAGCCAAAAATTCCACACCAATTAGAGATACTACTTGTGCATCCAAATACCCTTAACCCAGTTTTGCCATGAGAGTCCACTATACCTACCTATGCATTGAGTAAGATCCTTCAAGTAAGTTGTCATCGGTGCAAGCAATAAAAATTGCTCTTTAAATATGTATGATCTATTAGTATGAGGAAAATAAACTTTATACGAACTTGTGATGGGGAAGAAATAAAAGTGACATACTACATAATAAAGTTTCCTATTACAAGCAGAAATATAAAGTGACATTCCGTTGCATTGAGATTTCGTGCATCCAACCAAAAAGCGCATGACAACCTCTGCTTCCCTCTATGAAGGGCCTATCTTTTACTTTAGTACTTACCTTTATGCAAGAGTCATGGTGATCCTCACCATTCCCTAAATTTCACCTTTTTCTTTTGGCAAGCGTCATGTGTTGGGGAAAGATCTAGACACATATATCCACTCGGATGTAGGTGATCATGAGTTATTATTGTTGACATTACCTTTGAGGTAAGTAGTTGGGAGGCGAAACTATAAGCCCCTACCTTTCTATGTGTCTGATTTAAGCTTTGATCTCATAAGTATCGCGTGAGTGTTAGCAATTATGAAAGTCTAAAAGATAATTGAGTATGTGGACTTGCTAGACAAGCTCTTATATTGACTCTTTCCGATTTTATGATAAATTGTAATTGCTCCAAGGGCCGAGATCATAGTTTGCTAGTTTTCACTAAAGTTTTTGGTTCATACTTTGTGAACGTATTATCACCTTAACATAAGAAGTTATATGACAATATATTGCGGTTTTAAAAGATGATCATGATGCCCTCATGTACATATTCTATTTTATCGGTACCTCTATCTCTAAACATGTGGACATGATTATTGATCTCGTCTTTCGCTTGCGGACAAACAAGGTCTAAGCTTGGGGGAGTTGGTACGTCCATTTTGGATCATGTTTTTATGTTCATATTTATTGCATTATGGAATGTTATTTCACATTATGGTACAATACTTATGCCTTTTCTCTCTTATTTTACAAGATTTACATGAAGAGGGAGAATGACGGCAACTGGAATTCTGGACCGGAAAGGAGCAAATCTGAGATACCTATTTTGCACAACTCCAAATGTCCTAGAACTTTACAGAGAATTGTTTTGGAATATATAAAAAATATTGGGCGAAGAAACTACAAAAGGGGACCCACCAGGTGGCCACAAGCCTGAGGGGCGCGCACTACCACCAGGGCTTGTGGGCCTCGTGGCCATTGTATGGTGCCCATCTTCTGCTATATGGAGGATTTTGACCTAGAAAAAATAACAAAGAAGCTTTCGGGACGAAGCGCCGCCGTCTCAAGGCAGAACCTGGGCAGGAGCAATCTAGAGCTCCGACAGAGCAACTCTGCCGGGGAAACTTCCCACCGAGAGGGGAAATCGAAGCTATCGTCATGACCAATGATCCTCTCATCATGGGAGGGTCAATATTCATCAACATGTTCACCAGCACCATCTCCTCTCAAACCCTAGTTCATCTCTTGTATTCAATCTTTGCCTCAGAACCTCAGATTGGTACTTGTGGGTTGCTAGTAGTGTTGATTACTCTTTGTAGTTGATGCTAGTTGGTTTACTTGGTGGAACATCATATGTTCATATCCTTAATGATATTTATTACCCCTCTGATATTGAACATGAACATGCTTTCTGAGTAGTTACTTTTGTTCCTGAGGACATGAGAGAAGTCTTATTATAAGTTATCATGTGAATTTGGTATTCATTCGATATTTTGATGAGATGTATGTTGTCTTTCCTCTCGTGGTGTTATGTGAACGTCAACTACCTAACACTTCACCATGATTTGGGCCTAGGGGAAGGCATTGGGAAGTAATAAGTAGATGATGGGTTGCTAGAGTGACAGAAGCTTAAACCCTAGTTTATGCGTTGCTTCTTAAGGGACTAATTTTGGATCCACATATTTCATGCTATGGTCAGATTTATATTAATTCTTCTTTTGTAGTTGCGGATGCTTGCGAGAGGGGTTAATCATAAGTGGGAGGCTTGTCCAAGTAAGGACAACACCCAAGCACCGGTCCACCCGCATATCAAATTATCAAAGTAGTGAACGCGAATCATATGAGCATGAGGAAAACTAACTTGACAATAATTCCCATGTGTCCTCGGGAGCTCTTTGCTTTATATAAGAGTTCGTCCAGGCTTGTCCTTTGCTATAAAAAGGATTGGGCCACCTTGCTGCACATTTTTTACACTTGTCACTTGTTACTTGTTACGAATTATCTTATTACACCGATAATTTCAGTGTCTGCAGAGAATACCTTGCTGAAAAACCGTTTGTCATTTCCTTCTGCACCTCGTTGGGTTCAACACTCTTACTTATCAAAAGGACTACAATAGATCCCATATACTTGTGGGTCATCAAGACTCTTTTCTGGCGCCGTTGCCGGGGAGTGAAGCACCTTTGGTGAGTGGAATTTGGTAAGGAAAAAAATATATTACGTGCTGAAATTTACTATCACTTGTCACTATGGAAAATAATCCTTTGAGGGGCTTGTTCGGGGTATCTTCACCCTGACCGGAAGAACAAAGAGTTTCTTATCAACCTACTACACCTACTGAAAATGTTTACTATGAAATTCCTTCAGGTATGATAGAGAAACTGCTAGCTAATCCTTATGCAGGAGATGGAACACTACATCCTGATATGCATCTAATCTTTGTGGATGAAGTTTGTGGATTATTTAAGCTTGCAGGTTTACATGGAGATGAAGTCAAGTGTAAGGTCTTCCCTTTATCTTTGAAGGGAAAGGCATTGACATGGTACATGCTATGTGATGATCTTGGATCTTGGAATTACAACCGATTGAAATTGGAATTTCATCAGAAGTTTTATCCTATGCATCTGGTTCATTGTGATCAGAATTATATATATAATTTTTGGCCTCGTGAAGGAGAAAGTATCGCTAAAGCTTGGGGGAGGCTTAAGTCAATGCTACATTCATGCCCCAATCATGAGCTCTCGACAGAAATTATTATTCAGAATTTTTATGCTCGGCTTTCTCATAATGATCAATCAATGCTTGATACCTCTTGTACTGGCTCTTTTATGAAGAAGACTATTGAATTCAAATGGGATATCTTGGAAATAATTAAATGCAACTCTGAAGATTGGGAGCTCGACGAAGGTAAGGAGTCAGGTATAAAGCTTGAATTTGATTGTGTTAAAACTTTTATGGATACCGATGCTTTTCAGAATTTTAGCACTAAATATGGACTTGACTCTGATATAGTTGCCTCTTTCTGTGAATCATTTGCTACTCATGTTGATCTTCCTAAGGATAAGTGGTTTAAATATCATCCTCCCGTTGAAGTGAAAGTAGTAGAAACCATTGAAGCCAGGGAAGAAACCACTACTTATAATGTTGATCCAATTATTCCTACTGCTTATATTGAGAAACCACCTTTTCGTGTTTGGATAAAAGAACATGCTAAAGCTTCAACTGTGGTTCGCAAGAGCTATACAAGAACACCTACACCCTCTGAACAAATTAAAGTTGAACCTAATGTTGCTATGGTTAAAGATCTCTTGGTTGAAAATATTGATGGGCATGTTATTTGTTTCTATAATGAAGCTACTAGAATTGCCAAGCCCGATGAAAAAGACAAACATAGACTTGTTGTTGGCATTCCTGTTGTCTCTGTTAAAATAGTGGATCATTGTTATCATGGCTTATGTGATTTGGGTGCTAGTGTGAGTGCTATTCCATTTGCTTTATATCAAGAAATTATGAATGATAATGCCCCTGCTGAAATAGAAGATATAGATGTTACTATTAAATTCGTGAATAGAGATACTATTACACCACCTGGGATTGTTAGAGATGTTGAAGTCTTGTGTGGGAAAATAAATACCCAACTAATTTTCTCATTCTTGGTTCCCACAAGATGATTTTTGTCCCATAATATTTGGTAGGCCTTTCTTGAACACGGTTAATGCCAAGATAGACTGTGAAAAAGAAACTGTTAGTGTAAGCTTCATCGATGTGTCTCATGAATTTAATTTCTCTAAATTTCGTAGACAATAACGTGATAAAGAGTCACCTAGTAAAGATGAGATTATTGGTCTTGCTTCTATTGCCGTGCCTCCTACCGATCCTTCAGAACAGTATTTGCTAGACCATGAAAATGATATGCATATGGATGAAAGAAATGAAATAGATGAGATATTCTTTAAACAAATGCCTGTGTTGAAACACAATTTGCCTGTTGAAACTCTTGGAGATCCTCTATCACCCAAGAGTGATCCTATTTTTGAGCATAAACAATTACCTGATACTTTGAAATATGCTTATCTTGATGAAAAGAAGATATATCTTGTTATTATTAGTGCTAGCCTTTCAGAGCATGAAGAAAAGAGATTATCTGAGGAAGCACCGTGCTGCTATTGGTTATACTCTTGATGATCTTAAGGGCATTAGTCCCACTCTATGGCAGCATAAAATTAATATGGAACCAGATGCTAAACCAGTTGTTGATCATCAGCGACGGTTATATCCTAAGATGAAAGAAGTGGTAAGAAATGAAATACTAAAGCTCCTGGAAGCAGGTATAATCTATCCTATTGCTGATAGTAGGTGGTAAGTCCTATTCATTGTGTCCCTAAGAAGGGATGCATTACTATAGTTCCTAATGATAAAAATGAACTTATCCCACAAAGAATTATCACAGGTTATAGAAGGGTAATTGATTTTAGAAAAATCAAACAAAGCTACTAGGAAAGATCATTATCCTTTGCCTTTTACTGACCAAATGCTAGAAAGACTATCAAAACATACAAATTTCTTCTTTCTGGATGCATACTCCGGTTTTTCCCAAGTACTTGTGTCACAAGAGGATCAAGAAAAAAAACTACTTTTACATGCCCTTTTGGTACTTTTGCTTATACACGTATGCCTTTTGGGTTATGCAATACACCTGCTTCCTTTCAAAGATGTATGACTGCTATATTCTCTGACTTCTCTGAAAAGATTGTGGAGGTTTTTATCGACAATTTTTCTGTTTACGGGATTTCTTTTGATGACTTCCTAAGCAATCTTGATCGAGTTTTGCAGAGATGTGAAGAAACTAATCTTGTCTTGAATTGGGAGAAGTGCCACCTGATGGTTAATGAAGGTATTGTGGGGCATGAAATCTCCTAAAGAGGCATTGAAGTTGATAAAGCTAAAGTTGATGCAATTGAAAAAATGTCGTGTCCAACAGATATCAAAGGTATGAGAAGTTTGCTTGGTCATGTCGGTTTCTATAGGAGATTTATTAAAGAATTATCTAAAATTTATAGGCCTCTCACTAATCTTTTCCAAAAAGATGGTCCTTTTGTTTTCAATGATGATTGTTTAGAAGCCTTTGAAATACTTAAGAAAGCCTTAATCTCTACACATATTGTTCAACCACCTGACTAGAATCTTCCCTTTGAAATTATGTGTGATGCTAGTGATTATGCTGTTGGTGCTGTTCTAGGACAAAGAGTTGATAAGAAATTAAATGTTATCCATTATGCTAGTAAAACTCTAGACAATGCTCAAAGAAAGTATGCTACTACTGAAAATGAATTTCTAGTAGTTGTGTTTGCAAATAAAAAACATCCCCTGGATAAGCCTCACGGTGCTTGTGATAAATTCAGATCTTACATTGTTGATTTGAAAGTAATTATTCACACTGATCATGCTGCTATTAAATACCTTATGGAAAAGAAAGATGCTAAACTTAGACTCATTAGGTGGGTTATCCTGCTACAAGAATTTGATTTACAAATTATTGATAGGAAGGGAGCTGAGAACCCCGTAGCAGACAACTTGTCTAGGTTAGAAAATATTCTTAATGACCCACTACCTATTGATGATAGTTTTCCTGATGAACAATTAGCTGTCATAAATTCTTCTTGTAGTACCCCATGGTATGCAGACTATGCTAATTATATTTTTGCTAAATTTATACCACCTAGTTTCACATACCATCAAATGAAAAAGTTTTTCTATGATTTAAGACAATACTTCTGGGATGACCCACATCTTTATAAAGAAGTAGTAGATAGTGTTATTAGACATTGTATACCTGAGCATGAACAGGAATAGATACTACAGAAGTGTCACTCCGAGTCATACAGAGGACACCATGCAGGAGACTGAACGACACACAAGGTATTACAATTGGGTTTTTATTGGCCTACTCTTTTCAAAGATTCTTGTAAGTTTGTCTTGTCTCGTGATGAATGTCAAAGAATTGGTAACATTAGTAGACGTCAGGAAATGCCTATGAGTTATTCACTGGTTATTGAACCATTTGATGTTTGGGGATTTGATTATATGGGACCTTTTCCTTCTTCCAATGGGTTACTCATATTCTAGTTGTTGTTGATTATGTCACTAAGTGGGTAGAAGCTATTCCAACTAGTAGTGCTGATCACAACACTTCCATTAGGATGCTTAAAGAAGTTATTTTCCATAGGTTTTGAGTCCCTAGATATCAAATGACTGAGTGGTTCCCATTTTATTCATGGTGCTTTCTATAAATTGCTTGCTAAGTATGATGTTAACCATAGAATTGCATCTCCATATCACCCTCAGTCTAGTGGTCAAGTAGAATTAAGTAATAGGGAAATAAAATTGATCTTGCAAAAGACTGTTAATAGATCCAGGAAGAATTAGTCTAAGAAACTTGATGATGCATTATGGGCTTATAGAACTGCTTACAAAAAATGCAATGGGATGTCTCCATATAAAATGGTTTATGGAAAAGCATGTCACTTACCTCTGGAACTAGCTTATTGGGCAATTAAAGAACTCAATTATGATTTCAAACTTGCCGGTGAAAAGAGGTTGTTTGATATCAGCTCACTTGATGAATGGAGAACCCAAGCCTATGAAAATGCGAAGTTGTTTAAAGAAAAGTTTAAAATATGGCATGACAAAAGGATACAAAAGCATGAATTCAATGTAGGTGACCAACTCTTTCAATACAATTCTCGTTTATGATTTTTTTTCAGGAAAACTTCTCCCCTAATGGGAAGGACCTTACTTCATCGAACAAGTGTATCGTTCTGGTGCCATCAAGATCAACAATGCCGAAGGCAGTAATCCGAAGGTGGTGAATGGGCAAAGAATCAAACATTATATCTCAACTACGCCCATGAATGTTGAAAATAATATTATTTATACCAGAACGCCGGAGGAGTACATAAAGGAAACCTTCTAGAACACGCCAGAACCTTGAAAAGGAATAGGTATGTGATACGGTAAGTAAACCGACTCCAAAAGTTTCCCAAAGGCAATTTTACTCCGTTTTGGAATATTTAGAAAATTAGAAAAATAAAAAGTAGTCTGAATAGTGCACAAGGAGGCGACAAGCCGTGGGGTCGAGCCCTACCCCCTGGGTGCGTCTCTCGGGCTTGTGGCCACCTCGTGTGTCATTCGGACTCTGTTTTCTTGCAGATTACTTCTTTTGCTCAGTGAAAATTTATTATATAATCCCGTGAAGGTTTTCACCACTGCATCATGGGGAACTCATTTGTTCTTGTTTCAAGCTATTTTTACGACAGATCTAGATCGCCATGACGTCTCCAAGCGCCTCCAAGGACAAGTTCTTCAAGAGGGTCATCAACCCTTACCTTTAGGAGGTGATGAAACACCCTCAAGACATTGAGGTGTGTGAGGGGGTGCTTCACATGTGGGATGTTTAAGGTCCAAAGAAGACCGGAATCATGGAGACCAGGCTTGAAGCGATGGAGCAGGAGATCTTCAAGTGCTAAGGTATGG
This sequence comes from Triticum aestivum, assembly GCF_018294505.1. Taxonomy (NCBI): domain Eukaryota; kingdom Viridiplantae; phylum Streptophyta; class Magnoliopsida; order Poales; family Poaceae; genus Triticum; species Triticum aestivum. Next base: position 463,580,356 of record NC_057810.1, on the reverse strand, counting down.
TGGAACACGGACCCAACACCAACCACTCGATGATCACAGAATTCACCCGTGACCACAAGCTGGATGCCAATAATACTGGAGAGGCTATCTTCAAGCTCTATGAGCTGATAGAGCGCCTTCAAGAGCAGATCTATGATTTGCAAAATAAAAACTATGAGTATGAGTATAGCTTTAAAAGGATGAGTTTGGCTGCAGATTTGATGATTCTAGATAGTCGTTCATCTTTCTATGATGGGGAACCTATGCCTTGGAAGACTCAAGACAAGCTTCCCACATCATCAAGTTCATCACCACCACCACGGAAGAAGGAGACTTGAGTACACGGGTATGGGCCCTCCCCTTGGCCTGTGCCAAGCTTGGGGGAGGTGCCCCAGTATCGTATCACCATCACATCTTTATCTTTATCATTTAGTTTAGTTCGATCCTTTTGGTTATATCTTGATTTAGTAGAATGAAAGTTTTAGTATGATCTAGTCTTTTAGTTTTGCTTTGTGATCTATTTGTGTAACCGAGTGTGAAAGTTATATAATAAACTGTAGTTTTGAGTAAGGGATTTGCTTTCTTGCTTTGATCTTGGAAAATAAGAACAAGATTAAAGTAATAAAAATATTATATAATAATCTTATGGAGAGTGATGACTTCAATATAAGAAGTATGATGTTAAAATTTGTCAAAGGTTGTCAAACATAGTTTTGGTCATTGTTGCAATTAAAAGGAAGTAATAAAGAAAGAGAGTCACATATAAATACACTATCTTGGACATCTTTTATGATTGTGAGCACTCATTAAAATATTATATGCTAATAAGTTGTTGTTGGACAACGAAGACAACATAATGAGTTATGTTTACTTCTTTCTGAATAGAAGTTATATTGTCATGGATCCTCAACCCGTGAAGCTTGCTTCCACCTCATACGAGCCAAAAATTCTGCACCAAGTAGAGATACTACTTGTGCATCCAAATACCCTTAACCCATTTTTGCCATGAGAGTCCACTATACCTACCTATGGATTGAGAAAGATCCTTCAAGTAAGTTTTCATCGATGAAAGCAATAAAAATTGCTCTTCAAATATGTATGATCTATTATTGTGGGGAAAATAAACTTTATACGAACTTGTGATGGGGAAGAATAAAAGCAATGGACTGCATAATAAAGTTTTCTATCACAAGCAGCAATATAAAGTGACGTTTCGTTACATTAAGATTTCGTGCGTCCAACCGAAAAGCGCATGACAACCTATGCTTCCCTCTGCGAAGGACCTATCTTTTAATTTTAGTACTTACCTTCATGCAAGAGTCATGGTGATCCTCACCATTCCCTAAATTTCACCTTTTTCTTTTGGCAAGCGTCATATGTTTGGGAAAGATCTAGACACATCCACTCGGATGTAGGTGATCATGAGTTATTATTGTTGACATTACCTGGAGGTAAATAGTTGGGAGGCGAAACTATAAGCCCCTATCTTTCTATGTGTCTGATTGAAGCTTTGATCTCATTAGTATCGCGTGAGTGTGATACGTCTCCAACGTATCTATAATTTTTGATTGTTCCATGCTATTATATTACCCGTTTTGGATGTTTATGGGCTTTACTTTTCACTTTTATATCATTTTTAGGACTAACCTACTAACCGGAGGCCCAACCTGAATTGCTATTTTTTTGCCTATTTCAGTGTTTCGAAGAAAAGGAATATCAAACGGAGTCCAAACGGGATGAAACCTTCGGGAGCGATCTTTTTGGAACAAATGCAAACCAGGAGACTTGGAGTGGATGTCAAGACGTAAACGAGGCGGCCACGAGGGTGCCCGGCGTGCCCCCACCCTCGTGGGCCCCTCGTAGCTCCACTGACCTACTTCTTTCTCCTATATATATATCCACGTACCCCGAGAACATCCAGGAGCACCAAGAAAACCTAATTCCACCGTCACAACCTTCTATATCTATGAGATCCCATCTTGGAGCCTTCGCTGGTGCTCCACCGGAGGGGGAATCGACCATGGAGGGCCTCTACATCATCTCCAAGGCCTCTCCGATGATTTGTGAGTAGTTTACCACAGACCTTCAAGTCCATAGTTATTATCTAGATGGCTTCTTCTCTCTCTTTGAATCTCAATACAAAGTTCTCCTTGATCTTCTTGGAGATCTATTCGATGTAACTCTTTTTACGGTGTGTTTGTCGAGATCTGATGAATTGTCGATTTATGATCAAGTTTATCTATGAGAAATAATTGAATCTTCTCTGAATTCTTTTATGTGTGATTGGTTATTGCAAGTCTCTTCGAATTATCAGTTTGGTTTGGCCTACTAGATTGATCTTTCTTGCAATGGGAGAAGTGCTTAGCGTTGGGTTCAATCTTGCGGTGTCCTTTCCCAGTGATAGCAGGGGCAGCAAGGCACGTATAGTATTGTTGCCATCGAGGATAAAAAGATGGGGTTTATATCATATTGCTTGAGTTTACCCCTCTACATCATGTCATCTTTCTTAATACGTTACTTTGTTCTTATGAACTTAATAGTCTAGATGCAGGCATGAGTCAGTCGATGCGTGGAGTAATAGTAGTAGATGCAGAATCGTTTCGATCTACTTGTTGCGGACGTGATGCCTATATACACGATCATGCCTAGATAATCTCATAACTATGCACTGTCTATCAATTGCTCGACAGTAATTTGTTCACCCACCGTAATACTTATGCTATCTCGAGAGAAGCCACTAGTGAAACCTATGCCCCCCGGGTCTATCTTTTATCATATAAGTTTCCATCCATCTTCATTTTGCAATCTTTACTTTCAATCTATATCATAAAAATACCAAAAATATTTATCTTATCATATTATCTCTATCAGATCTCACTTTCGCAAGTTACCGTGAAGGGATTGACAACCCCTTTATCGCGTTGGTTGCGAGGTTCTTGTTTGTTTGTGTAGGTATGAGGGACTTTTGAGGAGCCTCCTACTGGATTGATACCTTGGTTCTAAAAAACCGAGGGAAATACTTACGCTAGTTTGCTGCATCACCCTTTCCTCTTCAAGGGAAAACCAACGCAGTCCTCAAGAGGTAGCAAGAAGGATTTCTTGCGCCGTTGCCGGGGAGGTCTTCGCTCAAGTCAAGACATACCAAGTACCCATCACGAACTCATCTCCCTCGCATTACATTATTTGCCATTTGCCTCTCGTTTTCCTCTCCCCCACTTCACCCTTGCTGTTTTATTCGCCCTCTCTTTCCCGTCCTCCTCTTTTTTTTGCTTGCCTTTTTGTGTGCTTGTGTGTTGGATTGTTTGTCACGATGGCACAATATAATACCAAATTGTGTGACTTTTCCAATACCAATAATAATGATTTCCTTAGCACTCCGATTGCTCCTCTTAATGGTGCTGAATCTTGTGAAATCAATGCTGCTTTGTTGAATCTTGTTATGAAAGATCAATTCTCCGGCCTTCCTAGTGAAGATGCCGCTAGTCATCTAAATAACTTTGTTGATTTGTGTGATATGCAAAAGAAGAAAGATATGGATAATGATATTGTTAAATTGAAGTTATTTCCATTTTCACTTAGAGATCGTGCTAAAACTTGGTTTTCGTCTTTGCCTAAAAATAGCATTGATTCATGGAATAAGTGCAAAGATGCTTTTATCTCTAAGTATTTTCCTCCCGCTAAGATCATCTCTCTTAGAAACGATATTATGAATTTTAAACAACTTGATCATGAGCATGTTGCCCAATCTTGGGAAAGAATGAAATTAATGATTCACAATTGTCCTACACATGGTTTGAACTTACGGATGATCATACAAAATTTTTATGCCTGATTGAATTTTGCTTCTAGAAATCTTTTAGATTCGGCCGTGGGAGGCAGTTTATGGAAATCACTTTAGGAGAAGCTACTAAACTCCTTGATAATATTATGGTCAATTATTCTCAATGGCACACCGAAAGATCTACTAGCAAAAAGGTGCATGCGATGGAAGAAATTAATGTTTTGAGTGGAAAGATGGATGAACTTATGAAATTTTTTGCTACTAAAAGTGCTCCTATTGATCCCAATGATATGCCTTTGTCTACTTTGATTGAGAATAATAATGAATCTATGGATGTGAATTTTGTTGGTAGGAATAATTTTGGTAATAACGCGTATAGAGGAAACTTTAATCCTAGGCCGTTTCCTAGTAATTCCTCTAATAATTATGGTAATTCCTACAACAACTTTTATGGAAATTTTAATAAGATGCCCTCTTATTTTGAGAATAGTGTTAAATAATTTATTATCTCTCAAAAGAATTTCAATGCTTTGCTTGAAGAAAAATTGCTTAAAGTTGATGAATTGGCTAGGAACGTTGATAGACTTTCTCTTGATGTTGATTCTTTGAAACTTAGATCTGTTCCACCTAAGAATGATATCAATGAGTCTCTCAAATCCATGAGAATTTCCGTTGATGAGTGCGAAGAAAGAACCGCTAGGATGGGTGCTAAGAAAGGTTGCTTTGTAAGAGCGTGTTCTGCTAGTTTCCATGAAAATAATGATGAAGATCTAAAAGTTATTGATGTGTCCCCCTATTAAATCTTTGTTTTGCAATATGAATCTTGATAATGATGGGACTGGAGATGAGTCAACTTTAGTTAAAAGGCGTCCCAATGATTCGGAGTTTTTAGATCTAAATTTGGTAAAAGTGGGATTGGAGAGGTCAAAACTTTACATAGCGTTGAACCCACTATTATGGATTTCAAGGAATTTAATTATGATAATTGTTGTTTAATAGATTGTATTTCCTTGTTGCAATCCATGTTGAATTCTCCTCATGCTTATAGTCAAAATAAAGCTTTTACCAAACATATCCTTGATGCTTTAATGCAATCTTATGAAGAAAAACTTGAATTGGAAGTTTCTATACCTAGAAAACTTTTATGATGAGTGGGAACCTACTATAAAAATTAAAATTAAAGATCATGAGTGCTATGCTTTGTGTGATTTGGGTGCTAGTGTTTCCACGATTCCAAAAACTTTATGTGATGTGCTAGGTTTCCATGATTTTGATGATTGCTCTTTAAGCTTGCACCGTGCGGATTCCACTATTAAGAAACCTATGGGAAGGATTAATGATGTTCTTATTGTTGCAAATAGGAATTATGTGCCCGTAGATTTTATCGTTCTTGATATAGATTGCAATCCTTCATGTCCTATTATTTTTGGTAGACCTTTCATTAGAATGATTGGTGCAATTATTGATATGAAGGAAGGGAATATTAGATTCCAATTTCCATTAAGGAAAGGCATGGAACAATTGCCTAGAAAGAAATTCAAATTATCTTATGAATCTATTATGCGTGCCACTTATGAATTGAATGCCAAACATGGCAATACTTAGATCTATTCTCGCTTTTATGCCTAGCTAGGGGCGTTAAACGATAGCGCTTGTTGGGAGGCAACCCAATTTTATTTTTGTTCCTTTCTTTTTTCCTTCTGTTTAGTAATAAATAATTCATCTAGCTTCTGTTTAGATGTGGTTTTATGTTTTAATTAGTGTTTGTGCCAAGTAGAACCTATAGGATAACCTACGGTGATAGTTGAATTGATTTTGCTGAAAAATAGAATCTTTTGCACACACGAGAATAGTTTTAATAAATCACAGAAACGTGATTTTGTATTGCTTATTTTTGCAGTAGATCAATAGACAAATTTCCCTGGACTTCCTATTTTGGTAGGATTTTTAGAGTTCCATAAGTATTCGAAAGTTACAGATTTCTACAGACTGTTCTGTTTTTGATAGATTCTGTTTTTCATGTGTTGTTTGCTTATTTTGATGCATCTATGGCTAGTATCGGGGGGTATGAACCATAGAGAAGTTGGAATACAGTAGGTTTAACACCAATATAAATAAAGAATGAGTTCATTACAGTACCTTATGTGGTTGTTTTTCTTTCTTGCACTAACGGAGCTTATGAGATTTCCAGTTGAGTTTTGTGTTGTGAAGTTTTCAAGTTTTGGGTAAAGAGTTGATGGACTATGGAATAAGGAGTGGAAAGAGCCTAAGCTTGGTGATTCCCATGGCACCCCAAGATAATCCAAGGACAACCAAAAGCCTAAGCTTGGGGATGCCCCGGAAGGCATCCCCTCTTTCGTCTTCGTCTATCGGTAACTTTACTCGGAGCTATATTTTTATACGCCACATGATATGTGTTTTGCTTGGAGCGTCTTGTATGATATGCCTCTTTCTTTTTAGTTTACCACAATCATCCTTTCTGTACACACCTTTTGGTAGAGACACACATAATTTGGAATTTATTAGAATACTCTATGTGCTTCACTTATATCTTTTGAGCTAGATAATTTTTGCTCTAGTGCTTCACTTGTATCTTTTAGAGCATGGCGGTGGCTTTATTCTGTAGAAATTGTTGATCTCTTATTTTGAGAGTCTTTTAGAACAACATGGTATTTGCTATGGTTATAAAATTGGTCCTAGAATGATGGGCATCCAAGTTGGGTATAATAAAAACTATCATAGAAAGTGAATTGGATGCTATGATCAATTTGATGCTTGATAATTGTTTTGAGATATGAGGATAGTGATATTAGAATCATGCTAGTTAAAGTACTTGTGAATTTGAGGAATACTTGTGTTGAAGTTAGTGATTACCGTAGCATGCACGTATAGTGAACCGCTTTGTGATGAAGTTGGAGCATAATTTATTTATTGATTGTCTTCCTTATGAATGGCGGTCGGGGATGAGCGATGGTCTTTTCCTACCAATCTATCCCCCTAGGAGCATGCGTGTAGTACTTTGTTTCAATGACTTGTAGATTTTTGCAATAAGTATATGAGTTCTTTATGACTAATGTTGAGTCCATGGATTATACACACTCTTACCATTCCACCATTGCTAGCCTCTCTTGTGCCGCGCAACTTTCACCGGTACCATACACCCACCATATACCTTCCTCAAAATAACCACCATACCTACCTATTATGGCATTTCCATAGCCATTCCGAGATATATTGCCATGCAACTTTCCACCATTCTGTTTATTATTACATGCTCCATCATTGTCATATTGCTTTTGCATGATCATGTAGTTGACATCGTATTTGTGGCAAAGCCACCTTCATAATTCTTCCATACATGTCACTCTTGATTCATTGCATATCCCGGTACACCGTCGGAGGCATTCATATAGAGTCATATTTTGTTCTAAGTATGGAGTTGTAATCTTGAGTTGTAAGTAAATAAAAGTGTGACGATCTTCATTATTAGTGCAGTGTCCCAAGTGAGGAAAGGATGATGGAGACTATGATTCCCCCATAAGTCGGGATGAGACTTCGGACTTTATTAAAAAAGGGAGAAAGGACAAAAAAAAGAGAAAGGCCAAATAAAAAAATGAGAGAGAAAGAGAGAAGGGACAATGCTCCTATCCTTTTACCACACTTGTGCTTCAAAGTAGCACCATGATCTTCATGATAGAGAGTCTCCTATGTTGTCACTTTCATATACTAGTGGGAAATTTTCATTATAGAACTTGGCTTGTATATTCCAATGATGGGCTTCCTCAAAATGCCCTAGGTCTTCGTGAGCAAGCAAGTTGGATGCACACCCACTTTGTTTCTTTTTTGAGCTTTCATACACTTATAGCTCTAGTGCATCCGTTGCATGGCAATCCCTACTCACTCACATTGATATCTATTAATGGGCATCTCCATAGCCCGGTTATACGCCTAGTTCATGTGAGACCATCTTCTCCCTTTTTGTCTTCTCCACAACCTCCATTCTATTCTACATATAGTGCTATGTCCATGGCTCATGCTCATGTATTGCGTGAAAGTTGAAAAAGTTTGAGAATACTAAAGTATGAAAAAATTGCTTGGCTTGTCATCGGGGTTGTGCATGATTAAATACTTTGTGTGATGAAGATAGAGCATAGCCAAACTATATGATTTTGTAGGGATAGCTTTCTTTAGCCATGTTATTTTGAGAAGACATGATTGCTTTGTTAGTATGCTTGATGTATTACTATTTTTTATGTCAATATGAACTTTTGTCTTGAATCATTTGGATCTGAACATTCATGCCACAATAAAGAAAATTACATTGAGAAATATGCTAGGTAGCATTCCACATCAAAAATTCTATTTTTATCATTTACCTACTCGAGGACGAGCAGGAATTAAGCTTGGGGATGCTTGATACGTCTCCAACGTATCTATAATTTTGATTTTTCCATGCTATTATATTACCCGTTTTGGATGTTTATGGGCTTTACTTTACACTTTTATATCATTTTTGGGACTAACCTACTAACCGGAGGCCCAGCCCGAATTGCTGTTTTTTTTGCCTATTTCAGTGTTTGGAAGAAAAGGAATATCAAACAGAGTCCAAATGGGATGAAACCTTCAGGAGCGATCTTTTTGGAACAAATGCAAACCAGGAGAATTGTAGTGGATGTAAAGAAGTAAACGAGGCAGCCACGAGGGTGCCTGGCACGCCCTAGGGGGGTGGGCGCGCCCCCCACCCTCGTGGGCCCCTCGTGGCTCCACCGACATACTTCTTTCTCCTATATATATATCCACGTACCCCGAGAACATCCAGGAGCACCACGAAAACCTAATTCAACCGCCGCAACCTTCTGTATCCGTGAGATCCCATCTTGGAGCCTTCGTCGGCGCTCCACCGGAGGGGGAATCGACCACAGAGGGCCTCTACATCATCTCCAAGGCCTCTTCGATGAGTTGTGAGTAGTTTACCACAGACCTTCAGGTCCATAGTTATTAGCTAGATGAATTCTTCTCTCTCTTTGGATCTCAATAAAAAGTTCTCCTTGATCTTCTTGGAGATCTATTCGATGTAACTCTTTTTGCGGTGTGTTTGTCGAGATCCGATGAATTGTGGGTTTATGATCAAGTTTATCTATGAGAAATAATTGAATCTTCTCTGAATTCTTTTATGTGTGATTGGTTATCTTTGCAAGTCTCTTCGAATTATCAGTTTGGTTTGGCCTACTAGATTGATCTTTCTTTCAATGGGAGAAGTGCTTAGCTTTGGGTTCAATCTTGCGGTGTCCTTTCCCAGTGACAGCAGGGGCAGCAAGGCACATATTGTAGTGTTGCCATCGAGGATAAAAAGATGGGGTTTATATCATATTGCTTGAGTTTATCCCTCTACATCATGTCATCTTTCTTAATGCGTTACTCTGTTCTTATGAACTTAATACTCTAGATGCAGGCAGGAGTTGGTCGATGTGTGGAGTAATAGTAGTAGATGCAGAATCATTTCGATCTACTTGTTGCGGATGTGATGCCTATATACATGATCATGCCTAGATAATGTCATAACTATGCACTTTTCTATCGATTGCTCGACAGTAATTTGTTCACCCACCGTAATACTTATGCTATCTCGAGAGAAGCCACTAGTGAAACCTATGGCCCCCGGGTCTATCTTTTATCATATAAGTTTTCCATCTATCTTTATTTTGCAATCTTTACTTTCCAATCTATATCATAAAAATACCAAAAATATTTATCTTATCATATTATCTCTATCAGATCTCACTTTTGCAAGTTACCGTGAAGGGATTGACAACCCCTTTATCGCGTTGGTTGCGAGGTTCTTGTTTGTTTGTGTAGGTACGAGGGACTTTTGAGGAGCCTCCTACTGGATTAATACCTTGGTTCTCAAAAACTGAGGGAAATACTTACGCTACTTTGCTGCATCACCCTTTCCTCTTCAAGGGAAAACCAACGCAGTGCTCAAGAGGTAGCAGAGTGTTAGCAATTATGAAAGAGTAAAAGATGATTGAGTATGTGGACTTGCTACACAAGCTCTTATATTGACTCTTTTCGATGTTATTATAAATTGCAATTGCTCCAATGACCAAGATGATAGTTTGTTAGTTTTCACTAAATTTTTTGGTTCATACTTTACTTTGTGAACGAATTGTCACCTTAACATAAGAAGTTATATGACAATATATTGTTGTTCTAAAAGATGATCATGATGCCCTCATGTCCGTAATCTATTTTATTGACACCTCTATCTCAAAACATGTGGCCATGATTATTGATTTCGGCTTTCGCTTGAGGACAAGCGAGGTCTAATATTGGGGGAGTTGATACGTCCATTCTGCATCATGTTTTTATGTTCATATTTATTGCATTATGGACTGTTGTTTCACATTATGGTACAATACTTATGCCTTTTCTCTCTTATTTTACAAGATTTGCATGAAGAGAGAAAGTGCCGACAGTTGGAATTCTGGACCTGTCGTGGATTTAACACGGCAGATGCCCTAGCAAAAGGACTTAGGTGTGGAGACATTGCAACTAGGTTAGCTTAAAGGGGTTGAACGGGATAAAGGACACAGAGTTTATCCAGGTTTAACCCCTCTCAATGAGGTAAAAGACTACTCCTTCTTTCGGTTGTATTTCTTGGGTGTCGATTACCAGGGAGTGAATACGCTTGACCTAGTGCTTGATTGATTGTTTATTGAGTTAACCTGCCACCGGGTCACCCCTTTATATACAGGTTGATGCCCGGCGGCTTACAGAATCTCGGCCGGCTCACACAAATGTGACGGATCGGTTTCTAACTAAGCTTGCCTTACAGAACAAGTCATCTCCTAGCGGTTCACACCTTTGGGCCTTGAGTCGCCTCCGGGCCTTGGGCCTTCAATAAGCTTGATCCATGAACTGCGAACTTCATGCTAAAGTCGCCAATAGCATGACCCGTCCCCTCCTAGGCGGGTCATACCTAGGAGTTATATCCCCAACATTAGGCCCCAGGTTGATTTGAACTTGTTCACATCAATCTCCAGCACTTGACTTGGCGGAATCTTCCATTATCCATTCCTTATCAATTCGCTGTAAACCGCCATGACGTCACATTGCAGAACCACAGTAAGCCTGTCGGAGTAATGGGCCACGGGTAGGCTAACCCGAGCCCCAGGACATTTCAAGACATCGGGGCAGGCCGCGCCCCTCAGGCCGAGTCCCAGGAGCGACTCCAAGGTATGCCGAGTCCTAGACGGCGACTCCCAGATAAGCCGACTCCAAGCTGGCGACTTCCAGGGAGGCCGACTATGGAGAGTCGGCCCAAGACTCCTCCCTTATCCTGAAGCACGACGCGGGGTACGGTCACGGCATGGCTGTCTCCCCCCTGCTTACGAAGGGCCGGCATGGCTACAGTGAGCCGTACCGCTGGAAGATCTCCGGTGAGATGCGGCACTGTTGCCATGCCTGCCCTCATCTCAGCCACAGTACACAGTACACAGTGCCCACGACGCCGGCCTGTACGAGCCGAAGGCGGTGGGGCCGCCTGTCAGTGGGTGACCCGAAGGCGGCCTGGGCAACTCGAAGACGGACCTGGGGGAGTCGGCCTCCCTGGAGTCGGCCGACTCCTCCCGGGGCCCCACGAGCCATTAATCAGATAAGAGGGGAATGTTGACAGTGATCTCACGATAGACGGCGGCACTGTTGCCACGACCTGATGACCGAGCCTGCGTCATCAGGAGTGCCGCTACAGTATCAAGCCTGTCCGCGGGACCCGCCAGTCGGCGGGCCCTAGAAGCCGGCGGGAAGGACGGCGGCCTGAGAGACAGACGGCTGGGGCCCGCGCCCAGCCGGATTACTATTGTACCCCCGGGGGGTAGGCCTATATAAACCCCCCGGGGCACCCATGCAAAGGGTTCGGACCTAGAGAGAGAGATAGACCAGATAGCCCAGGGAGGAGAGAGCTAGCCTTGCCCTCTCCTACCTCCCGAAACAGCTCCAGGAGCACCATTGTAGTCACTTTGCTTTAGTGATCATGCGGAGACCCTGCAGAGCAGGAGTAGGGGTGTTATCTCCTAGGAGAGCCCTGAAGCTGGGTAAGTTCCGCCGGCGTGCATGTCTTCGCCTCATCCCGCTTCCAGGCACCGGCGACGTTCTACTCGCTCCCACCATGATAAGCCATCCTTTGGCATATGTCGTATCCAACCCCCGACATTTGGCGCCCACCGTGGGGCGAGGTGCACCGTCGTCCGGAGATCTGCTCTGGACGGGAACCCTGTTCCTCCCCGGCGAGCACAGCCAGCCCGGCACGCCGGACGGCATCTGTGCCGATGCGCTATGCGGTGCTGAGATCGCCTGTGCAGCCAGCTGCCTCGCCGATCTTGTCGGCGAGGTTTGCCTCTCCGACGAGCCTGCGCCCGATGCAGGCACGAGTGGCCCCGAGAGCCTCCTCGCGGGCCTCGTCGACCAACTCCACGTCGCCAGCGAGCCTGCCGCGGACCTGGAGTCCATAGGATCCACCAACCCGATGCTGGTCGACTCCGACACCGCGTCGCTCGACGCGTTCCCCACCAATGTGGTGGTCTACGACGAGCCGCTCTCGTACGCGGGGAGCGGCGGAAGCACCGTCACTGAGGTCCTCGTCCTCGAGCACGGCGAGCGCTCCGGCGAAGGAGCGCATGACCCGTTTGACGCGGCCCTGCAAGACCTTACAGCACCGATTCCGGAAGACGCCGACGCCAGGACGCTGGAGGCGCTCCGCCTTCAGCTCATCGAGGGCGCGAAGAAGCTGGCAAGCATGAGGCGCTTGTCAGAAGCTTACCAACGAGAGATGGATCGCGCCGTAGGCGGCTCGCCGGCTCCAACCGGGCCTAGCCGCCTAGGCGCGGTCCGACAGCGCGGCGCGGCAATCGCCAACCTCTTCGGGGCTGATCGCCCTGTGTATGCCACGCCCGCAGAGAATATCCGTGCCGCCCAGGCGGCGGCAGACGAGCTCGACAACTTCGAAGGCGAAGAGCGCCGCATAATGACGGAGCGAGTTCAGCAGCTCCTCGACGCGGCTGCCGCGCAGAATAATGCCGGCTGCCGCACCGAGGCGCCGCAGCGCCAAAACGACGACCCACCGCCTCGCCGAGACCAAGGTGCGACGTCTCGAACGCCGACTGGCGGGGCCCGTGGGAAGAAGGACAAGGAGCCGGCTGCCAGCCGCAGTCGGACTCACATCACCATCGAGCGCGACCAAGACGGCCGCCCTAGAGCGGTGGAACGGCGGGACGACTACCTACCTCCCCCTCCTCGCAGAGAAAGACAAGTCTCCCCGCCGCCCGTGGAACATCCGACTCTCGGCGACCGCCTTGGCCGCCGAGAGGGAGTCGGAGAGAACGACGCCCGCCACCGGATCGACCGACTCCACCGATCCCTGGCGCTGGAAGAAGAAGACGAGTTGGGTCCCCCCTGCTTTGGACCCCGCATCCGGGACGAGCCCTTTCCCAAAGGGTTCACGCTCCCCCGAGACACGCCCAAATATACCGGCACCGTGAAGCCGGAAGATTGGCTGATCGACTACTCCACAGCCGTCAACATAGCGAACGGCAACAAGCGTGTTGCCGTAAGATACGTCCCGCTCATGCTCCAGGGCTCGGCCCGGACGTGGTTAAACAGTCTGAAGCCTCGCAGCATCAATAGCTGGGTCGACTTCACCGAGGCTTTCGTCCGCAACTTCACGAGCACGTACAAGCGACCTCCCAAGCCACGCCAGCTCTCCTTGTGCGTGCAAGGCCCTGACGAGTCTACTCGCGACTACCTCACGCGATGGGGCGAACTCCGGAACTCCTGCGAGGGCGTGCACGAGGTGCAGGCCATCGAGTACTTTACTGCCGGGTGCAGAGAAGGCACCCTCCTCAAGCACAAGCTCCTCTGCGACGAGCCGGAGACCCTCGATGAGCTGCTGATCACAGCGGACAAGTACGCCACGGCCGACTCCTCCATGAAGGCGGAGATTCGGGTCAGCACAACTGGCAAAGTCGCCCCTCAGGCTCCAAGAACTCCGGCTGGAGACACCAGTCGGCGGCAACAGCAGAATGACCAGAAGCGCAAAGCCCCGCAGCCGACTTCCAGCAGTCGGCAAGTGGCAACGGCAGAGGACCAGCAGCTGGAGGGACCGCCTCCGGCGAAGCGGCAGAAGGGCGGCAAGTCCAACTGGCTGCCGGCTTTCTCCTACGAGCAGACTCTAGATGGTCCCTGCAAGTTTCACAGCGGCGCGAAGCCGTCAAACCACACCACCAGGAAATGCCACTGGCTGACCAGAATCGCCAAGGGGGACGGCCTGCTCCCTCCCGCTCCTGCTGGGCCGCCTCCTCCACCACCGCCCCAGCAGCCGGCTGTCAGGCCAGTCGGCGCGATACAAGACGAGTTCCCAGATGAGCACGGAGCCTATGTGGTGTTCACCAGTGTAGCGGATGACCGGCGCAGCAGGCGCCAACAGCAGCAAGAAGTGAACGCGGTTGCATCAAGCACTCCAGAGTTCATGCATTGGTCCGAGAAGCCTATCAGTTGGAGCAGAGCTGATCACCCAGAGGTGATGCCGAGTCCAGGCTCCTACGCCTTGGTCTTAGGCGCCACACTCGCCACGGATAGGCGGGCCGCTCGCTTCTCGCGAGTACTGATAGACGGAGGCAGCAGTATCAACATCCTGTACAAGGATACAATGGAGAAATTAGGAATCAAGCGAAGACAGCTTCAGAGCAGCCGGACTGTGTTCCACGGAATCGTCCCTGGCCTTTCCTGCTCACCAATCGGCAAGATCCTGATAGATGTCCTCTTCGGAGACAAAGATCATTTCCGCCGAGAGCCAATTTGGTTTGAGGTGGTGGACCTTGAGAGCCCATATCATGCACTGCTTGGCCGACCCGCCTTGGCCAAGTTCATGGCGGTCCCCCACTACGCCTACCTCAAGATGAAGATGCCGAGTTCCAAGGGAATCCTAACCGTGTCCGGCGACTACAGGAAGTCGTCCGCTTGCGCGGCCGAAAGCAGTCGGCTGGCCGAGTCCTTGGTGATCGCAGCTGAGAAACGGCTCCTTGATCGGGTCGTGGCGATGGCCGGCAAGCAGCCCGAGTTATCGCCCGACCCCAAGGAGTCGGAAGCAGAAGGATCATTCAAGCCGGCCAGAGAAACAAAGAAGATACCGTTGGACCCGGAGCACCCGGAGAGGTACGCTGTCATGGGCACAGGCCTTGACAGCAAATAGGAAGGCGAGCTCGTCGATTTCCTCCGTGAGAATCGCGACATCTTCGCATGGTCCCCCAAGGACATGCCTGGTGTCCCGACGGAATTCGCCGAGCACAAATTACACGTCCGATCTGATATGAAGCCCGTCAGGCAGCCCTTGCGCCGCCTGTCAGAAGAAAAAAGAAGAGTTGTTGGAGAAGAAATAGCCCGGCTCCTTGCAGCCGGCTTCATCATGGAAGTATTTTTTCCAGAGTGGCTGGCAAACCCAGTACTGGTGCTGAAGAAGAACAAGCAGTGGCGGATGTGCATTGATTACACGAGCCTCAACAAAGCCTGCCCCAAGGACCCATTTGCTCTGCCAAGAATTGATCAGGTGATAGACTCCACAGCCGGATGCGAGCTGTTGAGTTTCCTAGATGCATATTCAGGATATCATCAGATCAAGCTGAACCCGGCTGACAGACTGAAGACCGCCTTCATCACGCCGTTTGGAGCCTTCTGCTACCTGACCATGACGTTCGGCTTGAGAAACGCCGGCGCCACCTTTCAGCGTTGCATGCAGAAGTGCCTCCTGAAGCAACTCGGCAGAAATGCCCACGTCTATGTGGATGACGTGGTGGTGAAGACAGAGAAGCGTGGAACCTTGCTGGAGGACCTCAAGGAAACATTTGAGAATCTGCGCCGATTCCAGATCAAGCTCAACCCGGAGAAGTGCGTTTTCGGAGTACCAGCCGGCCAGCTCCTCGGTTTCCTGGTCTCCGAACGCGGCATAGAGTGCAATCCAGTAAAGATCAAGGCCATCGAAAGGATGGAGGCACCCAGACGACTGTTAGATGTGCAGAAGTTCACCGGCTGTTTGGCATCCATCAGCCGATTCATCAGTCGACTGGGCGAGAAGGCTCTCCCCTTGTATCAGCTCATGAAGAAGACGACCTTCTTTGAGTGGACTCCCAAGGCGGACGAGGCTTTTCTCCAACTAAAGAAGATGTTGACTACTCCCCCTGTGCTGGCGGCTCCGACTCCCAAAGAGCCCATGCTCCTATACATTGCCGCCACCAGCCGAGTAGTCAGCACGGTCATTGTAGTCGAGCGCAAGGAGGAAGGCAAGGCGCTACCCGTCCAGAGACCGGTATATTACTTGAGCGAGGTGCTGTCGACCTCCAAGCAGAACTACCCCCATTACCAGAAGATGTGCTACGGCGTGCATTTTGCCGCCAAGAAATTGAAGCCTTACTTCCAGGAGCATCCAATCACCGTGGTCTGCACAGCTCCACTGGCCGAGATCATTGGAAGCCGAGATGCTTCTGGCCGGGTGGCCAAATGGGCCATCGACCTGGCTCCCTACACCATCTACTACGAGCCCCGCACCGCCATCAAGTCACAAGCACTGGCCGACTTCCTCGTCGACTGGGCCGAGACCCAGTATCTGCCGCCAGCGCCCGACTCCACCCATTGGCGGATGCACTTCGACGGCTCCAAGATGCGCACCGGCCTGGGAGCCGGCGTCGTCCTCACTTCCCCCAAGGGCGACAAGCTCAGATATGCGCTACAGATCCACTTCGCCGCCTCCAACAACGTGGCCGAGTACGAGGCGCTCATCCACGGGCTCCGGCTTGCCAAAGAACTCGGCATTCGCCGGATCCTGTGTTATGGCGACTCTGACTTGGTGGTCCAGCAATCATCTGGCGATTGGGACGCCAAGGACGCAAATATGGCGAGCTACCGTTTCCTCGTCCAGCAACTCAGCGGATACTTCGAGGGGTGCGAGTTCCTCCACGTGCCAAGGAACGACAACGACCAAGCAGACGCCTTGGCACGAATCGGCTCCACCCGCCAGGCAATACCATCTGGTGTCGCCCTCCGGCGCCTCCTCAAGCCTTCTATCAAGCCGTCACCAGAATCAGATTCAATCTATGTGCCGGCTCCGCCTGAGGAGGACGGATCCGACTCCAAGAAACATACAGTCGAAGCCGGCCCGGGGACTTCAGAACCCGGCCCGGGGACTGCAGTAGCAAGATCGAAGACTCCAGAGCTCGGCCCGGGGACTGCTCCAGTCGGCCCCGGGACTTTGTCAAATCAGCAAGCGGCTGCGGACTCCAACCCGCCGCCTCCCAGCCCGGCCGCCCTTATCCAAGTCGCACTAGTGGCAGTTGAAGAAATAGCAGCACCTTCATGGGCCCAGCCCATCCTCAGATTCTTAGTAAACAGAGAGCTGCCAACTGACGAAATCTTGGCTCGGCAAGTGCAACGCCGAGCAGCAGCCTACACCATAGTCAACAGAGAGCTGGTCAGGCGCAGCGTTACCGGCGTCTTCCAACGCTGCGTCGAAGCAGAACAAGGTCAGGCAATCCTCAGAGACATCCACGAAGGCGAGTGCGGTCACCACGCGGCCTCAAGGGCACTCGTCGCCAAAGCCTTCCGGCACGGTTTTTTCTGGCCAACCGCTCTGGAAGAGGCCAAAGAGTTAGTCCAAAAGTGCAAGGGGTGCCAGATTTTTCGTTCCAAGCCACTTCAGCCGGCTTCCGCACTCAAGACTATCCCCATCGCCTGGCCCTTTGCAGTCTGGGGCCTGGACATGGTGGGACCATTCAAGACGGCACGAGGTGGCTTGACTCACCTACTTGTCGCAGTGGACAAGTTCACCAAGTGGGTGGAGGTGAAACCCATCAAGAAATTGAATGGTCCGACTGCAGTGACCTTCATCGCTGACATCACAACTCGGTACGGCATCCCACACAGCATCATCACCGACAATGGCACGAATTTTGCCAAAGGCGCCTTGGCCCGTTTTTGCGCGACACAGGGCATCCGACTGGACTTAGCGTCCGTTGCCCATCCGCAGTCAAACGGCCAGGTGGAGCGAGCAAACGGCCTCATCTTATCCGGCATCAAGCCTCGACTCGTCATACCGCTGGAGCGATCTGCCGGCTGTTGGCTTGAGGAGCTGCCAGCCGTCCTCTGGAGTCTGCGCACGACTCCAAACAAGTCAACCGGCTTCACACCATTCTTCCTCGTCTATGGCGCCGAAGCCGTCATCCCAACGGACATAGAGTTCGACTCCCCGCGAGTCACCATGTACACCGAGGAAGAAGCAGAAGAAGCACGTCAAGACGGCGTCGATCTGCTGGAAGAGGGCCGGCTGTTGGCACTCAGCCGGTCCAGCATCTACCAGCAGAGTCTGCGTCGATACTACAACAGGAAGGTCAGGCCAAGATCCTTTCAAGAAGGCGACCTTGTGCTCCGGCTGATCCAACGAACAGCCGGCCAGCACAAGCTGTCGGCACCTTGGGAAGGCCCCTTCATCATCAGCAAGGTGCTAGGGAATGACGCCTACTATTTGATCGACGCCCAGAAGCCCCGAGCGCGCAAGAGGGACGATTCCGGCAAAGAGACAGAGCGCCCGTGGAATGCAAATCTTCTTCGAAGATTTTACAGTTGATGCAGTATGTATCACACTACCCCTTTGTATTAAAGTACTAAGACTTTGGGCCCCCCGAGACGAGCTCGGGGACTGCCCTTTTTGTTATCTGTATGATAAGAATTATGCCTCCGAGTACATTACTTTCATTACAAGCCGCTTGGCACCGGGCCTGACTAGTCGGCCCGGGGACTCGCCGCCTTGCGCTATGAGAAGCTTCCCGCAGTCAGACAAGTAGTGTGCGGTGCCCAATCCGCCTCCTGGCAAAGCCGCAGCTCGCAGAGCGACTGTGAGGCAGGCAGGAGTGAGGAAGAACGGGCACCCACACGAAAAATGGCTAAGGACCTAAAGCACGAACATAGCATAAGACGGCCTCCAGCATTTCTGAAGCGGAAGGCCGACTCATGAGTAGCCGGCTCGCCGTCTTTATTAGCCTCTATTAAGGACGGCCGACTCTTGGGTAGTCGGCATGTCGCTTTCTATCCGACTTGCTAAAGAAACTCTAAACGGCCAAGTCCTTGCCTTCCCGAAGTAGCCAAGCACTTGACCCAGCGACAGTCCGCAGAGCGGCTGCTCGACTGACAAGGCAGCGACTAAAGGAAGGCGGCAAAAGGAAAAGCCTAAAGAGCAGTAAGCAAGGAAAGACGGAAAGCAGATTAATATTTACATAGGCCCTTGGCCGAATCTTCGAATAGAAGTTCAAGATACACCCCGCGGGTGGAATTGTTCGAATCTAACAAAGTTTTCAAAAGATTACTAAGACAGACAAACGGAGGCGAAAAAAGCAGCCTAGGAGGCGGCATCTGGGATTGGAGGATCGGAGGAGATGGCGCTGTCAGGTGCCGGGGCAGTCGGCTGGGCGGTCTCGGTTTGATCGCCTCCGGCGGCAGTCGTTTTCTCTTGACGCGGCTCGTTGCTAGAGGTGCGGTCGAGCTGAGGCTAGCCGCCTGCTCCGTCTTCTGGCACCTCCGCCTCGCCTTCGGCCTCCACCTCGTCCACCTCCTTAGTGCTGGAGTCGATCACCTCCGCCGAGTCCTCGCCATACTCTGGGTTCATCCTGAACCACTCTGCCGGCACTTCCTCGCCGCCTTCAGCCCGCCCGGGCACGAAGATGCTGGTGTTCGTGTACTCGGCGATGGCCACCGCACGCTCGATAAGGGCGCCCTCCACGGCCTCCCGTTCGGCCTGGGCTTCTGACTGGAACGCGGCCAGGCGGTCCAGGTCCAGCCCTGGATACCACGCCTTGACGAACTCCAAGGCCCGGCGCGCTCCGGCCCGGGCCGAGGAGCCCTTCCAGGACTCAAGACGGCCGGCAGCGACTTCCAGCCAGTCGGCGGTCCGACTGGCGGTGCGCAGAGCCGGCATATCCGGCCACAAAGTGGCAACCGCCTGGGCGCCGGCACGCTGAAGCTGGCGCATCTGCCGGTGGACCGGACGAAGACGAGCTTCAATGCTCAGGAGCTGTTCATCAACAGTTTGGGGGGCATTGGCGGCGATCTCCTCACCATTCGCCCTTCACGCCTCATGAGCAGCCTCGATGGCCAGAGGGACCGCTTGCGAGTGACCAGGGAAGAAGTCTGCTAAGACAAAAAAGAAGAAAGTCGAAAAATCAGAAGTCGGTCCGACACATAGTCGGAAGCGCGAAGAAGCGAAAGAAACGTACCATCCACAATATCCTCGATCTCGTGGAAGCCGGAGGTCAGCATCGCCTCCCTGTCAGTCCAGGAGGAGCGCTCGCTCTCGAACTTGGCCAGGAGAGCGGCTTCCTTCTTCTCGGCCTCATCCTGCACCTTCTTGAGCATCTCCTTCTGCTCGGCCAGCTGCACCGCCAGCAGGTCGCGCTCCATGGCGAGCCTGTCACACTCCTCCTCCTTGGCGCGACGGGCGGTATTGGCCTCGCCCAGCTGCTCCTGAAGAGCGGCGTTGGCTCCTGAAAATCGGAAGAGAAAACAAATCAATCGTCAGCAAAGAAGATCGCCGGGAAGATCCGGCCCGACTGCTCAGCAGTCGGCCTGAATCTCGGGGACTACAGCCCGCGGGTGCGCCAGCGTGCCCCCGCGAAGAAGAAGAACTCACTCCGGCTTTCCGACAAGTCGGCAACCCGCTTGCCCAACTCCTCAACATTGCGGTTGAAGGCAGTGGCGCGGAGGTTGTGATACTCCTGCAATAAGTCATTGAAGACAAAGTTAGTGTCTGGAACTCGCCAGAGGGAGTTCCGAACCGCCTGCTCAGCAGCCGGCCCGGAACTCGGGGACTACACCGAGTGGGTGCGCTGGCGCGCCCCCACAGAGAAAAACAAGAATCAAGAAGGAGAAGAAACTTACTCGGACGGCCGTTCGCGCGGCCAGGTGCGCTCTGGTGCAGGCCTGAAGGGCGTCGCCTTCGGCCCGCAACTTCGCCTGGACTTCCAGGAGCAGTTGATTTAGCGGCCCGGTGCCGCCTCCGCGCACCCACCCGGTGGGTGCGGCGCTTGTGGCCTCGGCGTCTAGAGCTGCCGAGCTGGCAGCACCGATCTCCCGAGGTCGAGGCGCCGAGGTCGCCCTCTCAAGACGGCGATGCACCGGCGAGGCGACTTGGAGAAGCAGCCGCGCTTCGGCCTCATCCATGGCCGGCGGCTCTGACGGATCCACCGGCTGTTTGCTGTGCGGTCTCCCAGACGACGGTGGAGGCGGCGGCGGTGGCACGAGAGCGTCCGACATGGAGGCCTCGCCGCTCTCCTTCTCCGCGATGGGGTTCTTGGTGCCGGCTCCCCCGGTCTGCCCCGTGAACTCCGGAGGCGGCGGTGCAGACGATAGTGGGGGGACGAGCATCGCCGATCGGCGACGTGCGGCCTCCTCGGCGTGCCATCTCGCCGCAAGGGCGGCTTCGGCATCATCCAACTTTTTCTGGGCGGAGGCGGCCGCCCTGTCGGCCTCCGCCTTCTCCAAACGCGCGGCCTCCTCCTCCTCGCGCTTCTTCCGTGCATTCCGCTCCGTCGCCTCCCGGAGGTCGGCGGTAGGGTCGGGCCGCCGAGTATTGGCGGACGTCTCTGCCGTCCCCATGACGGAGGGGACGGCGACTCTCTCAAGGGAAAGAGGGGCCCTGAAGAAGAATGGAGGGAGTATATGAACGAAGACTCGGACAAGATTCAACGAAGAAAATAAAAGAGCGTAAAGACTTACGCGGATACTAGCGGCGGCTTTCTCACTTCCCTTCGGAAGCGGTTGGCCTTCGCGGCCGCCTCCTCTCGTCTGGTCGCGGCGGCCGCCCCCTTAAGCTTTTTTAGTTTGCCACCGGGCGCACTCGGCCCTGCGTGACGCCTCTTCGCGCCGCCTTGGCCGGCGGAGGAGCCGGCGCCCGACGGGCCGATCCTCAGCTGGTGGCGCGGAGCGACTTCGCCTTCGGCGTCATCATCAGGCCAGTCGGTGAAGGTGGCTGAGGGCCCGAAGTCGCCTTCTGCCCCTCCTCCCCCGCCTTCGGCATCGGCTTCCATCGCCGCCGCCCCCAAGTCGGGGTCATCGACGTCGCTCTCCGCGCGGTCGGGAACATACTCGCAGGGCTGCCTCGTGGCACCGGCGGCAGGCTGCATAAGAGGATTCTAGTTCAGAAGAAGCCAGCAAGAGTCAGAAGCCGGAGCCGGCTGCGGAAAAAGATAAAACAGCAAGGAGACGCGACTTACCACTGGTGGAGGGTTGTCGCGCGAGTACGGCTCCTTGCCGAACTGCCAGTCCTCCTCGTACTCGCAGTGCGCGATGTAATTTACCATGTTCGCCACCTCCTTGCGGGGCATCTCCTTGGTGCTCATCCGACTTGGGTCTCGGAGGCCGCTCATCTGATAGATCAGGTGAGGCCGGCCTTGGAGCGGGAGAACTCGGCGCGCCACGAAGGCGGCCAGCAAGTCGGCCCCGATGAGTCCCTCCGACTGCGTCAAGACTCAGAGTCGCGCCATGGCGGCGGCTCCGGCGGGAGTCAGCGTCCTGACTCGGTGGGACCAGCTGGGGAGCCGCCCAGTCAGGGGAGCGGCGTTGTAAGGCGGCAAGTTGACCCAGTCGCCGTCGGAGGCGAGGTTCTTCACGTAGAAGTACGAGCGCTGCCACATCTTCACCGACTTGATCAGCGTGATGGGAGGAAAGGGGTTGTCGGCCGTCGAGCACCGCATCGCGATGAAGGCGCCGCACTGGGCCGGCACGCCGGCGATGTGCGTGCCGAGCTTAGAAGAGAAGAATTCTCCCCATAGCTTGATGGTGGGGAGAACGCCGAGGAAACCTTCACACAGAGTGGCGAAGGCGGAGAGCAGCACCACCGTGTTCGGTGTGAGGTGGTGTGGTTGAAGGCTGTGGAACTCTAGGAACGAGCGGAAGAAGCCGCTCGCCGGCAGCCCCAGGCCGCGCATAAGGTGCGAGCGAAAGATGACCCGCTCGCCCTCTTCCGGCGCCGGCCGGATTTCCCCCTCCGGCGCTGCGCGGGCGCGCACGAGGTCCGCGCTGGGGAGACGACGGGTCTGGCGGAGGAACTCGATGTGTTCTTCCTCTACCTCCGAGCCGTCCCATACGCCGGAGCGCACGACAGAGGCCGCGGCGGAGGAAGAGCTCATCGCTGTGGTACGATGCGCTCCTGCTCAACGGCGGAGGAAGGAGGGAGAGAAAGCAAGATGAGGCGGGGGAGCGGGGAAGAAGGGCGCGCGAGCTGTGCCGCTCCGCTTCCCCCCGCCTACTTATAGCCCTGCGGGCCGAGGAGCCGAGGGGACGGGCGTGGGATTAACTGCGCGCGATGCCCCACGCCCCCCACGATTTGTGCACGAAGTTACTGCGCGCAGTAACGACGTGGGAAAACCAACCGTCCTCAGCCACAACAGATCCGTCTGTATGACGAGGCGCGGTAGTGGCGGGCCCCGCCTGACAGCCCGTCCCGTCACGCGCGTGGGCAGGCAGACTGTTCTCCCCATGTGGCGCCACACGATAGGACCGCCCTGATGGCTGCGGGGAAGCGTATCAGGCACGCCGTCTGGCTTCCCGCCGCGACTTTAGAACTAAGGCTCTTCGCCGAAGCTCCGACTTTCGACAGTCAGCCCAAGGGAAGACGGTAGCCGAGTCCTAGAGTCTGCACTTTTAAAGATTGAAGCTGTTGAAGCCCCACAATACAGCGACCGCAGGGTTTCACCAGCTTCGGGGACTACTGTCGGAGTAATGGGCCACGGGTAGGCTAACCCGAGCCCCAGGACATTTCAAAGCATCGGGGCAGGCCGCGCCCCTCAGGCCGAGTCCCAGGAGCGAGTCCAAGGTATGCCGAGTCCCAGACGGCGACTCCCAGATAAGCTGACTCCAAGCTGGCGACTTCCAGGGAGGCCGACTATGGAGAGTCGGCCCAAGACTCCTCCCTTATCCTGAAGCACGACGCGGGGTACGGTCACGGCATGGCCGTCTCCCCCTGCTTACGAAGGGCCGGCATGGCTACAGTGAGCCGTACCGCTGGAAGATCTCCGGCGAGATGCGGCACTGTTGCCATGCCTGCCCTGATCTCAGCCACAGTACGCAGTACACAGTGCCCACGACGCCG
Source organism: Triticum aestivum (assembly GCF_018294505.1). Lineage (NCBI taxonomy): Eukaryota > Viridiplantae > Streptophyta > Magnoliopsida > Poales > Poaceae > Triticum > Triticum aestivum. The sequence goes on along the minus strand of NC_057810.1, from coordinate 463,556,417 downwards.
GCCTGTACGACCCGAAGGCGGTGGGGCCGCCTATCAGTGGGTGACCCGAAGGCGGCCTGGGCAACCCGAAGACGGACCTGGGGGAGTCGGCCTCCCTGGAGTCGGCCGACTCCTCCCGGGGCCCCACGAGCCATTAATCAGATAAGATGGGGAATGGCGACAGTGATCGCCCGATAGACGGCGGCACTGTTGCCACGCCCCGATGATCGAGCCTGCGTCATCAGGAGTGCCGCTACAATATCAAGCCTGTCCGCGGGACCCGCCAGTCGGCGGGCCCCAGAAGCCGGCGGGAAGGATGGCGGCCTGAGAGACAGACAGCTGGGGCCCGCGCCCAGCCGGATTACTATTGTACCCCCGGGGGGTAGGCCTATATAAACCCCCCGGGGCACCCATGCAAAGTGTTCGAACTTAGAGAGAGAGATAGACCAGATAACCTAGGAAGGAGAGAGCTAGCCTTGCCCTCTCCTACCTCCCGAAACAGCTCCAGGAGCACCATTATAGTCACTCTGCTTTAGTGATCATGCGGAGACCTCGCAGAGCAGCAGTAGGGGTGTTATCTCCTAGGAGAGCCCTGAAGCTGGGTAAGTTCCGCCGGCGTGCATGTCTTCGCCTCATCCCGCTTCCAGGCACCGGCGACGTTCTACTCGCTCCCACCATGATAAGCCATCCTTTGGCATATGTCGTATCCAACCCCCGACAAAGCCGCCATGACATCACGCGCATTAATTCCGCATGAAGCCCAAGATATCTTAACATATCTTTATCTTAATAGACATCCCAAAAATCGAGGCGTCCATATAGCCACATAATCATTTTTCGGCCTCCTCGATCCCCGCGCATGCTATCCAGTCACCTCCTTATAAATAGGGACGGGGGTCCTTCTTTTGCTTTTTACCCCTGCCCTCACATCTTCTGCTTCCTCCCCACGACTCCGCTGCAACCGAGATCCGCCGCCATCGTCCTCTGTCAACAACACCAACTCCGGCCGCTGCATCGACCTGATTAGACCAGAAAATTGCGGCGCCCCTCCGCTATTCAGCAGCATCAGTAAGTACTCCTCTTCCCATGTAGCAGATCTGCATTAGGGTTTCCATCGTTCGTCGGTGTTCTTCATCGTTTCTCATTTTCCTCTCTAGATCACGTAGTTTGATCTGAACATGATACTAAAGTCACGCGGTAGTAGTTTAGCATCCCTTTCCAATCGCAGAAGATACCTTTTTTTGCATAAGATCCTGTTTGAGCACCTGAGTTCTTCCACTGCTGTGACCTTAGGTTTACAATTTATTTTTCTTTTTGCACTGCCGTGGATCCAAAATAATAGAACTGGTATGTGAATCCTGTTTTTCCAGTACTTAGTAAATTTTCAGCTCTACTCCAGATCTGTAGTCATTAGCTCCTCATGGAGGCTTAAATGACAACCTGTAACCCGCCAAATACATGACGGATTAACTTTGAATCCTTTTAAACCGCCGATGTAATGTTTGACGTAACCTGACTATTCTTGCCGGTTTAATCATGCCGACCTTTACAACACTTATTCTTCTGTATACCAATTAACCTTGCTTTGCATACCAAACGTCAAATCACTTGCCGGCTTAACATGATATTCTTAACCCGATAACACTTTTCTTTCTAGGCTTTTCATCAACGAAAATGACAAAAACCATCACTTCATGCAACTGGGTCACCTCCACTGTTACAGAGGAAGCTCTCAGTGACCACGTTAAAGTGGGCGTCTTAGCACCAAAATAGATTATCCACTGGAGGGCTCCAGGAGATGAGGCTATTCCTGCCCCAAAGGAAGGCGAGGTCATAGTTTTCACTCATCATATGCTCCGCGGATTCACTCCAACCGGCTAAATATTCTTCCGTGATGTGCTGCATTTCTTTAGACTCCATCCTCAAGACATCGGGCCCAACTCTGTTTCAAACATCTGCAACTTCCAAGTTTTTTGTGAGGTGTAACTTCAACAAGAGCTCTCTGTAGAACTGTTCAAGGAATTCTATTACTTGTACCGGCAGACCGAGTTCACAGATGGGCCCAACCTAGAACTAGGTGGTATTTCAATTCAAAGGTGAAAATAAGCCGCCTTTCCTGCTGCCGCACCTCCCAGTCATCCTAAGGACTGGAGCCAGACGTAGTTTTACTGCCAAGACACATCTCCAGCCGGCGAAAATCCTTTGCCGGGTTTCTGTGAAAACCGGCTTAGCAACAAACACCATCTCCTAGTGTGGATCGGCACAGAAGCATGGGCCAAATATATGCCCATTTAAAAAAAATTAGAGCCTTAATGGCCAATGGTTTGACTGGAGTCGACCTAGTTCGATGTTGGGTCACATGGAGGATCTTACCCGTAAGCCGCCGACCCGGCTTAATGTGTGAGTATACTAGTAACGTCAAAGATCCCCAATGCCACTGCCTTAATGAGAGTTGGGAAACTTTCAGCAAGACCGACTTGGCTCCTTTTTGTATCCTTAACAAAGCTCCAGCTGTAAGTACTTTAAACAGTTTCCCACTTATTCATTATCAAAATTGTCTTCTCACTATCGCTCGATCTCTGTAGGCCAATTCCTCTTTCTGGAACAAGAAACTCCAGGACAAGCCGGCAAAAAAGGTCAGGACAAAGAACAAGGCTGTCAAGAAGCCCGCCAAGAAGAAGACCAACACCTCAGAGCAGTTTGCTTTGGATGATGATGAGTCGGAGGTAGAACTTGACTCCCTTGGCTCATTTTTTAATTATCTTATTGATACTGATTACCATCAGGACGAAGCGGAAGCCATCAACGCAGATGGTGAAGAGGTAACTATCCTTTCCTCCGACTCAGAGCCTCTGCTGAAACAGAAAACTCGACAAACGAGCCGGAAAGTAAGGTTTTCTCACCCTTTAGCCTACTTGGATCCCAACTTTTTTTTAAGAAGCTGCAGCATGAAGTTCGCCGCATGACTCAGAACAACGGCGGTGGGAATCTCTCCTCCAGTTTACCCAATACACTGGTCCCCTGCAAATGCCGAGCAAAGGTTTCACAGTTTTCTGACTTAATTAGCTTTCCCAAAGGCGGGTCTTGTTCGACAACCCCTTAACCCTTCTTATTACTATCAGGGCGCTTCTCACTCCTCCTCTGGTGACTCCACTGGGACTCAGATCCCCCTTTTCAGAGTCGCCCCTAGGTGATAATATTAAACTTCTTTGTAAATTATTATGCTAACATCTTTATGTCTTATTGCCAGTGGTAAAGCCAAGCCAAGCAAGAAGGCGAAGACAAGTAAACCGGGCAAAGATATCCACATTATCGAAGATCCCAAAGCTACAGACCTAGAGAAGCAGACACTATCTGAATCTTTGCATCAAACTTCTGAAGCAGCTACTAATGATCCACCACCAGAAGAGCACAACGTCATAATGGACTCCGTGGATGTTAACCCGGCCAATGCTAAGCTGCCAAGTCCCATTAAGCGTGCTGAACAAAAGGATGATGATGTTATCGTCACCGGGACTCGGTATGTACATCCGGGCAACCCCACAGTCTTAGCAAAACACAGTGCCAAAGAAGAATTTTCAGCTGCTGAAATGGGAAAGTGGAAGCTGGACTTGGAGTGTTATGACCACTTCAACGCTCTGGAGATTCACGCAGGTTACTTAAACCGCCTTCACACCATCCATGACTTTGAAGACGGCCTGGTTAACCTCATGAAGGAGCGCTTTGAGGTAAGCACTAACAAGACCTTCTCATATAAGTATATATATCTGTCAGCCGCCAAGTCTACTGAATATGAAAGAATTGATTATGTTGTAGACTTAGACAACCTCTTTTATCTTATGGCTATGCCATAGCATTATATAACTCCTAAACCAAAATGAGTAGCCCCCAAGGGCCGGCTTAAAATTGGAAAGTTAAGCCAGGACTTCAAACCATAGTGAACAAATCCACATATGTAGCCCCCAAGGGCCAGCTTAAACCGCATAGTTAAGCTGGGATTTATCACCATTCTTATAAACAAATCCAAATATATAGCCCCCATGAGCCGGCTGTAATTGAAGGAATTTAGCCAGATCATTGTAAATTTGTCTTCAAAAGAGCATTGTGCATTAGCCCCCAAGTGCCAAGTATGCTTGGGACTTCAGAGAAGATGATTATAATGGTGCCTGTCTCTGTATGTGACAGGCTAAATTAAATATGAAAGAATCCCAAGTCACTGATCTGCAGCAGAACATCAATTCTCAACAATCAGAGACTGCAAAAGCCAAGTCAGAGCTGAAAACTGCTTTTGAAGAGATCGATAAGTTGAAAAGGGATTTCAGCGCTGAAAGAGCCGGCTGGGATACAGGGAAGGCGACTTTATTGTAAAGAACTGAAGATGTTGAGGCTGCCCTTAAGCCGGTGACTGACGAGTTATCCGGCTTAAAGCATCAGATTAATAGCATGACAACCGCCATCTTTGGTAAGTAATGTTATACTTCTATCTTTTACCACCAATGTATAACAATCATTAGCGGCTTATCAATATCTTTGCTGATGCAGGCTCCAGAAGTTCCAAGCTGGGTCAAGACATGCGCATAAAGCTTAAAGCTGCATATACCCTTGTGGAACAACTATACACCAGCGCTCAACGGGCCATATCCGCTGTCTCTCATAAAAAGCAACCACCTTCACTCATCAAGGAAGTGGTGGAAAAATTATCTATGCTGCCGCAAAGAGTTGAAGAGCTGAAGCTATCAGCTGTCCGAGCCGGTGCCATCACCGCGCTGAGCCGTGCAAAGGCATGGCAAGCAGAGCTTGACCTGGAAGAATTAGCCATCGGCTGCCCAAGCTTCAAAGAAGATGTGTCTCCCTTCGAAGCAGCAGACTTCACCAAGTGCGTAAGAGAAATGTGCCCTTTGGCAAGCCAACTAGCGTAAGAAACTGACTTGTCAAAATATCAGGCGGCTTATACCAAAGAGAACTCAAGAGTGCCAGCGTCGGTTCATGAGGCCACAGACCTTATCCCGCCAACACGTAAGCACACATTCGCCCCTGATATTGATCCGTCGAGCCTTATAGATGATGAAGCTGTGTTTAGAGCTTTGACCGGGATCAACTGGGCCACATCTGACTTCCAGCCAATGGGTGAAGAAGAAGTAGAAGAGCCGGTGCAAGATGACCCAGAGTCTTCAACACGCCAAGATCAGGACAACTGATCCTTTGGGGCGGCTCTCCAACTACATCCTGCACTTTTGCTTGAAAAACACTAAAATCATTTGGGCTTCATGGTAGCCTTGTAATAGGCTAGTTGAAAACAATGATCTGCCATGCCATCGTGCATGTTTTGATGTCAAACCGCCGTTCTGATATTTGAAGATCCACAGTTTGTGCTTTATCACATTGATTCATCAGATATGTCATAACAAATAGTGTTGTGCTGCCTACACATGCACAAATAAATAACATGTGCCCTGTGAAATTGGTTCATACTACTGGCTTACATCGCCATATCCGGTGTGGATGACAGTTCAACGACTTAGAGCACATAACTCCGAGCGCACAATTCAAGTATATTGGCGACTTAACGTCGTAAGCCAGACGGGTTATCAAAACCCCAGATATGCTCAAATATGAGCCATAATGATTAAGGCTACATGGCCTGAATCATTTTAAACCATATGCCAATATGGTACAAAGACGTGAACTCAAACCGTGTTTTAGAGAAAATAACAAATCAGAAAAAATAAGGGTTTCATAGGCTGCCAAGCCTCAATATCAATTGCTGTTCATGGGCCGCACAACCACTAAGTTAACCATTCATTCAAACCTGTAAGCCGGGCCTCACATGACCAACCGCCATTTTAACTTTGGACAAGTTCATGGTCTTTAGAAGATTGACTGTCAAGAGTACGACGGGTCATTCTAGGATTACCTGGGCGGAGTGGCAAACATACAAGGCATGATAAACCGGAATTTTGGTGGTTTACACCTGGCATACCAAGCAATCAAAAGGGGTTAATAAAGCTATGTTCATTGAACAGGGAGCCCCCAAGTGACGCATAGTGAGACCTCAAGGCAGGATACCTATGTTTGAACTGTGCAATGTAGCAAGTTCTCGTTGGTAACCTTTAACTTGGGAAATAAGCCCCCAAGTGATTTGCAACAAGGCGTACAAGCCGTATCAATAGGGTAGTCACAGCTATGCTCAATGAGCAGGAAGCCACCAAGTAATTTTTAACAAGGCGTGCAAGCCAGATCAAGAGGGTAGTCACAACTATGCTCAATGAGTAGGAATCCCCCAAGTGATCTTATGAATTGACAATAAAGACTCAGATACCCAGAAATGAAACGACAGAGGCCCTGAGTTATCAGGGATGCCGGCTTTATTATACTTGATCATAATATATACATGGACAAAAATATGTACAACACAAGAGCCAGTGGTTCAAGTGTAATAAGGCCGAAGATGAGCAATGTTCCAAGGCCGACGGGTCTCCTCCTCCGATGTGCGTGAGTCCTTGTGGTGTCGAATAACAATGAGGTAGTATGACCCGTTGTTTAGATTTTTGCTCACCACAAAGGGCCCTTCCCAAGGTGGGGATAATTTGTGCATGTATGTTTGATCCTGGATGAGCCAGAGCACCAAATCGCCTTCTTGAAAGATTTGGGTTTTAACCCGGCGGCTATGATAGCGACGCAGATCTTGCTGGTATATCGTCGAATGAGCCGCTGCAAGGTCACACTCTTCATCCAACAAATCAAGAGCATCTTGACCTGCTTTTTCATTATCAGTTTCAACATAAGACGCCACACGGGGTGAATCATGATGGATATCACTAGGAAGAACTGCCTCTGCTCCGTAAACCATGAAGAGAGGTGTATAACCCATGGATCTATTGGGGGTAGTATTGATACTCCAAAGCACTGAGGGTAACTCTTCAATCCAACAACCCGAGGTCCTCTGCAAAGGGACCATAAGCCGGGGTATTATACCTCCCAAGATTTCTTGATTTACCCTTTCTGCTTGACCATTGGACGGGGGGTGAGCCACTGATGAAACATCAAGATGAATATGCTCTTGTTGACAAAATTCTTTCATAACACCCTTAGACAGGTTATTGCCATTATCAGTTATGATGCTATGAGGATAGCCAAAACGTAAAATCACCTTTTTAAGGAATTGAACCGCCGTTGCCGCATCACACTTGCTGACCGGCTCTGCCTCAACCCATTTTGTAAAATTGTTAACCGCCACCAAAAGGTGGGTCTTTTTATCCTTGGATCACTTGAAAGTCCCAACCATATCCAGCCCCCAGACTGCAAACGGCCAAGTAATTAGAACCATCCTCAATTCTTGAGCCGACACATGAGCTCGTCTGGAAAATTTTTGACAGCCATCGCACTTGCTAACCAGATCTTCCGCATCAGCATGAGCCGTCAGCCAATAGAACCCATGAAGAAAAGCCTTAGCAACAAGAGACTTAGAGCCGACATGATGGCCGCAATCTCCCTCATGAATCTCCCTTAGAATCTCATGGCCCTCCTCTGGAGAGATACATAGCTGAAACACCCCTGTAACACTGCATCAGTGTAACTCGCCATTGACAATGGTTATTGACTTAGACCTCCGGGTTATTTGCCTGGCCAAAACTTCATCATCAGGTAACTCACCCCGGGTAATATAAGCCAAATATGGAACCGTCCAATGAGGAATAGCATGAAGAGCCGCCACCAACTATGCCTCCGGGTCAGGGATAGCAAGATCCTCTTCTGTAAGCAATTTAACTGAAGGATTACTCAGAACATCAAGAAAAACATTAGGTGGTACCGGCTTACGCTGAGACCCCAACCAGCCTAAAGCATCAGCCGCCTCATTTTTCCTGCAATCAATATGTTCCACCTGATAACCCTTGAAATGACCAGCTTTATCATCAACCACCCGGTGATAAGCCGCCATGAGTGGGTCTTTGGAATCCCAACTTCCCGGGACTTGCTGAGCCACCAGATCTGAATCACCAAAACACCTGACCCGACTCAGGTTCATATCTTTAGCCATCCGAAGACCATGGATCAAAGCCTCATATTCAGCTGCACTGTTAGTGCAAGGAAACATTAGCCTTAGGACATAACAAAACTTATCACCTCGTGGGGAAGTCAAAATAACGCCAGCCCCCGAGCCGTCCAACTACCTGGATTCATCAAATGAATAGTCCAATATGTATTATCCTGCTTGTCCTCAGGCATCTGCAACTCTGTCCAATCATTGATGAAATCCACAAGTGCCTGAGACTTAATGGCTGTTCGAGGCACATATTTCAGACCATGAGGTCCAAGCTCAATAGCCCACTTAGCCACCCGACATGTAGCCTCTCTGTTTTGAATAATATCCCCAAGAGGAGCAGAACTAACCACAATGATGGGATGACCGAGGAAGTAATGCTTCAACTTGCGACCAACCATGAACACTCCATAGACTAGCTTCTACCAATGTGGATACCTCTGCTTAGACTCAATTAATACTTCACTGACATAGTAAACCGGCCTTTGAACCGGATATTCCTTGCCTGATTTCTTCCTCTCCACAACAATTACCACACCGACGGCTCTGCTGTTAGTAGCCACATATAAAAGCAAGGGCTCCTATCAATAGGAGCTGCAAGAACCGGCGGCTCAACTAATTGTTTCTTAAGTGCCTTGAATGCCTCATTGGCAGCATTACTCCAGACAAAGTGATCGGTCTTCTTCATTATCTAGTATAGGGGAATAGCCTTTTCCCCCAAGCGGCTTGTAAACCGACTTAAGGCCGCAATATGACCTGCCAAACGTTGAACGTCATTAGAACATGCCGGCTTAGCCAAAGAAGTGATAGCTTTGATTTTCTCTGAGTTAGCTTCAATACCTCTCTCAGAGACCAGGAAACCCAAGAGCTTGCCTGCTGGCACGCCAAAAACACACTTGGCCGGGTTAAGCATCATCTTGTAGACCCGGAGATTGTCAAAAGTCTCCTTTAGATCATCCAACAATGTTTCCTTCTTCCTGGATTTCACAACGATATCATCCACATAAGCATGAACATTGTGTCCAATCTGGCTGTGGAGGCAATTCTGAACACAATGCTGATAAGTTGCCTGGGCACTCTTGAGCCCAAAAGGCATAGATATGTAGCAGAATGCTCCAAAGGGAGAGATGAAGGATGTCTTCTCCAGTCCTTAACTGCCATCTTGATTTGATGATAACCAGAATAAGCATCCAAAAAACTCAAACGCTCAGAACCCACCGTAGCATCAATGATCTGATCAATACGAGGGAGAGCAAAAGGATCAGCCAGACATGCCCTGTTAAGGTCCGTGTAATCCACACACAAGCACCAAGTGTTGTTCTTCTAAAGTACCAGCACCAGGTTAGCCAATCATTCAAGATGAAAAACTTCAACAATAAACCCGGCCGCCAAGAGCCGGGCCACTTCTTCACCAATGGCCTTGCACCTCTCTTCATTAAAATGATGAATGAATTGCTTGCCCGGTTTAAACTTCAGATCAATATTGAGAGTGTGCTCAGCGAGTTCCCTCGGTACACCTAGCATGTCAGAAGGCTTCCATGAAAAGATGTCCCGGTTCTCATGGATGAACTCGATGAGCACGCTTTCCTATTTTGGATCCATGTTCGCACTGATAATGAACTGCTTGGATGAGTCACCAGGGACAAAATCGACATGTTTAGTGTCATCCGCCGACTTAAATTTCAATAGAGGGTCCTGCTCTATGGTTGGCTTCTTCAAGGAGGTCATATCTGCCGGGTCAACATTATCTTTATAGAACTTCAGCTCCTCCGTTGTAGAAGCCGACTAAGCATAGGCAGCGTCGCCCTCTTCACACTCCAAAGCTATCTTTCTGTTTCCATGCACCGTGATGGTACCCTTATGACCCGACATCTTAAGCTGCAGAGCTGTGCCATAAATTTGGCATAAGCCGGCCATCCAAACAAGGCGTGATAAGGGCTCTTGATCTTGACCACCTCAAAAGTCAATTTCTCGGCCCTGTACTCATACTCATTACTGAAAACTACCTCCAAGGCCATCTTACCCACTGGATATGCCGACTTACCGGGCACCACCCCATGAAAGACTATAGAGGACGGCTTAAGATCTTTGTCAGTCAAATTCATATGGCGAAAAGTATCATAGTAAAGGATATTGATACTACTGCCCCCATCCATGAGCGCCTTAGTGAACTTGTACTCTCCGACCTGAGGTGGCACCGCCAAAGCTAGTTGACCCGGATTATCAACCTGGGGCAGATGATCCTCACGGCTCCATACAATTGGTTGTTCTGACCATGTAAGTATCAAGGCACCGCCGGCTCAACCGAGCTCACCGCTTGCTTATGAACCTTCTGGTCTCATTTGCACAAACTTGTGGTAAGCACATGATATTGACCACTATTCAGCTGCTTTTGGATTACTCTAGTAACTGGACTGCTGGTGTTAATTACCTTGATTAGGTTGCTGATTGAAACCACCTTGATTACCTTGGCCCTGAAATCCAGAGTTTGAACCCCCACCTCTAAAGCCGGGTCCGTGAGAGCTGGATCCTGACCCGCCCTACGGGCCGTGGTTACCTTGATAAAAACCGGAATTTCTATACTCCCTCATGATGAAGCAATCTTTCCATAGATGAGTGGCCGGCTTATCTTGAGTATCGTGCTTTGGGCAAGGCTGATTCATTATCGCCTCAAGGTTGAATTTTGGCCCGCCAAACCGAGGCACTGATGACTTCCCCTTACGATGCTGATTATTATTATGCGTGTTGGTATTAGCCACAAAGTCTGAACCACCATCAGTTTGCTTGCACTTACCATTATTACCTTGACCTGCCACACTATGATGTTGTCCCTTCGCATTGCCGTTCTTCTTCCCTTTGCCAGCCTTCTCCTCATCAGACTCAGGGTCCTTAGTGCTATCAGAATCGGCGTATTTGACAAGAGCTGCCATATTGCTTTGAACCATATAAAAGTCCAAATGTCCATGCTATAAAGAAAAGAATATGTGATGAACATGTTATGTAGAATTCCACATCAAAAATTCTGTTTTTATCATTTACCTACTCGAGGATGAGCATGAGTTAAGCTTGGGGATGCTTATATGTCTCCAACGTATCTATAATTTTTGATTGTTCCATGCTGTTATACTATCATTCTTGGATGTTTTACAATCTTTTATAGTCATTTTATATCATTTTTTGGTACTAACCTATTGACATAGTGCCCAGTGCCAGTTCTTGTTTTTGTTTGTTTTTACATGGCAGGAAATCAATATCAAACAGAGTCCAAACGCAGCAAAACTTTTTGTGGATTTTTTTGGACCAAAAGACATCAAGTGGGCTGAAGAAGTACCGGAGAGGGAGCCCGAGGGGGGCACAAGACACTAGGGTGTGCCTGGGTCCAGGTGCACCCAGGTGGGTTCTACCCACCTCGGTGGCCTCCCGCACCGCCTCTTAGCTCTATAAATACCCCAATATTCCAGAAACCCTAGGAGAGTCGACGAAAATCAATTCCAGCCACTGTAGAGTCCAGAACCACCAGATCCAATCTAAACACCATCACGGAGGGGTTCGCCACTTCCATTGGTGCCTCTTCGATGATGCGTGAGTAGTTCTTTGTAGACCTACGGGTCCGTAGTTAGTAGCTAGATGGCTTCCTCTCTCTCTTGATTATCAATACAATGGTCTCTTGGAGATCCATATGGCACGTATGTATCGTTGCTATTTAGGATAACAAGATGGGGTCAATTTCTACATAAATAGATCTTATCTACATCATGTCATCGTTCTTATTGCATTACTCCATTTTTCCATGAACTTAATACACTAGATGCATGCTTGATAGCGGTCGATGTGTGGAGTAATAGTAGTAGATGCAGGCAGGAGTCGGTCTACTAATTTTGGACGTGATGCCTATATAATGATCATTGCCTGGATATCGTCATGATTATTTGAAGTTCTATCAATTGCCAACAGTAATTGTTTTCCCACCGTTTGCTATTTTTCTCGAGAGAAGCCACGAGTGAAACCTACGGCCCCGAGTCTCTTCTTTAATATATTTGCCTTCGCGGTCTACTTTTATTTGCTTATCTTTTTAGTTCTACTAAACCAAAAATACAAAAATATCTTACTGCACTTTATTTTATTTGCGCTCTATTTATCCTATCTATTACAACTTTATCACGTCTCCGTGCCAATTTTTGGCACCGTTACCCGAAAGGTATTGACAACCCTTTAACACGTCGGGTTGCGAGTATTTGTTATTTGTGTGCAGGGGTTGTTTACGTTGTGTTGCATGGTTCTCCTACTAGTTCGATAACATTGGTCTCATCACTGACGGAAATACCTACCGTCGCTGTGCTACATCATCCCTTCCTCTTTGGGGAAATACCGACGTAGTTCTAGCAGGCATCATAAAGCAACTGCAGTGCCCAAAGCACGAAGACCACCAGAACGAACCCAAACTCCATGTTTAAAGCAGAAGAGCACAACTGTTCTCAGGTCAGATTCCGTAGCTATGGTCCATACTCCTTTGCTCTTGCATCACTATATTTACTCATACCAACTAATTTCGAATTTGAAGGACCCGATTGAAACTCCAATGGCGCAATAGGTATGTTTTAAACCTATTTCTTTAACTGGATTGTTGTTCTATAACTTCTTGCTCTATGTTGATTTCAGTTTCAGCTGTATAAACAGTTATGTTCTCATGTCATGCACATTACAAGTGTTGCCAGTGCTGTGTAGTTTCTCACACTTATATTCTGTCTATGCTGTTGTGTCTTAAAAATATATTATTTGAACTGTCTCTCTATCTTGATTTGGCAACATAAACTAGAATGATATGGAAAATACAGTGACCATAGTACATTGATATATGTTTGTTTCATGTTGTTATCCTGTCCACCTTACTACTGAACCGGTTTACCAAAATGAGTTTCATATACTACCACTACTAGGGAAAAGCCTAGCAGTAGCGCGGGTTTTGGCCTACCAGCAGCGCGGGTGACAGCGCTACTGCTACGACACTATAGCTAAAGGTTAGAAATAGCGTGAGTCTACGCGCGCTAATGCTATATCCACTTAGTAGTAGCTCTTCCTGGAAAGGGCGCTACTGGTAATTACTAGTAGCGCTTCTCGTAGCCCGCGCTACATATTCTATTTCTTTTTTATTTCATGTTGTATTCATACACCTTTATACAAGTTTTCATACAGTAGCAATTTAGAGATTGTTTTTACATCATAATGAGTTATTACATCACTGGGTGAAAGAACCATGGACTAGTTTCAAGTGGATGGACATCCACTTGAAACTAATCCGCAGTTCTTTCACCCAATGATATAATAAATACCATCATCATCATATCATTAACAACTTATCATCATAATACATCATTGCCATATAACACCTCCTCATGGTCATCATTTTCGTCAATGAGACATCATATAGCAAGTTGGTCACTAGTCATAATCACAACTCCTCCTCCTCATCATCATCAACTCTAACACATTGTACCACATAATAACACATTGTACCAGACCTACCCCTCTCTAATAGGACCTACTACACTCTCTTAGGTAAAATAGCATAAAACAAGATAGGCCCTGACTCTCCATTTTGGAGAATGGAGATTATCCTATCTCCAATTCTTGCGTGTTGCACAATGTTGCTTCCAAGTACCTCCCTACGACTGACCATACATTGTTTCCAATCTTTGATTGTCATGTCTTCATTGGTTTTAGAAATCCGGTATGAACAACTGTGATGCGTAGGATGACTTGGCCGTAAGCTCATAACATCAAGGCAACCTTTTGGAAACATAAAATGAGGCACAAAATCCTTCGGGATTTTCTGTTGAAAAACATAGTAATAACTTCGTAGTTAGCAATGTATTTTAGTTTTAGAAGAATTTATGCAAAAGATGCACGGATGTCGTAATAGTAAAAAATCTTACCATGCCATCTTCATGGATGTTACCGTAGTTCAACACGTGCACTAGTGGCACGTATTGACCATAATGTGCAGGAGTTTGATTATAGATATTGTAATTCTCAAGATCATTAATAAATGAGATCAAATGATTTTTCTCCTGATAAGTTAATTCTGCGCCATCGGTGTAGTAGGTTCTGTCTACCATCTTTCGCACATACTTTGAAGAATGAAAATAAGCTATCAATGGAAATAAGCTGTCAACTATTTTGAAATAAACAATATAAATTACTTAATAACTATGTTTGAGAAACTCATATAGCAGTAGAATTGGAAGCGTATCAACAAGGACCCAAATGTCCATATTGTCTTCCTTGATGTCAGGATCACCAAGATCCATGGTGACAAGCATACCCTCATGGAAATCATATGCCTTGCAAAGTGCTTCCCAATTCGGGCAACTAAAATGGGATACACACAGAATTGTATAGATTTATAGGAAAATCAAAACCTGATGGGTCCTTAGGTGAACTATCTTTGTTTCCATAATTTCATGATCTTCAAAATCCATCCTCTCCAAGACATAGTGTCTTGAATGTCATGGGATAAGCTAGTCGAATTTTAAAAGACGAAAATTACACGTTAAAGAAGAAGAAGTCGAGCTTAATTACGAAAAAAACACTTTGCATCCTTGCATACTGTTTCAACATCGAGTAGTTAACTTTCTCTGCTCCTAGTTCCAAAAAGAAGAAAGTCCACAAGTGAGCTGGTCCCGCCATTATTGATTCTACTCTACGCCGCTGCACTCGAAGCCCTGCTAAGAGGGATGGATTCAAGCCAGTGCTCCAAGCTCTTCTAATGTTTGAACCTAAGAAGAAGAAGCCCCGCTCCAAGCCTTTGTTTGATGATGCTCAGGCTCGCCCCACACCTCTTGCGCCACCTCCGACGCCAATCAGTCATATTTAGCAAATTGGTGTGGACCTGGGAATTTCTGCTGAGAAGCTCACTGCGGATGCTCTTATGGCGGATCCCTCCTCTGGCAAGGACAAGTCCTCCGATGATTAGCTCGCAATGTATGAGCTGGGTGTGGTCGGCCCATAATATGACTAGTTATCATAGGTTTTATTACAGTCCTTTGTTTCTTGGGTCTGTAAGCACTGAATGTCTTGGTGACTTTCTTTTGTTTTGCTTTTGTGGAATCCTAAACATCTATGTGTGGTGCCTGCTAAGTGGGAATGCTTTTCTTCCTATTAAAACTATGTTTTATGGATAATCGGCCTACTAGAAGTTGGCGTGTATTATGTTGGAATGTTCAGGGTCAAAATTCTGATGATCATCAGCGTGCTATTGGTAACAAGGTGGATGAAAGTTTGGCTTTTGTTGTATGTCTGCAGGACACAAAAATGGAGTGCATCGACTCTAGGTCTGTTAAAAAGTTTTGCCCTCGTTGTTTTGACTCTTTTGCCTTCAGCCCATCAGTTGGTGCTTTTGTGGGTATTGTGGTTCTTTGGAACTCCTTTGTTCTGGCAGGGAGATTAATTGAGAAAAAGCAGTTTGGCATTATTGTGCACTTTACTTCCAAAAATAATAGTCAGCAGTGGACATTGGTGAATGTTTATGGGCCGTGCCAAGGCCTTGCTAGGGATGAGTTTGTTCATTGGCTATATAACCTCACTATCCCAGATTCGAATAACTGGCTGATTTTGGGAGATTTTAATTTTATTAGATGAACTGAGAACAGAAATCTTCCTAGTGGGGATGCAAATTGTAAGTGCATCTAGTGCCACCCCTAGTTGGTTTTGGAGTATTGACGACAAACCTGGTTGAGGGACTAATGTGTTTGTGAGAATTGCAGGATAACACATGTAGTAGTCCCTCATTGATTCGGTTTACCTACCAGAGATGACCCCTAAAAATGTGTGAAGACATTGAAGACAATGGTGGTATGTGAAGCTATTCACGTCGAAGACTATGACATGAGAAGACATCGCACGAAGACTATGGAGCGCGAAGACTTAATTGTTTTATTGTTTCCTTTTCTTCTTTGTTGAGTCATAGGAACCACCGTACTGTTAAGTGGGGTCCAAGTGAACAAAGTCAGAGTGACTGAAGTGATGCTCAACCAAATCCTATGTCTTCGAGCGAAGACAATGAGAGCAAATCTTATCCAGAGTCGGATGAGTCACCTTTACTTGTAGCCCAAGTCAAGCTGCCGCGTGTGTTTGAAATCTGACTGTTGAGACACGTGTCAGTTCCTTAGTGACCTAGGGTCATTTCGGACAAATCATGTCGGGTTGCCCTGTGGCTATAAATAGGCCACCCCCTACACCATAAATTGGTGGCTGCTCAGAGTTAGTACAGGACTTTTATCGTTTGAGAGCAACCCACCTCCGAAGCTTTTTGAGAGAGAACCTTGCGAGGACAAAGCCCAAACCACCCAGAGCCCAAAGAGTGTTTGGCATCACTGAAGTCTTTCTGTCCGCGTGATCTGAAGACTTGTTACACTTGAGGACTGTGAATACTCCAGCCGGTTAGGCGTCGCGTTCTGAGCATCCAATAGTCATTGTGGATTGCCGGTGAACAAAGTCTGTGAAGGTTTGGAAGTCTACCTTGAAGACTTACCTGAGTGATTGGGCAGGGACTAGGTGTCCTTAGCTCAAGCGGAATAAGGTAAAGACACGGTCCTGAGTTGAATCTCAGCCTCCCTAACCAGACATACATTTGTCATAGCAACTGGAACTGGTCAAACAAATCTCTGTCCTCCCGAAGCTACTGGTTCTATCTCTCACTTCTCTTTACTTACAGTTTGTCTTCGTGAAGTCATTGCCTGCTTGCATTATCTATTTGACCTCACTGTGTGACTACTTGTCCTGATTGGCTTCATACTATCTTCCATCCTGATCTTTACTACCTAGCTGGTAATAGTCTTCATGCTTTCACTTTATTGAATACTTGACAATGGCTTGTCTAGTGTAGTCTACCTTCCGCTGCATACGAATAGTCTCATTTTATTGTGTGTCTTAGAAACTCCCATGTTTTGAATACTTACATGAAAATCGCCTATTCACCCCCCTCTAGTCGATAACTAGCCCTTTCAATTGGTATCAGAGCAAGGTACTCCCTTGTTCCGTGTGATTCGGTTTAACCACCTGGAGTTTTAGCTATGTCGACTACAGGGATAATCAAAGTCTCCGCTACGTGCCCCATCTTCGATGGCACTGAATATCCCTACTGGAAGAACAGAATGCGCGTGCATCTTGAAGCCATTGATGTCGATCTATGATATGTCGTCAAGAATGGCGTTCCCAAGACTGGTGAAGGTGTCACCCCTGCTGATGTCAAGAAGTTCGTTCAACTGGACTCTACCGCTAAGAACGTCATCTGTGGTCATCTGACCAAAGGACAGTATGGCCGTGTGAGTGCTCTGGAAACATCGAAGCTAGTCTGGGACTGGCTCTCCAAGGTCAATGAAGGCGTCTCAACTCAGCAAGATCAACGGATCAGTACTCTTCGCAACCTCTTCAACTGTTTCAAGAGACACGACAATGAGAACGTCCAGCTCACATTTGATCGCCTCACTGATATCACAAATGAGCTCCAAGCACTCGGCTCCACTGAGATTACGAAGCATGAAATAGTGAAGACACTACTAAGATCTCTTGACAGCTCATTTGACACCTTAGCCCTGATGATACAAGAACGCCCTGACTTCAAGACTCTCAATCTGTCTGACATACTTGAGAGGCTCAACACACATGAGTACCAGCTATCTGAGAAATGAGATATCTATGGCCCCAACTATGGCCAAACTTGCGCTTTGAAGGCAAAGGCTGCTGCTTCCTCATCTGAAGAAGAATCTGACTGCAGTTCTGGTGATCCTGAAGACATTGGAAAGGAGCTTGCTATGCTTGTGAAGAAGTTCCAGAAATTCACCAAGAAGAAAAGCTTCAGAAAGTCTTCCCGATCCAGCTCAAGGAATGATGAAGTGTCCACCCATGACCACAAGAAGAGAACCAGCCACAAGTGCAAGAAACCTGGTCACTACATCTCTGAGTGTCCACAGTGGGACAATGAGAAGAAGAAGAAGAGCAAAGAATATGATTCTGATGACAAGAAGAAGAAGAAATCCTCGAAGTCTTCTTCCAAATCTTCTTCCAAGTCTTCATCACACAAGAAGAGCTCATCTGGCAAGGCTCATGCTTTTGTTGGCAAGGAAATGGATTCAGAGGAGGAGTCTGCTTCTGAGGAGGCGCAGGTGGAGTCTGAGGAGGAGTCCAACTCTGGTGTTGCGAGTCTGGCTCTAGCTACGGCCTACGTCGCCAAGTCCATCTTCAACACTGAAGACAATGGCTCCATCACCAACGCTGATGATAATGACAAGGACAACTCGGCTCCCACCTACTGCTTCATGGCACGTGGTGCCAAGGTAAACTCACGTGAAGCTTACTTTCAGACATCAAGTGAAGATGACTCTGATGGTGAATCCAAACCTAGTTACAAAACACTTGCTAAAATTGCAACTGAACAACAGAAAGCTATGGAACATACTCAAAAACTGTTAGACAAAAGCGATGACCTATTGGACGTGGAAATGACCAAGTCTCAGTCCTTAATTGAAGACATCAAAAATCTTCATGCTAAGTACCAGGAACTTGAAGGTCGACATGAATCGCTCTCAACTTCTCATGAAAAACTTTCCTATGATTATCTTCAAAGGAAGAAGGAACTTGAGAAATTGAGATCGGCTCATGAAGATCTTCAAAAGGAGAATGAGTCACTTTGCACTCAACAGATCAGTTCTGCTCAGGAAGAATTTGAACCACCATGTCTAAAATGCATTGAGCGTGATAACGCTGCCTCTGTTGCTGAATGTTCTACTGCTACTACTGTTGCAATATCTTCAACTGCTGATGTGGTAACTAACCCCTGTGCTGAGGATACCACTACTATTGCTGATGAGAATGCCAGGTTGAAGACACCACTTGAGACAGGGATGTACAAAAGTCTCAAAGGGCATCAAACATTATGTGATGTCCTCAAAAAGCAGTTTCTGAACCGAAACCCTAGGAAAGAGGGTGTTGGGTTCGAGATGAAAATGAATGTTGATGGGTCGTACTGGAAGCCTGAGCAGTACCCCAAAACCACATGGGTTGCTGCAAAGGAACCTTCAGTAGATCCATCCACCTTATCTGGTTTCACTTGTGCTAATCCTATTATCATTGATGAATCCTTTGATGCAAACTATAAATTGTTTAAGAATCAGAATGGCGAAGTGTTTTCCAGGTATATTGGTACTAACTGCAGGAATGGGCCACCTATGAAGAAGATATGGGTATCCAAAAGTTGTCTTGAGAATCTTCCGGTGAATGTCATCTTGACACCACCAGTGAAGAAGACAAACCCCATACCAAAGGCTTCATATGGTCCTAAAGCTTAATACAGACCGAGGACTCATCTGAGTCACCCTAACGTCAATGTTTTGTAGGGAAATCATACTCAGACCCATGAATATGAGCGTGTTTCCTAAAACCGCTATGTTCATAGAACTAAGAACTTTTCTGCTTATTCCTATGAGTATTATTCACCTCCTGCAAGGCTATTTACTAGGGCTCCAAAGCCGAAGTTCTCAGATGCTGCACTTAGACTCATTGCTTCTAAGCCACCCCTGAAAATGTGGGTGGTTAAGAAAACTTAACTCTCTTTTATAGGGAAAGGTCTCCAGCCGGAAATCTAAGGCGTCCAATGCTAACGTTGGGGACCTTAAACATCTTGTGCGGCGCAAGATAAAATGCCCAAATGGTCTTACTTTGTATTTCGTTCCAGGATTCCTTGACACTCATCCTATCTATCCTGACCAAGATCTGAATTTCCATGTTCAACTTGTTCGTCGAATGTTTATGCTTCACAACTCGCTTGGTGAAGCCTATCCCCCAAACTGCACTGTAGGCTATGACACCTCATACTTCAGAATGGATTATGAACAGTGGATGCACTAGCCACATGTCTGGCGATCGAAGTCTTCTGATGGATTCATCCCTACATCCATCAGACAAGAGTCACATCACATTTGCAGACACTGGTAAAAGCAAGGTATTGGGTCTAGGTAGAGTTGCAATATCAAGGGATCAACACATGGATAAAGTGATGCTTGTTGAATCCCTTAGTTTCAACTTAATGTCTATCTCAATGCTTTGTGACTTAAACATGATTGTGCTATTTGGAAAATATCGATGCCTTGTGCTAATGGAATCTGACAAGTCTCTAGTCTTTGAAGGGTATCGGAAAGATGATCTGTATATGGTAGATTTCTCAGAAGGACCATAGATGGCCGTATGTCTTCTAGCAAAAGCTTCAGAGTGCTGGCTTTGGCATCGAAGGCTAGGAGATGCTGGCATGAGGAACTTGCACACTCTCGCGAAGAAGAAGCATGTCGTGGGCATCAAAGGCGTCAAGTTCAAGAAGGATCATCTGTGTGGTGCCTGCGAAGCTGGAAAGATGACCAGGGCCAAGCATCCCTCAAAGACAATCATGACTACATCTCAACCCTTCGATCTGCTACACATGGACTTATTTGGCCCTACTCACTACTCTACTCTCAATGCTATTGCTTGCCTCTATGGCTTTGTCATTGTTGATGATTACTCTAGATATACTTGGGTGCATATAATCCTGTACAAGACTGAAGTGCAGGATGTCTTCAGACGCTTTGCCAATCGTGCCATGACAAACTATGGCGTCAGGATCAAGCACATCAAAAGCGACAATGGCACTGAGTTCAAGAACACTGGCCTCGACCTTTATCTGGATACTTTGGGTATTACTCATGAGTTCTCTGCCCCTTACACACCTCAGCAGAATGGCATCACGAAGCGCAAGAATAGAACACTTATTGAGATGGCCCGAACGATGCTTGATGAGTACAAGACTCCACGGAAGTTCTGGCCTGAAGCCATTGACACTGCATGCCACGTCATCAACCGTGTTTATCTTCACAAGCTTCTAAAGAAAACATCCTACGAGCTCGTAACTGGTAAGAAGCCAAATGTAAGTTACCTCAGAGTATTTTGTGCTTGGTGCTGGATCAGGGATCCACATCACACTTCAAAATTTGCACCGAAAGCACATGAAGGTTTTATGCTTGGTTACGGAAAGGATTCGCACTCCTACAGAGTCTTCAACCTCTTTCACTATAAAGTGGTTGAAACTGTGGATGTGCAGTTTGATGAGACTAACGGCTCACAAAGTGAGCACCTGCCAAATGTGCTAGATGAATTGCCCCCTAGTGAGTCAATCAAGCAAATGGGAATTGGAGAAATCATACCATCTAAGAATCAGACTGAAGAAGAACTGATCATTTCTGCACCTAATCAGCCTGAAGACAATGCTCAGCCTGAAGACAATCAACCATATAATGACATTGATCAGCATGAACAAAATCTTCGTCATGTTCATCCTCAAGTTGCAAATGAAGTACAAATTGAGAAGATAATCGACAACATCAAATGCACCTGGTCCACTCACTTGTTCAAGAGCTACTCAAAGAGCAACACAGCTAACCAATTTCTATGGGCATTTTGCATTCGTCTCAATCTCAAAACCCAAGAAAGTTGATGAAGCCTTCATGGAACCTGAATGGATTCAAGCTATGCAAGAAGAGCTTCAACAACTCAAGTTGAATAATGAGTGGGAATTGGTCAAGCGTCCCGATCCTCGGAAGCACAATATCATTGGCACCAAATGGATATATCGCAACAAGCAAGATGAGCATGGACAAGTCATCAGAAACAAGGCTCGTCTTGTTGCACAAGGTTACACTCAAGTGGAAGGAATTGACTTTGATGAAACATTTGCTCCAGTGGCAAGGCTTGAAGCCATTCGCATACTACTAGCCTATGCAAATCATCACAACATCCTTCTGTATGAAATGATTGTGAAGAGTGCTTTTCTCAATGGAAAGATAGAAGAAGAAGTATATGTCGCACAACCTCCTGGCTTTGAAGATCCAAAACATCCTGATATGGTATACAAGCTCAACAAGGCATTGTATGGCCTCAAACAAGCCCCTCGTGCTTGGTATGACATGCTCAAAGACTTCCTGAAGAGCAAAGGCTTCAAACCTGGTTCACTAGATCCTACACTCTTCACGAAGACATACGATGGTGAACTATTTGTGTGCCAAATCTATGTGGATGACATTATCTTTGGCCGCACCAACAAGAAATACAGTGATGAGTTTGGTCACATGATGCAAGAGCAATATCAAATGTCCATGATGGGCGAGCTAAAGTTCTTTCTTGGTCTCCAAATCCATCAGCAACACAACGTCATCTTCATGTCTCAAGAAAAATACCTCAAAGATTGCCTGAAGAAGTTTGGAATGCAAGACTGCAAAGGATACACGACGCCAATGCCAACCAAAAGTCATCTGGGTCCCGACGCCAATAGTAAAGAGTTCGATCAAAAGGTATACCGCTCCATGATTGGTTCTTTGCTTTACGTATGTGCATCTAGGCCAGATATAATGCTTAGTGTTTGCATGTGTGCCCGATTCCAAGCGGCACCAAAGGAATCGCATCACCTAGCTGTGAAGCAAATTCTTTGATATTTGGCTTACACCCCAACACTAGGATTATGGTATCCAAGGGCTCAGAGTTTGATCTAGTTGGATTCTCATATGCTGATTATGCTGGTGACAAGGTTGACCGCAAGTCCACATGTGGCACATGTCACTTTCTAGGACGATCTCTTCTCTGTTGGTCTTCAAAGAAGCAGAACTGTGTATCTCTCTCCACTGCTGAATCTGAATACATTGCTGCTGGATCTTGCTATGCACAGATTCTATGGATGAAGCAAACTCTCAAGGACTATGGTATTCACCTGAAGAATGTGACACTCTACTGCGACAATGAGAGTGCCATCAAGATTGCCAACAACCCAGTTCAGCACTCAAAGACAAAGCACATTGAAATTCGTCATCACTTTCTCACAGATCATGTTATGAAGGAAGATATTGATATCATTCACATCAACACTAAAGAGCAATTGACTGATATCTTCACAAAGCCCTTGGATGAGAAAAGGTTTTGCAAGTTGCGGTGTGAGCTAAATATCTTGGAATCCTCAAATGTCCTGTGATTAGGCACACATCCTAACACTTATGCATTTTGACGACTGAGATGTGCAACACATGAAGTAATGTACATCTTCAATCAATGAAGACATACACTCTAAGTGTGAATACATTAATGCAGAATTTGACTTCGAAGCGCCACGATAATTGTGCATCGTGTCTGGGTCTAATACTTCCTGTACGGTGGGTAATGCCACCACCAAACTTTTGTTTGAAGTGTTTCCCTTGGCACTATGTTTGCAAAGTCTTCGTATTTGATTTATCTTCATCCTTGACTTAAGTTCATATCTATCTTCATCTTGTTGATTTGGTCGTATACTAGTTATATACGTTCTTGTGTTCTGTCCTCTATAGCATTCACTTATAGCTATGGCTTCGTGCTGAATCTTTTGATCAAAGTGAATGTGATCGGACCCTAACCTATCTATGCTTCTATCTCAACTCTATATGTCCAAATCATATGCATTCTACTGAAAACTGTCGATTGTCTTCACTGAGACCTTGTCAGCTGAAGTCAATCTGACAAACATTTATATTTGCTTTTAATGCTATATCCTTAGTGCCTATAAGCCGGAGAATTCGGAATGACCACCCCGACAATCCAGGCGTGCGTGGGAACATGGAATAACTTCCAAGGTTTTGCATGCTTACCACGTGCCCTTCAGATGTGAATCGCCAGGGGCACTTGCGTAATTGCGTTGTGCTGTCCTTTCCTTATAAATACCCATCACATCACGGTCAGAAATCCTTCTTCCACCTCGCCACCTCTCGCAAATCGTAGCGCCTCCGCTAGCTCTTAACGACGTCAGCGACGAAGCGCTTAGCTGCCGCAACTTCTCCAACGCCGTCCTCACACCGACCGCGGACCTTGTCTTCTCCGCCGCCGCCGTAGGTGTCTTCCGTCGCCAAGTTAGGGCACGGGAGATCGAACTGCTTGGCCTCCAACTTCGTTCCGTCTAGCAGTTCTTTGTGTGGTAATTAAAACTTACTTTTTACCATCTTTTTGATCTGATAGATTCATCCTTCATTACCAAAAGTGGTTTCTATACTCATCTCATATTATGCCTAGTCTATTCACTTATGCTTCTCTACAAGTTTGATTCCTCACTTGTACTTATTCTTGGATTCGTACAAATCTGGAACCAACACTCAACAAATAAGTGAATGTCTTCGCGTTATGAGGTCAATGTCTTCAAACTGATTTATCTTCAAAATATTCTGAGAATGCATATGACCTCTTCCCCTTGCCTCGCACCTCTAATGCTGTCACAGGTATATGTCCATGGGAGAATCCCTTGGTTCTCATAGTCTGCATTCGTTTGCAGAATTCTTATAGAGTCACATAAATTCTCCTGAAGCCATTTCTTGTCTGACCAGCCGTCGGAAGCCTTTGCAAGTTCTGAAGCCTTTCAGGTTAAGCTTCATGGCTACTAAGAAGTCAGCAAGAAAGGGTGGCAGACAACATTGGGGGAATACTTCCAAAGACTTGCCACCAGATTTGCACGAACTGTACAAAACAGAACCCAAAGAAACCTATGGAGAACGCAAGAATTGAATCCAGTGGATTCGAAGATATTGGGCAAAGGAATGGTTCAAATACAGATTTGTCACTGCTGAGTATGCCGAGAAGAATGCCATCAAGTGACCCTGGGGAGATATCCTATACAAGAATCTTCCTCCCAGGTCCAAGACTAAAGCTATTGATCAAGGCTTCTATCCGTGCATGGTTCGCGGACCGCAACCAGAGAATGCTGACCCCTCTTCTCTACTGTGGTGTCACGAAGACAATCTGTTCAAGCGCAACTTCAAGTTCGCGAAAGACTCTGCCGTGAAGAACAAGAAGGCATATGGACTTGACTTCAACCCAGGTCCGTCTGCTCCTTAGGATGATGGCACCCGTGAAGCCAATGAAAACAGAATCGTCCCCTTCTACAACCTCGAAGGACTCATCACTCACATTGCCGTCCAAGGTGCAAATGTGGATCACTCTGGTGATGATGCTGATTCTGATGATGCACCAGCTCCTCCTCCTAAGCCGCAGAAGCAAAAGAAATCCAAGGCTTCAAAACCTACTAATGCACCAAAAGCTTCTCGAGTGAAGCCATTGGCAACTGCCCCTCCTGCTCCAAGTACCAATTCTGAAGATCTCTCTCGCATCTCCAAGAAGCAAGAGAAGACACAGAAGAAAACTATCCAAAGTTCTGGTCAAGCCTTGACACCTGCTGCCATTCTGAGGAACGAAACCGAAGCTATTGATCTGTCATCAGATGATGAGTGTGGAGATGATGCTCTTGAGCAGCTGATAAAGAGCAAGCAAGAGGCGGAGATCTTCAATGATCTGCCCCTCTTCAATGTAAACATTCTGAATACCTTCATTGATGAATGGTTTGACAACACAGATCTCAGTTTGGATGATCTTCAACTCCCAATTGGCATCAGCATTGCCTTTCAAGGTGCCATTGCTCCTGAGCTAGCTCTGGCTCAGAGGATTATCGAACTGGAAAACAAGATTGACTATGAGAAAGAGCAGTTCAAGAAGCACATGGCCAAGCTCAGTGTGGCTGATGTTCAGAAATTCAAACTGATGTTGAATGACCTCAAGGATGCATTTTGCTAGAAACGTGAAGAAGCCAAAGGTTCGCATGAGCGCATGAAGAATCTAGCTGCCAAGTGTGTTCAAGCTTATAATGAAGCTAAGAAGCACAAGGCACTTGGGCGTCCGGGCATTGACCCCAAGCTGGCTTCCAAAAAGAAGAAGTCTACTGTGGCCCCATCTGCATTAAGGTGGGAAGAACCTCGCGTTGTCTTCCCTGCCAGCATGACAGACTCGAAGCTTAAGGTCCCCACAGTGGCTTCAGAACAAAAGAAAACCAGGGCAGCTGAAGCTGAAGCTAGAAAGCATAAGTTCAAGAACACCACTGATGACACTCCATTGCCCAAGAAGAGAAAGACCAAGAAGAAAGATCGAGCTGCTCCCACAGAGCCCCTTGAGGGAGTCCTGGATTAGGGGGTATCCGGACAACCGGACTATATACTTTGGCCGGACTGTTGGACCGTGAAGATACAAGACTCAAGACTTCGTCCCGTGTCCGGATGGGACTCTCCTTTGCGTGGAAGACAAGCTTGGCGATCCGGATATTATATTTCCTTCTTTGTAACCGACTCTGTGTAAACCCTAGCTCTCTCCGATGTCTATATAAACCGGAGGGTTTGGTCCATATAGGGACGATCAAGACAATCATAATCCTCATAGGCTAGCTTCTAGGGTTTAGCCTCTACGATCTCATGGTAGATCAAATCTTGTAATACTCATATCATCAATATCAATCAAGCAGGAAGTAGGGTTTTACCTCCATCAAGAGGGCCTGAACCTGGGTAAAACATCGTGTCCCTTGCCTCCTGTTACCATTAGTCTTAGACGCACAGATCGGGACCCCCTACCCGAGATCCGCCGGTTTTGACACCGACATTGGTGCTTTCATTGAGAGTTCCTCTGTGTCATCGCTGCAAGGCTTGATGCCTCCTCCAATCATGAACAACAACTTGGTCCACGGTGAGACTTTTCTCCCTGGACAGATCTTCGTGTACGGTGGCTTCGCACTGCGGGCCAATTCGCTTGGCCATCTGGAGCAGATCGACAGCTACGCCCCTGGCCATCAGGTCAGGTTCGGAAACTTGAACTACGTGGCCGATATCTACGGAGACTTGATCTTCAATGGATTCGGGCCTGCGCGAGGAGCGCCGGACAGACACGATGAGCATGGCTTAGACCTGCTGTCGGACAATGCTCGGGATATCGCCCCTGCAGGAGCCCCGGACCTAAATCCGGGGCAGATTGCATCGCCCGAGGACGGGCGGATGGACCCCGCCCCGGAGGCCACACATTCATCGGCGGTAGAGCCCAACACAAACTTCACCCCCATGGAAGCCTGTAACTCCGGACCCCCGGACTCGTATCTGGCTGTAGGTTCGAGTCCGCGCACCCCCGAGCCCGCCGAATCTGGTTGGGCTCCGGTAATGGAGTTCACCACTGCGGATATCTTCCAGCACTCGCCCCTTGGCGACATGCTAAACTCATTAAAGTCGCTCTCTTTGTTAGAAGACTCTTGGCCGAACTATGTCCGTCTCGAGTGGGAAGCAGGCGACGAGGGAATTCATTGCCCACCCACCACCCACTACATTGCCACGGCCGATAATTTGACCGACGTGCTTGATTTCGATTTTGAAGACATCAACGGTATGGATGACGATGTAGGAGAAGAACAGGAACCACCGTCCAAGGGGCGGTGGATAGCCACCTCCTCATATGATATATATATATATATATATATATATATATATATATATATATATATATATATATATATATATATATATATATATGGTGGACACTCTGAAAGAAACCAATAGCGATGAGGCAATGGAGGATAACCCCTCAAGGAAGAAGGCAAAGTATGAACGTCATCAGCCCCGCCCCAAGCCCCGCCACAACAATAACGGCACACCAGTAAAAGACAATCCAGATGGTGCTGAAGATGAATACAATCCCGTTAAGCCTGCCTTCGAGCAGGCCAGACAGGCGACGGACGGATACTTGGAGAGGGACAACTACATGCCCCCCTCCGAAGACAAGGTGAGCCTTGCGACAATGAATTCGCCGTGCCTGAGGACCCTATGGAGCAGGAGCGCTTCAAGCGCCGGCTTATGGCCACTGCGGGGAGCCTGCAAAAGAAGCAACATCAGCTCAAAGCTGATCGAGATTTGCTCACTGACAGATGGACCAAGGTCCTGGCCACCAAGGAATACAGACTCGACCGCCCCGCCAAAGGGCACACACGGCATAATTCGCTACCTCAACCTAAGAAGGAGAACCTAAAGCCCACACCCCGACGCCAATATACCACGGTCCGGGACAATACGCAGGAAACGCGAGGCAACATCCTCAAACGTCGACGCAATCATCATAAGCATCAAGTCAAGGAAGTTGGTGCCAAATTCAGCAGCCCCCAGTCCGGTCAGCGGAAAAAGAACAGCTCAAGCCCCTGCGGCCCGAGCAGCATACTCGATCAACCATGTGAAATTCATGGTACCCCTAGAAGGGTGGCCAAGCATACCAATAGAGAATGCCAGATCCTCAAAACCAAACGGCCGGTCGCGCGCCGGAAACAATGAAGGGAGGTTTCAAACAACGGAAGACCGATCAAACATGGTGAGGTCAAAGGAAGATCCCCCACAGTACAAAAATAAGGCTGATCATCTCTAATCACATCGACCGTCTGGACAACATCAACCATAGCAATTTAATTGCACTCACTATTGACCCAATAGTTTGTGGGCTCCATCTCACACGAGCCCCCACGGGCATAAAACTATCAATCACATCTTCTAAAAGATGCCAGGTGCAAAGGCCAAGTTTTAGAGGCCCACCACATTAGTGGTTGTCTTCGGATCACCAAACAAATACCACGCCGAAGAATAAGTCTTCGGCATTGTCCCCTTATACAGTAACTACCGCATACTATCGGGACGAACCACGTTGGCTAGATTCAACGGGGTATAACATCAGGCCAGTCCCACGTGACATAGTCACAATTATGGGTAAGGCCGAACCCCACCCTCAGAGTGGAAATCATACCGCTGCTGGAATAGCGAGTCGTGCCCGTTTATCAAATTTTGATTCGGCAGCCAACTACCCGGACACCAGCTGAGGAGTCTGAGTTACTTCATGGCTTGATAACCTGGTTCAGCCAGGCTTCGATCAGGCACCCGCGGTTCAACCACAACCTGACCTACAGCTGCCTTTAAGCATTTGTCTTCACAGGCTGACTTTGGCAAAGAACAGGACTGGCGACGTGGAATCAGCTCGGACGCACAAGGCGGGAACACATAAGTAAATCCCCCCCCCCCAAAGGAGACAGTCCGGATACACTCCGGATCCACACACAGCCTCCTCCAGTCCGGCCATGACAGGTTCCGCCAAAACACCTCTTTTCTTAAGCATAAACTGTACTCATATGCATAGACATGTCATTCTACTACAATGCGTAGACTTAAATAACACTTACCGGCCGTTGTTCCTCATGGACGCCTTTTTTGTCATAAAC
Source organism: Triticum aestivum (assembly GCF_018294505.1). Lineage (NCBI taxonomy): Eukaryota > Viridiplantae > Streptophyta > Magnoliopsida > Poales > Poaceae > Triticum > Triticum aestivum. The sequence continues at coordinate 463,527,255 of NC_057810.1, read as the reverse complement.
GGCACCCGCGCCTCGTGTTATGCCCCATTATGCCAGGGGCTTCATAATACTCATGATATGGCAACAAAGTCCGACCACCTTTTCGGTCGCTCGGCACCCCGAACTTATAGCACTATATGCATCAGCTCCGAATCATGTCTTGAGTCATTAGTTGGGTTTGCCCGGCTCCCATGTTTTGGTACCTTACGTTCCGCTCCATCGGCTAAGCTAGCGCTGGGAGAACTACTGCGATTGTGTCCCGGTTCTTCCGGACGAGCACCTAAGTAGAGAAAGACGAAAACTGACTGTCATGATACAGCGAGAGCTGGTCAGCTGTTCGAGAGGTTGTAAAATCTTTAAAGATTTATTCCGCATAATGCCATTATAAATGCAAAGTGCGACGGATCGGTCTTCCGATCAGGCGCCAATAGAGCCCCTAGTACGGTCTTCCGAACACCAGGGGCTGCGCCCACCATACTCGAATTCCTATGGCTAAGTGAGAGTGATAAAGCCCTATAGTCTGATTGCCTCATTCGTGCTGAGGAACACCTCCTTAAAAGGACCCAACAATGGGATAAAGAGTGTTCAGGTATGTCCCGAACACCCCTGTACTTTTTACGTGGGGGCAGAAGCCGACGACTGGCCAACTCTCAGGATTTATATACACTAAATAGCCGCATAGGAAGAACAAACTTCACATAAACATGCAATAAATAATAACAGTGCCATTATCCCGCATTACAAAGGACGACATAACTGCCTTCAGGGAAATATAGTGTCTTTGGTACACTGATCCGCCACAAGGCGGGCTCCTTTCAGGACACCTTCATAGTATAACTCGGGCTTGCGATGCTCCTTACCCTCCAGCGGTCCCTCAGTCATCAGCTTCTCAGCATCAAGCTTCCCCCAGTGCACCTTCCCATGGGCAAACGCCATGCATGCACCCTCTATGCAAACCGATCGCTTAATGACATTGAGCCGAGGGCAAGCACCAACAATCCGCTTCACGAGTCTGAAGTAACTGCTTGGAATTGGCTTCGCGGGCCACAACCGGACAACCAAGTCCTTCATGGCTAGTTCGGCCGCCTGGTGCAGTTCGACCAGCTGCTTCAGCTGATCAATAAAAGGCACCGGATAATTCGGCGCCAAATACTGCGACCAGAAATGCTTCTCCGCAGACTTCTTCTCCTCAGTCCGGTAGAGTTGGGCAACATCTGATATGCTACGTGGCAGGTCCACAAACGCCCCTGGAAATACAAGAATTCAGTTTGTCGCTCAGAGTTCCTCCCATTACTACGTAAAAATGGCCTTGAGTACAAAAGGCCTTACCAGCCGCAACCTTTCGTGCCTCCTGAATGTCCTTCAGAGCACCTTGGGCTTTTTCCCGAGCATCATTTGTGGCTTGGAGAGCTTGGGCGAGTTCGGATTCTTTCCCCGCTAGACTCTGCTTCAAGGTCTCGTTTTTCTTCACGGCCTCCTAGAGCTCTTGCTCAGCTTCAATGACCCTGGCCTCGTGCTTCTCACGAAGAGCCTGCTCGGTGGTGGCCTTCTCGTTGGCTTCGGCGGCCACAACCTTCTTCAGTGCCTCAATTTCGACACTCGCTCCTAGAGCATACAATACAAATATCTTCATCAAGCACAACTTCTAATTTGTTCTCAACTTAGCAAAAGGTTTCGACATACCTTGCTTGTCCTCCAACTGCTTCCTCACGCGGCCAAGTTCCTCTTCGGCCCGTTCTAGACTCTGCTTTAGTCCGGACACCTCCGCATTATGAGCGGCGGTCGTCTCTGCAGACACCTGTTTTCAAACAAAGGGATACACGTCATTAATTGAGTCTCCTGCAAAGCAGAAAATTTGATCCCCTGTCCGACATTCTCTCTCTTTCGCTAGACAGTGCATCAGGGGCTACTACTCATACTATGACAAATCTCCCAAAGGTTTCTAAAAATTGTACCTCAAAGCCTTTTATAAGGCTAAGGCAGGATTCATTCAGTCCGCTCTCAGCGGACTGAATCTTTTCAATCACCGCACCCATGAGGGCACGGTGTTCATCGACGATGGACGCACTCAGCGCTGTCGATAGGCCGTCCGGCAACTCTGCTTGGACAGAGGTTGCTGGCGGAGTGGGCAAGCCTCCCCCCGTCAAACGTGGCTGCTCGCCCGATCCTGGAGCTTTAAAGGTCTCCAGGACCATGTCCGGCAGCGGTCCGAACCTAAGATCGCCCCCACCGTCGACATGCATGGGAGCCGCTGCTCCCGTGTATCCGGCCCTAGAGATATGCCCTCCCTGGTCCGGGTCCCGCTGAGACAACACCTCGGTGTCGCGCCTAGGCTTCGAGGAAGGGGCCTCTGGATGCGTCTCACTCTCCAGGGCATCTGAGCTCAGCGAATCCTCCGATGAGGACCGTCCAGCGTGGGACCTCGCCGGGCTACACAAAGAATGGCGACAGTTAAACTACTACATCCTAATGACCCCGGGCACGTAGGTGTGTGCGGGTTTCATATACTCACGACTTTACCAGGGGCTGGGCCCTGGGATCCCACTCCGGGCTGCTATCGGCAGCCGTGGTAGACGCCTCGGGGAGGGAACCTTTCCCCCTCTTTGGTGATTCAGCCTCCGGGGATGAGGAAGCCGTCCTTTTCTTCCCTCCCCCTGAGGGGAACTCGTCTTCTTCCTCCTCCTCTTCATCTTCGGAGGAGGGATGGTCGCTAGAGTCTTCGGATTTTGTGTCCGAAGCATTGCGACGACGGAGGCCACTTCGGGTCTTCTTGACATTCTTGGAGGCCTCTTTCTTCTGTGCCTCATAAGGCGCTGGGACCAGCATCTTCGTCAGAAGAGGTACGGCCTGTTCCTCCGGTAGTGGGGCCGGACAGTGTATCCGCTCCACCTTTTTCGTCCATTGCTAGGATTATTGAAGAAAGCATGATAAGTGCGTCTCCCTCGGGACCTGCCGGCTAAAACACGGATGAACAGAGCACGGCAATAACTTACTGGACTGGCAGAGCAGGATATTTGATACCCGCAGTCCTCGGCGGAGCCCGGCCACGGTTTGCCGGACTTGCAGAGCACCTTCCAGATGTCCTTGTGGGAGGAGCTATAGAGCTCCCGTAGGGTCTGGTGCTCGGCTGGGTCATATTGCCACAAATTGCAGGCTCGACGCTGGCAAGGGAGAACCAGGCGAACTAACATCACCTGGACTACGTTGACGAGTTTGACGTCCTTGTCGACCACGCTCTGGACGCGCGTTTGGAGCACTAACAGCTCCTCAGATGAGGACCAGTTCAGGCCCTTCTCGGGCCAGGACATGAGCGGAAGTGGGGGCCCGGATCTGAATTCGGGAGCAGCGGCCCACTTTTTACCGTGCGGATCAGTGATATAGAACCACTGCTGCTGCCACTCCTTGACGAAATCATTGAAGGTGCCCGCCGACCATACGACCTTGGGCATCTTGCTCACCATGGCGCCGCCGCATTCGGCGTGCTCGCCGTTCACCACCTTGGTTTCACGTTGAAGATTTTCAGCCATAAGCCGAAGTGAGGCGAAATACGGAGAAAAGCCTCACACATGACGATGAACGTCGAGATGTTAAGGAAAGAATTGGGGGACAGATCATGAAAATCAATCCCGTAATAATACATGATGCCGCGAACGAATGGGTGAAGGGGAAACCCGAGCCCACGGACAAAATGAGGGAGAAACACGACCCTCTCGTGGGGCTCCGGAGTGGGGACGATTTGTCCCATCGGTGGAAGACGGTGGCCAATTTTCTTGGCCAGGTACCCGGCCTCTCGGAGCTTTATGATATCCCTCTCCTAGACGGTAGAGGCCATCCATTTGCCTCCTGCTCTAGATCCGGACATCTTCGGAGGACCTCTCTTAGGTGCAGAAGAAGAGTGCTTGGGCGCTAGGGCTCGAGCAGAGGGGAATGGACTAGCGGAAGGTAAAGGCGTGGGTAAAGAGGAAGAGACCTTATCTCTTTATAGAGGCGGTAAAATCTTTTTGCGTCTCCCCACTTGCTTGGTGGAACCCGCTCGTTCCCCACTCGCCGCAATTAGCGGTGCGGTTGGGCTACCCGTGCCCGTATTGATGAAAGCCCCGTGATAAGGGGAGCACGATCGCTGCTTCGACGAGACCGCCTCGCAATATGTGTGGTGTTTGGTAGTAGAGACGGTTCAATAATGACTCGTCCATGGTGCTATGTCATGCTATCCAAAGATGTCAGCCGATTATGTTTATGAAATATCATTCTCTGTGGGGTGGTGTGTGAAGATCATCTTGTGGATCCGGACACGATTCAAGTGTTCGGTAATTACTTTGGAGTATTCGGAGATGGAACCCGCCTTGCAATGCCGAAGACAATCTACGCGCCGTACTCATCGTCATTGAAGCCTGGTTCAGGGGCTACTGAGGGAGTCCTGGATTAGGGGGTATCCAGACAGCCGGACTATATACTTTGGCCAGACTGTTGGACCGTGAAGATACAAGACTCAAGACTTCGTCCTATGTCCGGATGGGACTCTCCTTTGCGTGGAAGACAAGCTTGTCCAGATATTATATTTCCTTCTTTGTAACCGACTCCGTGTAAACCCTAGCTCTCTCCGGTGTCTATATAAATCGGAGGGTTTGGTCCGTATAGGGACGATCAAGAAAATCATAATCCTCATAGGCTAGCTTCTAGGGTTTAGCCTCTACGATCTCGTGGTAGATCAAGTCTTGTAATACTCATATCATCAATATCAATTAAGCAGGAAGTAGGGTTTTACCTCCATCAAGAGGTCCTGAACCTGGGTAAAACATCGTGTCCCTTGCCTCCTGTTACCATTAGCCTTATATGCACAGATCGGGACCCCCTACCCGAGATCCACCGGTTTTGACACCGACACCCCTCATTGTCGTGCCCATCGCTTTTGCTCGTCCTGCATCCGAACACCAAGAGCGTCAATTGATAGTTCATGAGCCTACTTCCATAGAGGCTCCTGAAGCTGAAGAAGTTCCAGCGGTTGACCCCATCACGGCTGAAGACATTGGTCCCCAAGATGATGTAGTTGATGATGAAGTCCTTCCTCAGATCGAGCGCCAAACAGTATCATCGCGTGTTCTCACGAACAGCGAACTCATCATTATTGGTCGTCCTTTGACGCCAATCTCTCAAGATGCCTCATGGGCTGATCGCCCCCAACCAGCAACTCCAAGTCAAGACTCACCAAGTACACCCCGTCCTTCACCAGAGCAAGTCACCATCCCAATGGTGAACGACGACAATTTCATGGAGACTACACCATCACCAAAAGCGTCACCCGTGTTCCAATGGCTTCGCAAAGGCCTAAGGCCATATGTCTCCATGAAAACCATCACAGAATAAGATTCAAACCAATCCAGCTCATTGGCACGTCAAGTGTTCCTTGAAGAAAATCCCTCTGTGACGGTTCCCACATCCAAAGCCAATGCTGCTGAAGACAATCCGGCTGCATCAGCCGATGAAAGACAAGAAGAAGAACGTGTTGCTACACCCCCTACCAACCAAGAAGTTGTTCTCGAGGAGAACGTGTCTGTGCCTGACCCTCCAACTACTCAAGTGGAGGTTGAAAATCCTGAGGCGACCACCAATAACTCCACTGAAGCAATTGACGTTGTCATGGCTGAAGATAATGTGGCGCCTGCAATGAACACTGTGCATGAAGCCAATGATGCACCTGCAACAAATCTGCAGCCTTACGCCCTTGCTAATGCCACTGCTCCTGTTCCGCCACCAAGGCCACACACTATTGAGCAAGCATTTTGTCAAGGCGAGCTGGTCACTGTTAGATGGCCAATTCTGGTTCCTCCGCCATCTCCTGGACCTCAGTTTGACTATCATGTGGAGCACAGGCCTCAGGTTCAGAAGCCAAAACCAAGGTTGCCAAGGTTTCCAGGTACTGCATCTGCACCAGGATCATTCAATGTCAATGGCTTCATTGCACACAACACCTTCTTTGATAGATCCAAGAACCCATATTCCAAACCAAGAATATCATCTGATCGGTTCTGGAGTTATCAGTAGCGCAACTATTACTCTTGTGTTCTACACAATCAAGGGCGCATATTTCCTCATATGCGTTTGGATTCCGAAGCCATTGCTGGCCTGCCCTGCTTAGAAGAAGCCCTAGACTATTTCAGAGATGCAGGCCTTCTTCAGTTTGTGACAGATAAAGAGAATTGGAATGAAGAGCTTCTGCTGCAATTCTATGCAACTCTCCACATTCGCGGCTAAAACAGGGATCCGGAGACATGGGTCCTTGAGTGGATGACAGGCAATGTACACCATGAAGCCAAAGCTCTTGATCTCATTGAGCTTGCTGGCCTGTCCACTCCAGGTGAACTCTATGAACCTGGTTGTCAGCATCACCGCAATGCGTTGGAAAGCATCTTTCAAAAGGCAGAGCCCAATATGAGCCAAATGCTGAGTATGATGAAGCCACTGCCACAGGATGCTGAATATCCCAAGGAATTCTTTGTTGAAGACCTAGAGTATCTACCCCGTACCATCTATCACATTATCAGGTGAACTCTATGGCCCATCAAAGGACATTCTTCCTCAGCAAAGCTCGAAGGCGCAATGAAGACATTGGTCTTCTACATTCTCAATGGCATCAGCTTCAATGCTCAGGATTTCTTAATCCGCCAATTTGCTGCATCTGGCTCAGACATATTTGGCCTGAAATTCTATGCTCCATGGGTTATGCGACTGATCAAGCTTCACTCTGCTGTTGACTATCAGCCCTCTGCATGCAACCATCTCATATTTCTACCAGAGGTTGATATGTCCATAGAAGCCATTTACCTAGAGCCTGCCAAGGAAGCAATTTATCTTCACAATGTCGATCGTCAGAGTTTCTCTTAGCATGTTGAAGGTGTTCAAGCTACTTCTCGTGTTTATCCACTGGCTGGCAATACTCACCGTGCACGTACTGAAGCCACAGAAAGCACTATTGCTCCAAGGCCTCGGAAGCGATCTCGTGTGCTTAATGACCGAGAGCTTCTCGTGGCCTTGCATCAGAAACACGACAAGCATCATTACTGGCTAAAGCGTCAAATGCAAAGCCTCTTGGTGGATATCAATCGCATTCGCAACCTTGCCACCACGAATGCCTTTGTCACTCATGAAACCGGTCGGAGGTCTTGGAAGAGTTTGACATTGCTTAGTGCTGGAGCTGATCTTTAAGACGATGGCTTCACGGAGAGATTCAAGTTCGACACCACTCCTCCCAGGAATGCTGTCTTGCGTCAAACCCCGTCTCTTGAAGATTCAGAGTACTCCTCCTCCGCGGCAACTGTTAATGCCAGAGTCCTTGATGACGTTGATGATGCTACTTCACCACCTCCAACTTCGGCGCATATCGACACTGCACCAAGTTCGTCTGCACCACCAAACCTCAACGACGACCCTACTGCCTCACCTACTCCTCATGGGAACGAGTAGAGACTATGTCTTCAAACCTTTTTGGTCCTTACTGACAAAAGGGGGAGAAGCATATGTTGATAGTCTTCAAGCGGGTCCATATGGGTGGTTGCTATACTTTTGCCTAGTGTTTACAACTCCCGCTTTTGATACAATTGGTTCTTTGAGTTGTAACACTTAAACTTGATGGTCGTCTGCTACTTTTTCTGCTATTCTGTGATGCGACGATAAATTCCGCATGTGCGATGATAAATCCCGCATGAAGTCATTCCGCAGACGTCCATTTTTCATTATGCATGTCATTATTCCTGTATATCTGTTCATGCATGATGTATTGCCTTCATATGGTGAAGAGGATCTCCACAAATACAGCCTGCCATGTACATTTGCATTCCAACGTAGAACATTTATATGCACATCTTCAGGGGGGAGCCTTTTTGCCACCTATGAAGACAATATCTTAATCTTTTACAATTTCACATACTTTTATCCCCGTTGAAAACTTCAACCAGTTTGTCATCAATCACCAAAAAGGGGGAGATTGTAAGTGCATCTAGTGCCACCCCTAGTTGGTTTTGGAGTATTGACGACAAACAAGGTTGAGGGACTAATGTGTTTGTGAGAATTGCAGGATAACACAGGTAGTAGTCCCTCATTGATTCGGTTTACCTACCGGAGATGACCCCTAAAAATGTGTGAAGACATTGAAGACAATGGTGGTTTGTGAAGCTATTCACGTTGAAGACTATGCCATGAGAAGGCATCGCGTGAAGACTATGGAGCGCGAAGACTTAGTTGTTTCATTGTTTCCTTTTCTTCTTTGTTGAGTCATAGGAACCATCGTACTGTTAAGTGGGGTCCAAGTGAACAAAGTCAGAGTGACTGAAGTGATGCTCAACCAAATCCTATGTCTTCGAGCGAAGACAATGAGAGCAAATCTTATCCAGAGTCGGATGAGTCAGCTTTACTTGTAGCCCAAGTCAAGCTGCCGCGTGTGTTTGAAATCTAACCGTTGAGACACATGTTAGTTCCTTAGTGACCCAGGGTCATTTCAGACAAATCAGGTCGGGTTGCCCTGTGGCTATAAATAGCCCACCCCCTACACCATAAATTGGTGGCTGCTCAGAGTTAGTACACGGCTTTTGTCGTTTGAGAGCAACCCACCTCCGAAGCTTTTTGAGAGAGAATCCTTGCAAGGACAAAGCCCAAACCACCCAGAGCCCAAAGAGTGTTTGGCATCACAGAAGTCTTTCTGTCCGCGTGATCTGAAGACTTGTTACACTTGAGGACTGTGAATCCTTAGCCGGTTAGGCGTCGTGTTCTAAGCATCCAAGAGTCATTGTGGATTGCCGGTGAACGAAGTATGTGAAGTTTTGGAAGTCTACCTTGAAGACATATCTGAGTGATTGGGCCGGGACTAGGTGTCCTTAGCTCAAGGGGAATAAGGTGAAGACATGGTCTTCTGAGTTGAATCTCAGCCTCCCTAACCATACGTACAGTTGTCACAGCATCTGGAACTGGTCAAACAAATCTCTTTCCTCCCGAAGCTACTGGTTCTATCTCTCACTTCTCTTTACTTACAGTTTGTCTTCGTGAAGTCATTGCCTTCTTGCATTATCTGTTTGACTTCACTGTGTGACTACTTGTCCTGATTGGCTTCATACTATCTTCCATCCTGATCTTTACTACCTAGCTGCTAATAGTCTTCGTGCTTTCACTTTATTGAATACTTGACTATGGCTTGTCTAGTGTAGTCTACCTTCCGCTGCATATGAATAGTGTCATTTTTATTGTGTGTCTTTGAAACTCCCATGTTTTGAAGACTTCCATAAAAATCGCCTATTCACCCCCCTCTAGTCAATAACTAGCCCTTTCACAAATGACATTATTGGGCATTGCTGGAGTTACCAATTAAGGGGAGATCTTACACTTGGTCTAATATGCAGGATAATCCTTTGCTTGAGCAGTTAGATTGGTTTTTTACTTTTGCAAATTGGATCTCTTGCTACCCCTCTACCCAGGTGTCGCCTCTTGCAAGCACTACCTCAGATCATGTGCCCTGTGTTGTGGCTATTAACACTTCAATTCCTAAATGCAACATCTTTCGTTTTGAGAACTACTAGGTTGAGCTTCAGGGTTTTTTGAACTGTGTTTCTGCTTCTTGGGCTTCTACTTTCAGCAAGACACATATCTCGGCTGTAATTGCAGACAAATTTAAATCTTTGAGGAAATATCTTAAGAGTTGGCACATGAACATCTCCAGAATGAAATCCCTCATTGCAAAATGTAATAGGGTGGTCTTGATCTTGGACTTCTTGGAGGAGTTGAGGCCTCTTTATAGGCATGAGTTTAACTTTTGCAATATTGTTAAACAGCATGTAGAACATCTCTTGCATCTTCAGTTTCTATATTGGAAAAAGATGTGTACTGTCGGGGATATACCCCGCGGTATGACCCAGCCGGAAACATGACCCGCCGGACTTGGTGGCTCATAAGAGACCCGACTGAAACTTGGCGACTCACTGGTCTGACGAAACTCACGAGCCTGACGACTCACTAATGGCCCCGATGGTGGGTTATATAGAGGACTAGGCCCAAGGCCTAGAAGGCTGGCTCATGTTATGGTGGGCCAGCTTAAGAGGAAAGCGTAAAGAATATTCCCATGTAAAGGAAGCAAGACTAGGACTCCACATGTAATAGACTAGTCTTGATCCTAATGGGACTCCACATGTAACCCGCCCCTTCAACTTATATAAGGAGGGACAAGGCTCCCCAAAGAGGGAGAAGCAAGAATAATCTCTAGGGCTAGACACAACTAGAGGAGAGCCGGATTTACGACATCTCCCTCATGAGCATAATGAGACCTAGCCACAAACAACATGTAGGGCTATTACCGGATGATGTTTCCCGGGGCCCGAAGTTGTCTAAATCCTCGTCTTGTGTGTTGATTTGTCCTGCGTCTCTCGTCCCGATCAACCCCTCTCAAGCTACCACATGGATGTGTTGGCCTCATGACTAAGTCCTCACACTAGGACATCTGTCGTGAGAAATCCACGACATGTACCATCAGGTCTATTAAAGTGGGAGAGGAGAATACTAAATTTTTCCATGGTATGGATTCTGAGAGGTATAGAAATAACTCCATTGCATCTTTGAGGCTAGATGATTGTAGCACCGTTTCTGATCATGATCAAATGGCTGCTGCTATCTGGCAGAATTTTAAGAACAGAATGGGTACTAGTAGAGGCATTGACATGTCCTTTGATCTTTTTTCAATTCTGGTTAGGGTGGAAGGTCTTGATTCCCTCACTAAACCTTTTAGTAAGGAGGTGATGGATAATACTGTCAAAGGTATGCCTATTGTCAAATCTCCAGGGCCAGAATGGCCTCTTTTTCAAAAAATGTTGGTCCATAATCAGCAAGGATTTCTATGAGCTTGCTAATGCTTTTCATGAGGGGTCTGCGAACCTGGAGAACATCAATTATTCTTATATCACTTTGGTTCCCAAGAAGAGATCTCCTGAGTCTGTTAATGATTTTAGGCCTATCTCCCTGACTGGGATGGGAGTCAAATTTCTCTCCAAAATGGCAGCAAATAGGTTGCAGTTTGAAATTATGAGATGTATACATAAAAACCAGTATGGTTTCATCAAATCCAGAACTATTCAGGATTGTGTTACTTGGACTTTGGAGTACATTCACCAATGCCACCAGTCCAGAAGGCCTATTGTTATTCTCAAGCAGGATTTTGAGAAAGCTTTTGATTCCATTGAACATGAGGCTATATTCCAAATCTTGAGGCACAAGGGCTTTAATGAGGAATGGATTATTTGGGTCAAGAAGTTCTTGACAACTGGAACATCCTCTACTCTTCTTAATGGTGTTCCTGGCAAGCAATTTGCTTGTAAGAAGGGTGTTAGACAGGGTGACCCTCTCTCCTCTCTGTTATTTGCTATTGCCGCAGATGTGCTTCAGTCTGTGGTGAATGATATGCATTCTAAAGGTCTCCTGCAGCTTCCTATCACTTGCCATGACAAGGATTACCCAATCATTCAGTATGCTAATGACACTCTCATTATTTTGCCTGCTGATGAATCCCAGTTGTTGTCCATGAAGAAAATGTTGCTTTTGTTCTCCAAGTCCATTGGGTTGCATGTTAACTATCATAAATCTTCTATGCTACCTATAAATGTGGACTCTGTGGAGATTGCTAGGCTGGCTAGTGTTTTTGGATGTGTGGTTGGCACACTACCTTTTACTTATCTTGGTCTTCCTATGGGAGTCACCAAGCCTAAGATTTTGAACCTAATGCCTCTGGTTGATAGTATGGAGAGGAAGTTATCTATCAGTTCTTCTTTTCATGCCCATGGCGGAAGGCTACAATACTTGATCTCTGCTCTTTCGTCTGTGCCCATTTTTTCCTATGTAGCCTCGACTTACCTCTTGGTATTCTAAAACAGTTGGAGCAAATTCGGAGGCAATGCCTTTGGAGGAAATAGGGGCAGGATTCTGGTCAGTCCTTAGCAGCTTGGGGGTTGATTTGCAAGCCCAAAAATAGAGGAGGTCTGGGTGTTCTGGACCTAAAACTGCAAAATGAGGCTCTGCTTCTCAAATATGCCAGCAAATTCTACAATAAAGTTGATGTGCCCTGGGTGCAACTCATTTGGAACACTTATTACCATGAGAGAGTTCCTCATGCAACTATTATCTGTGGTTCTTTTTGGTGGAAGGATATCTGCAAGTTAATGGATAAGTTCAGGATGGTGTCTGCAGTGCATGTTAACAAGGGAGACACTGTTCTCTTCTGGTCTGATTTCTGGACTCTCGGGGACTCTAGTACACCCCTTGATCAAAGGTTTGCAAGATTATTCTCATATGCAATTGATCCTCTCATCTCTGCTGCTGAGGTTTTTTCTTCTGAAGAGCTTACTTCCCTGTTCCACCTGCCCCTCTCTGAGAGAGCTTTTGGAGAGTTTCAATCTCTGCAGAACTTGCTTCTTCACTCCAAGCGTAATTTTGAGTTGAATGATATTTGGACTTGGAAAGAGGGTGGCAAGGGATATACAGCAAAGAAATATTATACCTTCCTACACAAGCATATTGTGTTTAGCCCACTCCTGTCATGGGTGTGGGCTAGTTGTTGCACCATGAGGATTAAGTTCTTTGCTTGGATGATGATCATGGACAGGCTAAACACCCAGGATGTGTTGGAAAGGAGGCACTGGAATGTCTCTGATTCTAATCTTTGTGTTCTCTGCCCCACTTGCACTAAGGACGATAGAGATCATTTATTCTTTCAGTGTAATTTTAGTTGCAGAGTCTGGAATTACCTTAAAATCTATTGGATGGCAGGGGATGATATGACTGCCATTGCATACCATGCTAGAAGGGATTTTTCCAAACCATTCTTCTCAGAAGTGGTTTTCCTTGCCTGTTGGAACATTTGGAATGTTAGAAATGACAGGGTCTTTAGAAATATTAGACCTTTGTTCAGAAGGTGGAGGGCAAGCTTTATTCTAGACATTCCTCTTTTGGCACATAGGATTAAGCCTAAGTTCAAAGAGGAACTGCTTAGATGGATCTCTTTTTTACCACCTTGAGGTTAGCCTGTTCTTTTTTTTCTTTTGGGTCTCTTTGACCTTGTAAGAACTGTACATTTGTAACCTTGTGTTGGAATAAATAAATTGCCGTGGGGTCCATACCCTACAGGTTCAGGTCAAAAAAAACATCGAAGGTCTCCTGGAGCTTAATGCTGAAGCACCACCTTCTACCAAGTGAGGCCTGTCGCCGAAACCCCGGTTGTCGCCGCACCAGGAGCACTCCGCGAGACTTTCGTCGTCCGATGACATTTCCTATGTTCATAATTCAAAGATTAAACTTCTAAAATTCAATATATGTACTACAAAAACTAAATTAGATCATTATTATTTAGCACGGGTTGACTATCGGTCCGTTGAGTCTTTATTGAAAACTCTCAGCTCACGTGGTGTATATATTCGACCGTTGGTGATGGTCGCTCCTCCCTTCGTCCCTGAGTGCATTAAACCAAAATGTCTAGCACACGGGAACGAAAGAGCAACGACGCCCACAACAACAGTTGGCATTCTTCTTCTCTCATATATGGTGGACACACTCCCTCACTGATTTTTCGACCGTCGGTGATGATCGTTACTCCTCCTTCCCCTAGTGCATAACAAAGGTCTAGCACAAGGAGAAGAAGGAGAAACGACCCCCACGACAACAGTCGGGATTCTTCCTTTGTCATATATGATGCAGACTTTCTCCCTCCCTCATTTTTGATTGTTATGTATGGAGCCTCGACAGACTTAAAGTCAACCCAAAATGTTGTTTAGTTATCTTTCTAGAAAATCCAGGCCACTCGATATTTCCTACATATTCTAGCACAAGTCATGCCAAAATTCACGGAAAAATCCGGCATGACCTTTGCTAAAAAAGGACATATCGAGCGCCTAAAATTTGCTGGAACTGAAATTAATCAACTTTCCGGCAAAACATAGGCCAGTCAGAGGTGTTACCTGCAAAAATTGGCCACTTGGGCAAGCACATATCCTATTTCAAACTTGATGGTCATTGCATTCAAACTTGATGGTCATTGCATTTAAATGGTTGAAAATATGAACAAAAACATTTCAAAATATCTTATAAGACTCATATTGACATGGAGATTTGGCTGGTCTCACCTCGAGGTCAGAGGGGGTCCGTGACGGGGACGAGGTGGTGACGACATGGATATTTGGCTCCAAAAACAAAATATAAATAAAAACATTATTATCCTCATCTTAGGACTTAGTGAAACCCTATAAGCTATCAACCAATCAAATGCATACGCCTTGCATAGTGCTCTCCAAGTTGAGCATTCAAAATAGGAGTAGTTCTCCAATTTGAGCATTCAATAAGCAAAACTAAATCATAAAATAAATTAGCATGCATTCTGTAAGCAAAACTAAATCATCTCTTGCGTCCGTACATCGTCGAATATTATCACTGATACATCTCGAATAGTATTGTCCATATAACCTCACTAATATAGCTAAAACCCTAGCGAACGACGGGTATCGGCCCGGGCGGTGGACACCCAAAGAGAAGGAACCATCACAGGATCATAGCTCTAGTGAGATCCCTGAAGAACCTGCCAGGTATTGGAGAACCTACCAGGTATTGGAGAACCTGCCCTCCAACGCAACCATGTAGCGACGGACGTGCTCGTCCTCCTCGCTGACACGGTGACGTACCACCTCCACGGGGTCCTCAAGCCTCCGCACCATCACTGGCTCACGCAAACGCCACCAAAGAAGGTTCGGTCAACGACGGGCTGGCTCCTCACCAAGCTACGTCCCCTGGAAGGTAGCACTGATACATCCATTTCTCATCATGTTTTCCTACTGCTATTTATGTTGTTTTATTGTATAATAATGCTTTTTGGAGTAATTCTAATGCCTTTTCTCTCATAATATGCAAGGTTGCACCAAGGGGGAGAATTTCGGCAGCTGGAAATCTGGATGTGAAAAGCTATGACAAGCTACCTATTCTACACAACTCCAAATGAGCTGAAACTTCCCGAGGCATTTTTATGGAATATTTAATAAATATTGGAGCAAATAAGTACCAGAGGGGGGCCACCAGGTGGGCACAACCCACCTGGGCACGCCAGGAGGCCTAGGCGCGCCCTGGTGGGTGTTGCCCTCGTCGGCCCACCTCCGGTGCTCATCTTCTGGTATATAAGTCATTTTGACCTAGAAAAAAACAGAGGAGTACATTCGGGACGTAGCACCGCTGC
The DNA here is from genome assembly GCF_018294505.1 of Triticum aestivum. Lineage (NCBI taxonomy): Eukaryota > Viridiplantae > Streptophyta > Magnoliopsida > Poales > Poaceae > Triticum > Triticum aestivum. The sequence goes on along the minus strand of NC_057810.1, from coordinate 463,512,038 downwards.
CTCAAGGTGGAACTTGGGTAGGAGCACTTTAGTCCTCCGGCGGAGTGATTCCACCAGGGGAACTTCACTCCCGGAGGGGGAAATCATCGTCATCATCATCACCAACAACTCTCCCATCTTGGGGAGGGCTATCTTCATCACCATTTTCACAGCACCAACTCCTCTCAAACCCTAGTTCATCTCTTGTGTTCAATCTTTGTATCAAAACTATAGATTGGTGCTTGTGGGTGACTAGCAGTGTTGATTACATCTTGTAGTTGATTACTATATGGTTTATTTGGTGGAAGATTATATGTTCAGATCCATTATGCTATTCAATACCCCTCTAATCTTGAGCATGTTTATCATTTGTGAGTAGTTACTTTCGTTCTTGAGGCCATGGGAGAAATCATGTTGCAAGTAATCATGTGAACTTGATATGTGTATGATATTTTGATGATATGTATGTTGCTATTCTCTTAGTGGTGTCATGTGAACATCGAATAAATGACATTTCACCATATTTGTGCCTAAGGGAATGCATTGTGGAGTAGTTATTAGATGGTGGGTTGCGAGAGTGACAAAAGCTTAAACCCCAGTTTATGCGCTATTCCGTAAGGGGCCGATTGGATCCAAAAGTTTAATGTTATGGTTAGAATTTATTCTTAATACTTTTCTCGTAGTTGCAGATGCTTGTGAGAGGGTTAATCATAAGTAGGAGGTTTGTTCAAGTAAGAACAACACCTAAGCACCGGTCCACCCACATATCAAATTATTAAAGTACCGAACACGAATTAAGACAACATGATGAAAGTGCCTAGATGAAATTCCCTTGTACCCTCAAGAACACTTTGCTTATCATAAGAAACCATTTTGGCATGTCCTTTGCCTCAAAAGGATTGGGCTACCTTTCTGCACTTTTGTTACTACTTTCATTACTTGCTCGTTACAAATTATGTTGCTATCAAACTACTCCGCTACTTCCAATTTTAGCACTTGCAGACAATACCTTGCTGAAAATCACTTGTCATTTCCTTCTGCTCATCGTTGGGTTTGATACTCTTACTTATCTAAAAGGCTACAATTTACCCCATATACTTGTGGGTCATCAAGGCTATTTTCTGGCGCTGTTGTCGGGGAGTGAAGCGCTCTTGGTAAGTGGAAATTGGTAAGGAAACATTACTACTACGTGCTGAAATTTATTGTCACTTGCTACTATGGAAAACAATCCTTTGAGGGGTTTGTTCAGGGTATCTTCACCTCGACCGAAACAACAATTAGTTGCCCCTCAACCTACTACACCTACTAAAAATATTGAATATGAAATCCCTTCGGGTATTGTTGGGTATATAACTATTAAGTATGACCCGCCCAGGAGGAGCCAGGTTATACCTATGGCGGTTCATCAATATGAAGCCCATGAGGATACTGAAGATGGTGGTTCATAGGCAAGGGCCCAAGGCCCAAGGGCGACTTAAGGCCCATAGGGGTAAACCGCCATATATGTATAACTTATATTGTAAGGCATGTATAGTTAGTCACCGAGCCGGACACGTGGTCTATGAGCCGGCCGAGACTCCATGAGCTGTTGGGCGTCAACCTGTGTATATAAAGGGACGACCCGACGGCGGTTCAGGGAAAGAAATAACAGATCGAAAGCAAGGTCAAGCGTATTCGCTCCCTGATAATCGAGACATAAGCAATACCACCTCAACTAGATTAGGCCTTTACCTTCACCTCAAGGGGCCGAACCAGTATAAACTCTTGTGTCCTTTGTCCCGTTTAACCCCTTTAAGCTAACCTAGTTGCAATGGCTCCACGACTATGTCCTTATGCTAGGACATCTGCCATGACTATTCCATGACAATTGGCTCCCAGTGGGGCCAGCGCATGGTGGTTTCGAGTTCTTAAAGGGCAGCTTCGAAGGGATCAAGGAATACGTTGTGGGCCGGATGACCAAGAGTCGTCGCGGCAAGCTCTACATCGATGATGCAGGATGGGGCCCCTAGGACGGCTCAATTGAGTACGGTTACCGGGTCCCCTTCAGCAGAATCCACGTCTTCATCGGCAATATCGACGAGCCGGGCCCTGAGCCGTACATCTGCACCGACATCATCGAGATGGCTCAGCGTGCAAGACCCGCCCGAGCTCAGCCCGCCGTGAAACGTGCCTTCATGGGATTCATCCATGGAGTGGAATTTGATGAAAGATCTATGTCTGGCGGTGAGACAACCATCTATTCTAATGGTGGGTCGTCCACAGGCGAAACTACTTCATTATATCAATTGCAAGACGGCAGGCTTGGGGGCTGTTCCGATGGCGACAGTATTCCGGACCCCTATGAGCTGCCGAACAGGGTTGCAATCTTCATGGCCGGTACATAGCCTGGGCAGAATTCTTCAACTGCGGCAGCGATGATCTCCGGGTCAGCGACGGCGGCAGCTAGGGCAGGATGCCCTGTGCGCCCGCCGACTCAGGTTTTGAAGGATTTGCTGTTTAAACTGACAGCCTTGTTAACAGCAGAGATTAGCCCGGTGAATCAAGCTCAGCACAACGCGGAAATTGCAAAACTGCGTGACGAGGTAGCACAAGCCAAGGAAGACCTGGCAGTGGAGGATGTTAGGATGGCAGCGGAGAGATCTGCTCTGGATGCTCAGGCACAACGGATCCAGGCTAGTTCCTTCCGGCTCTCGTTGGATCAAAACGCTTCAAATGAAATCATGAGAAGGAGGCATCGGAGTCGTCTGCCGTTGGTTTATGAGGCAAGGAATCTCTTTGGTACGCCTGGAGCAGGGACCAGTAACCCGCCGGAGATAAACCGAGTTGAAGCACCTCAGGATGGAGCACCGGCTCAACCACACATGACAGAGCCACCTCAACTGAATAATACTCCGCCTCAACATGTGCCAACACCACCGGGTCATTATTCCAACCCTTTGGATAATATGATCGCTGCGGCGACGCGATTGGCGGCTCTCCCGGTGGAAGGCGATTCTCTAGTGGCGGTTGAAACACGGAGGGCTAGGGAGCTTCTTCAAACATCACTGGTACATCAGGAGGCATATTCTTACAGTAGAGAAAGGATTCATTCGACCCCTCGCCCAAGCCGGAGTTATAGTAGACACATGGACTCACCGGCTGTTTCAAGCAATGACCAGCGCCGTAACCAGCCGCATGGGCATGACCCGCCACATGATGGTGTGCATGGTTTGGCCGATCAGGACAGGGCACGTCATGAGGATGAGCAAGCGGCTCATCAACATCTTCCAGTTTAGCCGACGGCTTCGGTGGAGGAAGGTGTGACTTCTAGAACTACAGGTATACCTTGTTTGGTGCCGGCTCTGCGTAATGAGCGTTTTCCCAAGGATTTCAAAGGACCTCATAAGGTGCCTAACTACACAGCCGACTTACCCCCGGAGGCGTGGATTGAGAGTTATGAGATGGCCATGGAACTGTTGGAGGTCAGCGATGCTGCTTGTGCAAAATACTTCACCATGATGCTGGATGGGATGGCTCGTACTTGGTTAAAAGGGTTGCCTGCCAATTCTATCGGGTCATGGGGTGAGCTAAAAGCCCGGTTTATCCAGAACTTTAAAGATACATGCAAATAACCCACGTCGATTGTGGATTTATCTGCTTGCACCCAAGAGGAGGGTGAGTCAACGACCCATTGGGTGCGCCGGGTCAAGGCTATCATACACTGGTCTGATAACATCAATGTCGGCTCTGCAGTTCTAATGTTAGAGAAAAACTGTCGTTTTTTGCCTCTTAAGCAGAAGCTGGGGCGGCTCAACCGCGATTGCAATGATATGGGGCAACTGATGGCGGCTCTAATTAAATATGCCGACTCCGATAGTACCAAGGACCCCGAGTCCGATGATGATAAGCCGGGAAAGTGAAAGAAGAGTGGCAACACCAAGGGCCAGCAGCATAACTCGGTGAGTCAAGGGGGCAACGGTAAGCGCAAGGCTGATAGTAATTCAGATTTTGTGGCCAGTACCAATACACAGAATAATGGTCAGTGTCATAAGGGGAAGCCACCTCCTCGGACTGGTGGATCAAGTATTAATCTTGAGCATTTGATGAATCAGACCTGCCCAAAGCATGGCACGATGGAAAGGTCGGCCACCCACCTTTGGAAAGATTTTCAAATTATGAGGGAGCTCAAAAATTCTGTTTTTTTTCAGAATAATCATGGGCCGGGCGGCGACTCAGGTTCTGGTGGCGGCGGTTCTCATGGCCCGGGTTACGGAGGTGGCGGTTCTAATTCCAACTTCCACGGTCACCAACACCATCAAGGTAATCAGGGTGGTTACAATCAAGGTAAGCAGGGTGGTCACAATCAACAATCCGGTCAAGGGGGTCAGCAGCAGCAGCAGCAGTCTGGATATCAAAGTCATCCAAAGTAATTGAATAGCGGACAGTACCACGTCTTCACCACAAGTCTATGCAAGCGGGACCAGAAGCTCCACAAGAGGGCTGTGAACACCGTTGAGCCGGCAGTTCCCCATTACTTGCGATGGTCAGAGCAGCCCATTATGTGGACTCGAGAGGATCACCCGCCCCGAGTTGATAATCCGGGTCACTTGGCTTTGGTGGTGGCACCTCAAGTTGGTGGATACAAATTCACTAAGGTACTCATGGATGGAGGTAGCATCATTAATATCCTTTATTATGATACTTTCCATCGCATGGGGTTAACCGATAAAAATCTTAAGTCATCCAATACTATTTTCCATGGAGTGGTGCCTAGTAAGTCAGCGTACCCTGTAGGCTAGATTGAGCTAGAAGTGGCCTTTGGAGATGAGCACGATTCTAGGGCAAAGGTTAACTATTGAAGTGGTCAAGATCAGAAGCCTGTACCATGCTCTGTTTGGACGGCCGGCTTATGCTAAGTTCATGGCATGACCTTGTTATGTTTATTTGCAGCTCAAGATGTCGGGTTACAAAGGGACCATTATAGTGCATGGGAGTCGGAAGATAGCTTTGGAGTGTGAATAAGGCGATGCTACTTATGCTGAGTCTGTCTGTGCAACAAAAGAGTTGAAGTTTTACAAGGACAATGTTGATCCGACGGATATGACGTCTTTGAAAAAGCCAACTACAGAGCATGATCCAGTACTGAAGTTTAAGTCGGTCGATGACACTAAGCTAGTTGACTTTGTTCCTGGTGATTCATCCAAACAGTTCAGTATCAGTGCTAACCTGGACCCAAAATAGGAAAGCGCGCTCATCGAGTTCATCTGTAGAATCGGGACATCTTTGCATGGAAACCTTCTGACATGCCGGGTGTACCGAGGGAACTCGCTGAGCACACTCTTAATATTGATCCGAAGTTTAAGCTGGTCAAGCAATTCCTTCGTTGCTTCAATGAGGATAGGCATAAGGCCATTGGTGAAGAAGTGGTCTGGCTCTTGGCGGCTGGGTTCATTGTTGAAGTCTTTCATCCCGAGTTGTTGGCTAATCCGGTGCCGGTGCTTAAGAAGAATGGAACTTGGCGTATGTGTGTAGATTACATGGTATTAAACAAGGCTTTTCCGGCTGATCCTTTTGCTCTCCCTCATATTGATCAAATCATTGAGGCTACGACGGGTTGTGAGCGTTTGAGTTTTTTGGATGCTTATTCTGTTTATCATCAGATCAAGATGGCAGTTAAGGACCAGGAAAAGACAACTTTTATCACTCCCTTTGGAGCCTTCTGCTATGTGCCTGTGCCCTTTGGACTTTGAAAGTGCAACTATCCCTAGGTGGTTTTGGTAATTCCTAACAACATATAGCTCATTGAGCTAACATTATTCCAAGATGAACATTTCAGGAAAAGCTCAATGAATGGCATGACATGGGTGAGAAAAGTGGATCCCTCAAAATGCTAAGGATAAAAGGACTGGCTCAAGCTCAAAAGCTCAAGACTCTAGATTTTATATTTTAGTGATCCAAGACCACAATGAGTCCATAGGAAAAGCCAATACTATCAAGGAGGGATGAGGTGTTGCTTAACGAGTTTCTTGCTCCACAGTGCTTAGTGATATGCTCCAAAACCCTCAACAACTTTCTCACATCCACATATGACCTAAACCAAAAGTCAAACTCGGCCCTACCGATTCTTTCTACCCGGCGCCACTGAGTTCAGATGTCATAGCCACTGCCACAAACCCTAGGCAAATCGGTCTCACTGATAGGGATCTCGGTCTCACCGATATGGGATTGTAATCTCTCTGTTTCCCTTCGTAACGTTTCGGTACCACCGAGATGAGCGATCGGTCCCACCGAGATTGCAATGTAAACACCATGTTTCCTTTTCGTAACATTTCGGTCCCACCGAAATGAGCAAATTGGTCCCACCGAGTTTACCTGACCAACTCCCTGGTTAGCTTATTACCAAAATCGGTCTCACCGAGTTTGTGTAATCAATCTCACTGAGATTATGTTATGCCCTAACCCTAACCATATCGGTCCTACCGAGTTGCATGTCGGTCCCACCGAAAATCCAAACGATCACTAGATTTGCTAAATCGGTCCGACCGAGTTTACCAATTCGGTCCCACCGAGTTTGGCAAGTTGTGTGTAATGGTTAGATTTTGTGTGGAGGCTATATATACTCCTCCACCTCCTGTTCATTCGAAGGGAGAGCCATCAGAACAAACCTACACTTCCAACTTGCAGTTTCTGAGAGAGAACCACCTAGTCATGTGTTGAGGCCAAGATATTCCATTCCTACCATATGAATCTTGAGCTCTAGCCTTCCCCAAGTTGCTTTCCACTCAAATCTTCTTTCCACCAAATCCAAATCCTGTGAGAGAGTGATGAGTGTTGGGGAGACTGTCATTTGAAGCACAAGAGCAAGGAGTTCATCATCAACACACCATTTGTTACTTCTTGGAGAGTGGTGTCTCCTAGATTGGCTAGGTGTCACTTGGGAGCCTCCAACAAGATTGTGGAGTTGAACCAAGGAGTTTGTAAGGGCAAGGAGATCGCCTACTTCGTGAAGATCTACCGCTAGTGAGGCAAGTCCTTCGTGGGCGACGGCCATGGTGGGATAGACAAGGTTGCTTCTTCATGGGTGGAGCCCTCCGTGGACCCGCGCAACCGTTACCCTTCGTGGGTTGAAGTCTCCATCAACGTGGATGTACGATAGCACCACCTATCTGAATGTAACGCCCATGATGCGGCTATATCTCCCATGTGTCGAAGCACGACTTAGAGGCATAACCGCATGGTGGTTTTGTCGCAAGAAGGGTCATCTTCACACAATCCCATGTAATGAACAAGAATGGGATAAAGAGAGTTGGCTTACAATCGCCACTTCACACAATACATAAATAATTCATACATCATTCAAAATACACTCATAGACCGACTACGATCAAATCCAAATGAAAAGAAGACAACCCCAAATGCTAGATCCCCGATCGTCCCAACTGGGCTCCGCTACTGATCATCTAGAAACGAAACATAGTAACGACCAAGGTCCTCATCAAACTCCCACTTGAGCTCGATTGCGCCACTCGCGCTGGTATCCTCGGTACATGCATCTATTTTGGTAAAATCTGTGAGCCACGGGGACTCAACAATCTCACACCCGCGAAATCAAGACTATTTAAGCTTGTAGGTAGGAAAGGGGTAATATGGTGGAGCTGCAGCAAGCACTAAGCATATATGGTGGCTAACATACGCAAGTAAGAGCGAGAAGAGAAGCAACACATCGGTCGAGAAGCTAGAAGCGATCAAGAAGTGATCCTGAAAACTACTTACGTACATACATAACCCAAACCATGTTCACTTCCCGGACTCCGCCGAGAAGAGACCATCACGGCTACACACACGGTTGATGCATTTTAATGAAGTCAAGTGTCAAGTTCTCTACAACCGGACATTAACAAATTCCCATCTGCCTCATAACCGCGGGCATGGCTTTCGAAAGATAATACCCTGCAGGGGTGTCCCAACTTAGCCCATCACAAGCTCTCACGGTCAACGAAGGATATACCTTCTCCCGGGAAGACCCAATCAGTCTCGGAATCCCGGTTCGCAAGACATTTCGACAATGGTAAAACAAGACCAGCAAGACCGCCCGATGCACCGACAAATCCCGATAGGAGCTGCACATATCTCGTTCTCAGGGCACACCGGATGAACACTATGTACAACTAAAACCATCCCTCAAGTTTCCCCGAGGTGGCGCTGCAAGTGGCTCTAGTTTGGACCAACACTCGAAGGAGCACTGGCCCGGGGGGGTTAAAATAAAGATGACCCTCGGGCTCGCGAAAACCCAAGGGAAAAAGGCTTACGTGGCAAATGGTAAAACCAAGGTTGGGCCTTGCTGGAGGAGTTTTATTCAAAGCGAACTGTCAAGGGGGTCCCATAAATCACCCAACCGTGTAAGGAACGCAAAATCAAGGAACATAACACCGGTATGACGGAAACTAGGGCGGCAAGAGTGGAACAAGACACTAGGCATAAGGCCGAACCTTCCATCCTTTACCAAGTATATAGGTGCATTAATTAAATAAGAGATATTGTGATATCCCAAAATATCCATGTTCCAACAAGGAACAAACTTCATCTTCACCTGCAACTAGCAATGCTATAAGAGGGGCTGAGCAAAAGCGGTGAGATAACCAAACAACGGTTTGCTAGGAAAGGATGGTTAGAGGCTTGACATGTCAAATGGGAGGCATGAAAAACAAGTGGTAGGTAGAGCTAACATAACGATAGAGCGAGCAACTAGCAAAGCAAAGATAGAAGTGATATTGAGGGTATGGTCATCTTGCCTGCAAAGTTCTCAGAGTTGTCGAAAGCTTGATCCTCGTTAACGTACTCAATAAGTTCCTCATTCACATACTCGTCTCCCGGCTCTAAACAAAGCAAGAACACAAGCAACGGAACCACAATAAATCATGGTGCAATGCACAAGCAACATGATGCAATACATGGCATGATATGCGAGATGTGATATGCAATGCTTATGCGGGCTCCGAAAGGAAAAATGATGAACAAGGCATCAACATGGCAAACCGAGCATGCCGCTGGAAAGATGAGGTGATTTTGGTTGAAATCGATATAAAGATCGCCGGAAATGGATGCACGGTTTGCAAATGGCAAGCAAAACAAGAATGACACAATTTTGCGATTAACAGCATGATAGCACTTAGAATACATCAAGAAACTATGCTACAACACCCCAACATAGCAAAAAAGCATATTACAGTGATCTACAAGAGATGCTTGACAAAATATGAACACTGAGATATGGCTAATTCACACATTAACAGGTTCAAACAACCATGGCAAAAGTGCAAAAGATAACAGCAGCACAAACTTCACTAACATGGCAGAAAAAGCATCAGGAAGCAATGTCTAGAGCAAGCAAACGTCATGCTACAGGAACATATCATAGAAACTTAAGGCATGGCATAATACAACTAAATGCATAGAACAAAAGTCCTTTACTGACCATGAGCCAAAAAGGATCATAAGATATGATTACACCCATGTAAACATAGCAAGTTTCGTTAACAGATTCAGGAAACAGAGCATGACACTAACAGCATTATGAAGGCATCTTTGCGAGCTCGATTCACTCACCCAAGTCATTGCATGACAAGATAAGCATAGCACCAGCAAGAATACATGTTTATGAAACTAAACATGGCAAGAAAAAGTTTATAGAATGCAAGTATCAACTACAACAACCTTGGCAAAATTGAATAACATGTAAACAATCTGCCAGGAAACATTTTATAGCAAAAGTAGAGAAAGAAAATGACATGCTAGACTACTCCATAATTTCAAAAATTGGCATGGATGGATAGAGCATAACCATATGTTCAAAACATCCTTACTTAAGTATCTCAAAATATGCATGGTTCTCTCTGTAGCATCAAGTTTACATGGCATAAAAATAACAGCAGAACAGGGACTGAAATCAGCAACATCATGAAGCCTAGTTTGCATGCTTGTTCTAGTCACCACATCAATCACAAAAATACATGGCAAGCACCTATGTAAAGAAGACATGGCATAGTCCAAAACACATGTAGAGCTCATGCCCATAAGATGCACACATTAAATGTGGCAAAAATGACAAATGCCCATAATCTGTTAAGAATCAGAAACTAACATTATATAGCACTCTTGCATCAGAGATTTGGGCATCGAGATGACCTCAAATGAACATGTCCCAATGGAACAAATTGAAGATCACATCGTGATGAACATTTTGATATATCATGCACATGAAACGGAGCTACGGATGCAGAGATATGATGCGATGAATATGGCTAAATAATGTGACAGAAAAAAATGACTTAGAGGATTTCGGGGTCAACCTAGGTTTTCCAAATTTGGATCCGGGGCGTGGGAACCGAGGTTCGTCCTAGTTGGCCCGGATCTTACTGAAGAGGAGGAAGGAGAGGTCGCCGGAGTTGGGAGACAGCGGCTGGAGAGGCTCCGGCGAGGACGGGGCTAGGGCGGCGGCGACCGGGGAGGCGGGCGACGTCCAGGGCGGCGGCGGGTGGCGACCCGAGCGGCGGCGGGCGGCCAGGGCGGCGGAGTCCGACGGAGTTGGGCGGCGCGGCGGAGGTGCAGGACGGCGGGGGCGGAGGAGCGGGACGGGCGGTGGAGGAGCGTCGGCGCGGGACCGAGCGGCGGCGGCGATGGGCTCAGGGGCCCCGCGCGGGCCTGGCGGGCCGGCGGCGGCGAGCGGCGGCGGTGCCACATGGCAGCCTGTGATTGGCGTGGGCGTGGCGGCGGACGCGTCCGGCCCGATCCGGACGTGTCCGGCGGCGGAGAGGGGTGGATTTCTAGGGTTTCGCCCGTGATTTGGAGGGGGAGATGCATATTTATAGGTAGAGGGAGCTAGGAGACTCCAAATGGAGTGTAGTTTTCGCCCACATGATCGTGGTCCGACGACGGAGAGCATGGAAGTGACTTAGATGGGTTATTGGGCTGTTTTGGAGGGGTGTTGGGCTGCAACCCAAAAGAGGCTTTTGCAGATACCCGGTTAACCGTTGGAGTATCAAACGAGCTCCAAATGACACGAAACTTGGTAGGTGGTCTACCGGTGGTGTACCAAGGCCACTTGGCAAGCCTCGGTCCATTCCAAGAACGTTTAACACCCGCACATGAAAAGAGACAAGAGAGGTGCGCCGGTGCACGTGGGAGTGCCGGATTGCAAAACGGACAATGGGGAAAATGCTCGGATGCATGAGAAGAACACATATGCAAATGAGATGCACATGATGACATGATATGAGATGCATGACATGAATAAAATGCAAAACAAAAGACAAAAAGCCAACCACGGAGGTAATACCATAGCACATAGCCGAAAATGGCAAGAGTTGGAGTTACAAATATGGAAAGTTACATCCGGGGTGTTACAACACTCCACCACTACAAGAGGATCTCGTCCCGAGATCTAGGACTGAAAGAACTCCGGATATTCGAAACAGAGGTGATCCTCGCGCTCCCAGGTGGCTTCTCGGTCGGAATGGTGTGACCACTTCACTTTCAGGAATTTGATTGTATTGTTGCGAGTCTTGCGCTCGGTTTCTTCAAGAATAGCAACGGGGTGCTCATGATAAGAGAGATCTTCTTGGAGGTCAATTTCTTCGAAGTTGATAGTGCTCTCAGGAGTCTTGAAGCACTTGCGAAGCTGTGACACGTGAAACACATCGTGCACGTTTGCAAAGTTGGACGGAAGCTCAAGTTGATAGGCGAGATCGCCTCTTTTGCCAATGATCTTGAAAGGACCCACGTATCTAGGGGCAAGCTTCCCTTTGATACCGAAGCGACGAGTGCCTTTCATTGGAGAGACGCGGAGGTAGACATGGTCTCCGATTTCAAAAGCCACATCACGGTGCTTGTCATCATAATAGCTCTTCTGGCGCGATTGCGCGGCTTTGAGATTCTCACAAATGACTTTGCACATTTCTTCGGCTTCTGTGATCAAGTCGTTGCCAAGAAGTTGGCGTTCACCTGTCTCGGACCAATTGAGAGGAGTACGACACTTTCTGCCATAGAGAATTTCGAATGGGGCCTTGCCCAAACTCGCTTGGAAGCTGTTGTTGTAGGAGAACTCGGCATATGGAAGACAATCTTCCCACTTCATACCGAAAGAGATGACACAAGCCCTGAGCATGTCTTCAAGGATTTGATTGACTCGCTCGACTTGGCCACTAGTTTGAGGATGGAAAGCTGTGCTGAAACGAATGTTGGTGCCCATGGCCTTCTGAAAGGAGTCCCAGAACTTTGAAGTGAAAATGCTTCCGCGGTCTGAAGAGATCAATTGTGGAATGTCGTGCAAGGAGACAATTCTGGAGGTGTATAATTCTACCCACTGAGCTGCTGTGATAGATTCTTTGATAGGAAGGAAATGAGCCACTTTAGTAAGCTTGTCAATGACAACGAAGATAGCATCATTTCCACGCTTGGACTTAGGAAATCCAGTCACGAAGTCCATCTCGATATGATCAAGCTCCCATTCTGGAATAGCAAGAGGTTGGAGGAGACCAACTGGTCTTTGGTGTTCTGCTTTCACCCTTCTGCAGACATCACATTCATTCACGAATTGAGCAATCTCTCGCTTCATTCGAGTCCACCAAAACGACTACTTGAGGTCATGGTACATCTTCGTACTTCCAGGATAATGGATAGAAGGGAATTGTGTGCCTCGTTCATAATGACTTTTCTCAGATCGCCTTTAGGAACCACAATACGATCCTCGAAGAAAAGAGTATCTTTGTCATCCAAGCAATAGCACTTGTATTTGGAAATGCCCTTGTCGATACCACGTTTCACCTTTTCCACCATGGTATCCAGGAGTTGTGCCTCACTAAATTGATCTTCCAAAGTAGGAGAGACTATGAGGTTGGCAAGAAAGCCTTGAGGAACAACTTGAAGATTCAGTTTGCGGAAAGCTTCACAAAGATCCGGTTGGAAGGGCTTGAGAATTAAACTGTTGCAATAAGCCTGTCTGCTCAGAGCATCTGCAATCACATTCGCCTTGCCAGGAGTATATTCAATACTTGGATTGTACTCTTGAATCATTTCGACCCATCGAGTTTGCCTGAGGTTGAGGTTGGGTTGAGTGAAGATATACTTGAGGCTCTTGTGATTGGTGAAAATGTCCACTTTCCTTCCCAACAAGAGATGTCTCCATGTTATCAATGCATGGACAACTGCCGCCAACTCAAGATCGTGAGTGGGGTAGTTCTTTTCGTTGGGATTCAACTGACGAGAGGTATAGGCCACAACTTTCTTCTCTTGCATTAATACAGCACCGAGACCTTGAAGAGAAGCATCACAAAAAACTTCGAATGGCTTGGATTCATCAGGAGGAGTCAAGACAGGAGCTGAGACTAGCTTCTCTTTGAGGGTGTTGAAAGCAACGTCACACTCAGGCATCCAGACATACTTGACATGCTTCTGGAGGAGGTTGGAAAGAGGCTTTGCAATCTTAGAGAAGTTCTCAATGAATCTTCGGCAATAGCTTGCAAGACCAAGAAAACTGCGGAGCTACTTGATATTCTGAGGAGGTTCCCAATTCACAACTGCAGACACCTTCTCGGGATTAGCAGCAATGCCCTTGGCGGAGATGATATGACCAAGATAAAGAACTTCATCAAGCCAGAACTCACATTTGGAAAACTTCGCATAGAATTGATGCTCTCTGAGCTTGTCGAGCACCAATCGCAAATGTTTGGCATGATCTGACTTATTCTTGGAGAAGACCAAAATATCATCGAGATACACCAGAACGAATTCATTGGTGTAGGGGTTGAAAATGAAGTTCATCATTCGAGAGAAAGTTGGAGGAGCATTGACAAGGCCGAAAGACATGACAGTATATTCATAAGAACCAAAACTTGTTCTGAATGTTGTCTTGGGAATATCTTGTTCACGAATGCGAATCTGATGATAACCCATACGGAGGTCAAGCTTGGAGAATACTTTAGCACCTTTGAGTTGCTCGAATAGCTCATTGATGTTGGGAAGTGGATACTTGTTCTTGATTGTCTTCTTGTTCAATGGACGGTAATCGACGCATAGTCGGTCTGTGCCATCCTTCTTCTGGACAAAAAGAACTCCACAACCCCATGGAGATGAACTCGGTCTGATCAACCCTAGACGCTCTTGTTCATCGAGCTATTTCTTCAATTCCTTCAGCTCTTCAGGTCCAAGCTTGTATGGACGCTTGCAAATGGGTTCAGTGCCAGGCTCAAGATCGATAACGAATTTGACTGACCGGTGAGGAGGCATACCCGGAAGCTCTTCTGGAAAGACATCTTGGTACTCACAAACGACTGGAATATGAAAGATAGCATCCAACTCGCGCTTCTCATTGTGAGAAAACAACCGAATGGTTTCGTCACGAGCGGCATAGATGATAACATCCTCAGAAGAGTGTGTCAATTGAGTTTCTCTGGCAGCACAATCAAGTTGAGCTTTGTGCTGAGAAAGCCAGTCCATCCCGAGAATTAGATCAATATCCGAGTCACCAAGGACAATTGGTTTAGACAGAAATTTATAGTTCCCCATCTTGATAGAAACATCCGGGACGCAATTATTAGATGTCATTTGTTTATCCGGGGACACAATCTTCAACGGGACAGGAATCTTTTCCGTCACAAACTCATGCTTGGCAACAAAAGGTCTTGAAATGAAAGAAAGCGATGCACCAGTATCAAATAAGACTTTTGAAGGGATATCATTAACTGGAAGATTACCCATAATCACATCAGAAGAATCCTCTGCTTGCGCTGCACTCATCATGTTCACCTTTGCAGACTTTGGATTATGCTTGACCACTGCATTGCTTGAAGACCTCACAGGAGGAGGAGGCGGAAGGCGCCTTTGGTTGAAGCACTTGTTCGCGTAGTGACCTTTCTGCCGGCACTTGTTGCAAGTCACCTCTGAGAGCGGACGATGATACAGAGCATGTGACCTTGGAGCTTGAGAATTAGACTTGTTCTGATAGCCTGGGTTGGGTGGGTGGGAAGATCCACGACCACCTGAGTTCTTCTGCTGGTAAGGCTGACGAAACGGAGGAGGAGGAAGGTAGAACTTCTGCTGCTTAGCTGCCACTTGAGAGGAAGAAGAAGACTGAACTGCATCCCTGATTCTCTTCTTAGAAGCCTCACACTTGAGCTGAGCACCTTCTTGCTTGAGGGCCATGTTGTAGAATTGATCAAACTGAGTAGGCTCAACAAGAACGAGAGCTAACTGCAGATCCTCTCTAAGGCCACCTCTGAATTGATAGATCATACTCTTTTCATCAGGAACGTCTTGTTTAGCGAAGCGAGCAAGTTTTTGAAACTGCTTGTTGTATTCGTACACTGACATGTTGCCTTGCTTGAGATTGCGGAACTCCTCACTCTTGCTCTCAACAACACTGGTAGGAATGTGGTGAGCTTTAAAGTCCCGACAGAAGTCAGTCCAAGTAATCACTCGACCTCCTCTGGAATCTTTGTATTGCTGGAACCAATCAACTGCTTGGTCCTTGAGCTGAAAAGAAGCGAACTTGACATAGTCCTCAGGCCTGACATTGCTGCATTCAAAATGCTTGTTGATATCCACGAGCCAATCGTCGGCGTCTGTGGCCTCGGCACAGTAGCTGAAAGACTTCGGCTAATTTGCAAGGAATTGGTTGAGGGTAGGAAACTGAGGCTGATGATTGAACTGCCCTTGACCTTGATCCCTTGGTTTCCTTGGCCTTGGTTGCGCTCTTGCATCAGCTGAATCAACAACTGAGCGTTGGCGTTTGTGGTTGCCATCAAAGCTTGCCATGCCTTCGGAGGCGGAGGTGGAGGTGGAGGGTTCGCCTGACTCCCATCATTGCGTTCCGGATTCTGACGCGTTGGCGAAGCCATCCTGAAGAGGGTGACATCCGTTAGCATCTTGATAGACAGATAGACCAGTTGAATCAACGGATAGAAATTGCAACATATAGTATTCACAATAAACATTCAAACAAGGATGAACGAATGAATTCCAAAGCAAACATCATGTCCGTTAAGGTGAGAAGCCACTTGATAAGATATTGATGGAAGAAAATAAAAAAACAAGGTACGAATGGAACAAATAAGTGGTAAGGATTACCCAATCACAAACCAAATATCTGGGAAGAAATGCTAGAGCTACTTGAATCCCACCTATAAACTCCCGAAACTTTCTGGTTATGCAATCAGGTGTTGGGGATACAGGGGAAGCAATATATCTCACCCAAACTAACAATCCCTACATCCAGCTGTATCCATCCGTCAACACATAACCAAGAAACCTTCGGAAATCGTGTACCTCAACCTTCAAAAAGCATCCATTATACGAGTTATGGAAATACTCCTGAACTCCCCAGTACTGGGTGACGTCGAGGTTATCTCACCAACAACTGCATAAAAGAGATGTTCGATGTCGGCAAAACTCAAGTATTCCAGAACTGCAACGATAAAATTGTGACGACAACACCTCGGAGCTCAACTCCCCGGGACACTGCCATGACCCCTAAATGACAGGAGGCACCAAGAACAATGTTCTCGTCACAAAACCATCGGAACGATTCCAAGATACCCGCGTGATCCTAATTTTGTTTTAGTGAAATTTGAGGAGAGGAAAGGCAAAACATCTACGTCAGGTGTAACACCCCCCGTGTCACGCTACAGTAATCCCCTATTAATGGTGCCATGTCATCACATTACTGTTGCTAATCTTCACTGACAAACTCAAATTTAAAGTCAAAATTCAAATTTGCCAAACATGAAAACTAAAATGTTCAAAGTGTGGCAAATAATCCCTAGGTATTTGTCATGTTGGAACCAACCTCTTTTGGATTTCGAAAGTGCCCCTGGAAATTATTTAGTGGTCCAACATCATATAAATGACCTTTTCTTCAATCTCTAAAAATGCTTGAACAATTCCTTTGGCCCTGAAACTTTTTAGGCAACACCACAATATTGTGCCTGATTTAATATTCTAAGTTTCATAACTAACTAAATTCATTTTCAATAGTAGCTAAATAGAAAACAATGGTAGAAATGTAAAGAAAAGAGAAAGGAGAAAGAGGAAGAAGAGGACCTAATCTACTAGGCACCTTGGCCCATATAGCCAAATGGCCGGCCCAACCCATCTCTACCTCTCCTCCCACTTCGTCTACCCACTTCTCTTTCAGGAATATATTGATGCATTTGCCCACGATTATGGATTAAATGATTCTGAACCTGTGGAAATAGTTGTTAGTTGTAATAACAAGAAATTTAGTTCACTACTTGTGAATCATTTAATTATTCGAATGTATCAGCGGAATTTTTTGGATAACTCAGTTAATCATCCTAGTGTACAGGAGACAGGGGATCGTGGAGGGCAATCCAACCGGCCATGGCTGTCCATGGTGCGTGCCGGCCATCCCCTGGTCCCCTTGAAGCATTAGGCCGAGACGGCCGAAACCCTAGACCAATTCCCCTCACCCTCGTGTCCCTCGCTCAGATCCGCCCGCACCCGCAGCCCTGTCGCCATGGCCTCATCGATCCCGCAGCCATCGACCTCCCGTCGCCACTTCACCCTGACTAGGAGCTTCGGGCGTCCTCCGCTTTGTCTACGCCAACCAGCGCAAGCCGGGAGCCATGACATCGACTGGACCGGCCGTCTTCTTCCTCGGCCCCGACGAGCTTCGTCGTCAAATTCGTCGCCATCGCGCCTCCCCCGAGCCCATTGATCTGCTCGACGACTCCGCTTTGAGCCCTGCTCCCCTTTCCCCTAGCTATTCCGTGCGGATCCACCGTCACAGCACCGTCCCCGTGTTAAATCACCGCGCCTATCCGCGCTTGGCCACTGTCGCCTCTGCCGACCGCGCCTGCGGTGCTCCTTCCTCTGCGCCCTCGTCGCGAACCGCGTCCTGCCGCTCCTGCCTCCCCTACGCGCGCCCTGCTGGCAGCCGCGCCCTGCTACCCCGCCGTCGTCCCGGGCCGTTGCTTGCTGTGGTCGCCGGCGCCCTCCTGCGCCGTGCTGGTCTGGGCCAGCGGGGGTGCCCCGCCCGTTGGCCGTGCCCTGATGCAGCGCCCGCGCGCCCGCTACGGCCTTGTGCCGCTGAGCAGTGGGGCCTGCCCCCATTAAAAAAGGGTTTTAAAATTAAATAAAAATAAAAACAAACTTATTTAATTAATTACTTAATTAACTAAATTAATCATGTTTAGTCAACTAATTAAGTTTAGTTAACCTGCTAATTAAGCTAGGTTAAAATGCTATTTAACTGTTGTGTGTATGACAGGGGGCCCCACCCCCTATTGACTAGTCAAACGTTGACTGGTCAACTGGTCCACCTGTCAGCTACTAGGTATGCTTTGGTGTACACTGTGCTGGGTGCACCTAGCATTTAACTTTTAATTTCGAATTAATAATAATAATTTCAGGAATTGCTAAATCTTTGATAAATCATAGAAATTAAACCGTAGCTCGGATGAAAATGTTTTCTACATGAAAATTGCTCAGAAAAACATGACGAATCTGGATGCGCGGTCCGTTCATCTGTCACATGCCCCTAGCATGTTGAACATGTAACTTTCCCCCTCCGCTCATCTGTTTGACACAGGTCCGGAACCGGGAAAACATTCCCGGTTGACTTCCTCCCTCGCCGGTATCGTGTAGCACCGCGTTAGAACACGTCTAGCTCTGCTTGTTGTCCTGTTATGCTATGTTTGCTTTTATATTTACTGTTTCTTCCCCCTCTTCTCTTCGATATACCCCGAGACCGATGCTGCCCTTGTGATCGACTACGTCGACGATGACCCCCTCCTTCTTGTCTGAGCAACCAGGCAAGCCCCTCTTTGATCATTCCGATACCGTCCATTCCATTCTCTCATGCTTGCATTAGATTTTGCTACCCTTATTGTCTGCTCCTATTCTGATGCATAGCCTGTTTATTGTAACCTGTTGTTGTTACCTACCTGCTTATCCTAAACTGTTTACCATAGGTTGGTTAGTGATCCATCAGTGACCCCCACCTTGTCCCTGTTGCCCCTGCTTCATCATTGAAGACCTGATCAATGGGATCGAAGACCAGGCCCTGACACCGCAAATCACTTTACCCTTAGTTGCTCGACACTGCTGGGTTACTATCGAGTGCCGAGGGTGAGACCTCTATAGGACTTCTGATGTTAACCCTGTAGTGTAGCTATTCGGTCGTGGTCATCGAGGGTGATTCCGCCTTAACCACTTCTGATACGACTCTGTCGTGCAACCCCTCAAGTGTGAACCTCGGGGGTGATTCCTCTTACGTTCACCTTGATGATTACATCGAGTGGAATTCACCGGGGTTGATTCCTCAGGTTTTCCCCTTGATGTTTAGACACACAGTTACTATGATTACTATGGCTTTACACTAACCCATGTTATTAAAGACGGTTCGACCCTGAGGGGTACCCGCGCGAGCATAATTGCGAGTGATGTGGAGTCGGGTTGACCTGGAAGGTGTCTGAGAGATAATTACGAGGCGTGGCCGGGCATTCTTAGCCCTTGCCGCAAGTCCTCGAGACGGGGCAACGGGGTCACATCTTTTGTGAGTCTCTGCTTGTTACCGCGCGTTCCTAATCCACTATGATTTGGATATTTGATCCGAGGGGCCTCTAGCCTGATAACACTAACCATCACGTGGGCATAGTATGGGCATTCTGCGTCGTATGCATCAGCCGAAGCTTAATAGACGTCAGCGACTGAGCGGCGCGCGCCGGGTTGGACTGGTAAGCACCTGCCTTTTTAGGGAGGTAGCTAGGTCTGCTCACCGGCCGCGTTTGCAATGTGCATGAGTTCCCGGGGAGATGGCCCATGACCCCTGGGGGCATAGGTTTAGTCCGGCGTGCTGGCCTCTCTATTAAGCCTAGGTCGGGTTGCGGCGTATTGTTTGGCCGAGGCCGGGTATGACCCAGGAAAGTGTGTCCGACTAGAGTTAATCGAGCGTGGTGGGTAAGTTGGTGCACCCCTGCAGGGAAGAAAACATCTATCGATAGCCCGTCCTACGGTAATGGACACTCGGAGTTGTATCCCGATCGATACAACTAGAACTGGATACTTGTGATGAGAATTGGATAGTACGGCTCTGGGATTTCTTTCTCGCAGGGAGTCGAGAAAGGATATCTGGCCGAGGTTGATAACACTACAACTACTTTACTTTATGATACTCTACTCCCTTCTGTTTGCTGCAAGATGGTGGTTTTCAGAAGATGCTAGTCTTCGATAGGACTAGGCCTTCTCTCTATTCTGGCATTTCTGCAGCCCAGTCCACATATACAGTCTCCCTTTGATAATGTTGCATATGTAGTGTAGATCCTTGCTTGCGAGTACTTTGGATGAGTACTCACGGTTGCTTTGCTCCCCCTTCCCCCTTTCTTTTCTTTCCGGTTGATGCAACCAGATGTCGGAGCCCAGGAGCCAGATGCCACCGCCGGTGCCTACTACTACGTGGAGACCGCCGACGACTAGGAGTAGTTAGGAGGCTCCCAGGCAGGAGGCCTTGCCTTTTCGATCGATGTTGTTTTCGTGCTAGCCTTCTTAAGGCAAACTTGTCTAACTCATGTCTGTACTCAGATATTGTTGCTTCCGCTGACTGTTGTATATTCGAGCTTATGTATTCGAGCCCTCGAGGCCACTGGCTTGTAATATAAAGCTTGTATTATTTTAATTTATGTCTAGAGTTGTGTTGTGATATCTTCCCGTGAGTCCTTGATCTTGATCGTACACATTTGCGTGTATGATTAGTGTACGATTGAATCAAGGGCGTCACATCAGGAGACCTCACCAGAGCGATGAAGGGACTGAGGAGTAAAAAGAATCCTACTCTCCGATATATATAATCCTAAGACTGGAAACATTTTTTTTTGTTCTAGACTCAACAATGCCAGTGACTCGATCAAGCAGGGGGTTCCTAAGTCGGGGATGGCTCTGATTACCAACTTGTAATGCCCACGATGCGGCTATATCTCCCACATGTCGAAGCACGACTTAGAGGCATAACCGCATGGTGGTTTTGTCGCAAGAAGGGTCATCTTCACACAATCCCATGTAATGAACAAGAATGGGATAAAGAGAGTTGGCCTACAATCGCCACTTCATACCATACATAAATAATTCATACATCATTCAAAATACACTCGTAGACCAACTACGGTCAAATCCAAATGAAAAGAAGACAACCCCAAATGCTAGATCCCCGATCGTCCCAACTGGGCTCCGCTACTAATCATCTGGAAACGAAACATAGTAACGACCAAGGTCCTCATCAAACTCCCACTTGAGCTCGGTTGCGCCACTCGCACTGGTATCCTTGGTACCTGCATCTGTTTTGGTAAAATCTGTGAGCCACGGGGACTCAGCAATCTCACACCCGCGAGATCAAGACTATTTAAGCTTGTAGGTAGGAAAGGGGTAATATGGTGGAGCTGCAGCAAGCACTAAGCATATATGGTGGCTAACATACGCAAGTAAGAGCGAGAAGAGAAGCAACGCATCGGTCGAGAAGCTAGAAGTGATCAAGAAGTGATCATGAGAACTACTTATGTACATACATAACCCAAACCGTGTTCACTTCCCGGACTCCGTCGAGAAGAGACCATCATGGCTACACACACGGTTGATGCATTTTAATGAAGTCAAGTGTCAAGTTCTCTACAACCGGACATTAACAAATTTCCATCTGCCTCATAACCGCGGGCACGGCTTTCGAAAGATAATACCTTGCAGGGGTGTCCCAACTTAGCCCATCACAAGCTCTCACGGTCAACAAAGGATATAACTTCTCCCGGGAAGACCTGATCAGTCTCGGAACCCCGGTTCGCAAGGCATTTCAACAATGGTAAAACAAGACCCGCAAGACCGCCCGATGCGCCAACAAATCCCGATAGGAGTTGCACATATCTCGTTCTCAGGGCACACCGGATGAACACTATGTACAACTAAAACCATCCCTCAAGTTTCCCCGAGGTGGCGCTGCAAGTGGCTCTAGTTTGGACCAACACTCGAAGGAGCACTGGCCCGGGGGGGTTAAAATAAAGATGACCCTCGGGCTCGCGAAAACCCAAGGGAAAAAGGCTTAGGTGGCAAATGGTAAAACCAAGGTTGGGCCTTGCTGGAGGAGTTTTATTCAAAGCGAACTGTCAAGGGGGTCCCATAAATCACCCAACCGTGTAAGGAACGCAAAATAAAGGAACATAACACCGGTATGACGGAAACTTGGGCGGCAAGAGTGGAACAAGACACCAGGCATAAGGCCGAGCCTTCCACCCTTTACCAAGTATATAGGTGCATTAATTAAACAAGAGATATTGTGATATCCCAAAATATCCATGTTCCGACAAGGAACAAACTTCATCTTCACCTGCAACTAGCAACGCTATAAGAGGGGCTGAGCAAAAGCGGTGACATAGCCAAACAATGGTTTGCTAGGAAAGGATGGTTAGAGGCTTGACATGGCAAATGGGAGGCATGAAAAACAAGTGGTAGGTAGAGCTAACATAACGATAGAGCGAGCAACTAGCAAAGCAAAGATAGAAGTGATATCGAGGGTATGGTTATCTTGCCTGCAAAGTTCTCAGAGTTGTCGAAAGCTTGATCCTCGTTAGCGTACTCAACAGCGTCCTCGTTCATGTACTCGTCTCCCGGCTCTACCCAAAGCAAGAACACAAGCAACGGAACCACAATAAATCACGGTGTAATGCACAAGCAACATGATGCAATACATGACATGATATGCAATGCTTATGCGGGCTCCGGAAGAAAAAATGATGAACAAGGCATCAACTTGACAAACCAAGCATGCTGCTGGAAAGATGAGGTGATTTCGGTTGAAATCGATATAAAGATTGCCGGAAACGGATGCACAGTTTGCAAATGGCAAGCAAAACAAGAATGACACAATTCTGCGATTAACAACATGATAGCACTTAGAATACATCAAGAAACTATGCTACAGCACCCCAACATAGCAACAAAGCATATGACAGTAATCTACAGGATATGCTTGACAAAAGATGAACACTGAGATATGGCTAATTCACACATTAACAGGTTCAAACAACCATGGCAAAAGTGCAAAAGATAACAGCAGCGCAGACTTCACTAACATGGCAGAAACAGCAGTAGGAAGCATTGTTTAGAGCAAGCAAACATCATGCTACAGGAACACATCATAGAAACTTGGCACATTTACATCTGTGCCCCTAACTCGAACCCACTACTCAGATTTATCCTTAATTTTGAAGCATGCTCAAATTTGCCCCTCCGCCGTTAAGTCACTACTCAGAAATGCCCTTCCGTACAGTACTGTAGCACTTTCCATC
Source organism: Triticum aestivum (assembly GCF_018294505.1). NCBI lineage: Eukaryota > Viridiplantae > Streptophyta > Magnoliopsida > Poales > Poaceae > Triticum > Triticum aestivum. The sequence continues at coordinate 463,488,738 of NC_057810.1, read as the reverse complement.
CAATACTGTAGCACTTCCCGTCTGCTACAGTACACATGGGCCTTTGACGGTCAAAGGCCTTTGACTGGACGGAAGGGTATTTCTGAGTAGTGACTTAACGGCAGAGGGGCAAATTTGAGCATGCTTTGAAATTAGGGGCAAATTTGAGTAGGTGGTTCCAGTTAGGGGTAGAAATGCAAACGGCCCTAGAAACTTAAGGCATGGCATGATACAACTAAATGCATAGAACAAAAGTCCTTTACTGACCATGACCCAAAAAGGATCATAAGATATCATTACACCCATGTAAACATAGCAAGTTCCGTTAACAGATTCAGGAAACAGAGCATGGCATTAACAACATTATGAAGGCATCTTTGCGAGCTCGATTCACTCACCACAAGTCATTGCATGACAAGATAAGCATAGCACCAGCAAGAATACATGTTTATGAAACTAAACATGGCAAGAACAAGTTTATAGCATGCAAGGATCAAGTACAACAACCTTGGAAAAATTGAATAACATGTAAACAATCTGCCAGGAAACATTTTATAGCAAAAGTAGAGCAAGAAAATGACATGCTAGACTACTCCATAATTGCAAACAGGGGCATGGATGGATAGAGCATAACCATATGTTCAAAACATCCTTACTGAAGTATCTCAAAATATGCATGGATCTCTCTATAGCATCAAGTTTACATGGCATAAAAATAACAGCAGAACAGGGACTAAAATCAGCAACATCACGAAGCCTAGTTTGCATGCTTGTTCTAGTCACCACATCAATCACAAAAATACATGGCAAGCACCTCTGTAAAGAAGACATGGCATAGTCCAAAACACATGTAGAGCTCATGCCCATAAGATGCACACATTAAATGTAGCGAAAATGACAAATGCCCATAATCTGTTAAGAATCAGAAACTAACATTATATAGCACTTTTGCATCAGAGATTTGGGCATTGAGATGACCTCAAATGAACATGTCCCAATGGAACAAAGTGAAGAGCACATCGTGATGAACATTATGATATATCATGCGCATGAAACGGAGCTACGGATGCAGAGATGTGATGCGATGCAAATGGCTAAATAATGTGATAGAAAAAAATGACTTGGAGGATTTCGGGGTCAACCTAGGTTTTCTAGATCTGGATCCGGGGCGTGGGAACCGAGGTTCGTCGGAGTTGGCCCGGATCTCGCCGGAGAGGAGGAAGGAGAGGTCGCCGGAGTTGGGAGACAGCGGCCGAAGCGGCTCCGGCGAGGACGGGGCGCGGGCGGCGGCGACCGTGGGGCGGGCGACGTCCAGGGCGGCGGCGGGCGGCGACCCGAGCGGCGATGGGCGGCCGGGGTGGCGGAGTCCGGCGGAGTTGGGCGGCGCGGCGGAGGTGTAGGACGGCGGCGGACAGCCGGGGCGAAGGAGCGGGACGGGCGGTGGAGGAGCGCGGGCGCGGGACCGAGCGACGGCGGCGATGAGCTCGGGGGCCCCGCGCGGGCCTGGCGGGCCCTACGGCGGCGGGCGGCAACGGTGCCACGTGGCAGCCTGCAATTGGCGCGGGCGCGGCGGCGGACGCGTCCGGCCCGATCCGGACGTGTTCGTCGGCGGAGAGGGGTGGATTTCTAGGGTTTCACCCGTGATTTGGAGGGGGAGATGCATATTTATAGGTAGAGGGAGCTGGGAGACTCCAAATGGAGTGTAGTTTTCGCCCACACGATCATGATCCGACGACGGAGAGCATGGAAGTGACTTAGATGGGTTATTGGGCTGTTTTGGAGGGGTGTTGGGCTGCAACCCAAAAGAGGCTTTTGCAGATATCCGGTTAACCGTTGGAGTATCAAACGAGCTCCAAATGACACGAAACTTGGCAGGTGGTCTACCGGTGGTGTACCAAGGCCACTTGGCAAGCCTCGGTCCATTCCGAGAATGTTTAACACCCGCACACGAAAAGAGACAAGGGAGGTGCGCCGGTGCACGTGGGAGTGCTGGATTGCAAAACGGACAATGGGGAAAACGCTCGGATGCATGAGACGAACACGTATGCAAATGAGATGCACATGATGACATGATATGAGATGCATGACATGAATAAAATGCAAAACAAAAGACAAAAACCCAACCACGGAGGGAATACCATAGCACATAGCTGAAAATGGCAAGAGTTGGAGTTACAAATATGGAAAGTTACATCTGGGGTGTTACAACACTCCACCATTACAAGAGGATCTCGTCCCGAGATCTAGGACTGAAAGAACTCCGGATATTTGGAACGGAGGTGATCCTTACCGCTAGTGAACGTAGGTGTCACTTGGGAGCCTCCAACAAGATTGTGGAGTTGTACCAAGGAGTTTGTAAGGGCAAGGAGATCGCCTACTTCGTGAAGATCTACCGCTAGTGAGGCAAGTCCTTCATGGGCGACGGTCGTGGTGGGATAGACAAGGTTGTTTCTTCATGGGTGGAGCCCTCCGTGGACTCGCGCAACCATTACCCTTCGTGGGTTGAAGTCTCCATCAACGTGGATGTACGATAGCACCACCTATTGGAACCACGACAAAAATATCCGTGTCTCCAATTGCGTTTGAATCCTCAAAACCCTTCCCTTTACATTCCTGCAAGTTGCATGCTTTACTTTCCGCTGCTCATATACTCTTTGCATGCTTGCTTGAATTGTGTTAAGATTGCTTGACTTGTGCTAGGATAGCTAAAATCTGCCAAAGACTAAAATTGGGAAAAGGATAAGTTTTTATTTGGTCAAGTAGTCTAACCACCCCCCCTCTAGAAATACTTTCGATCCTACAGACTCAAGAGAGGGCGAATAAAATGGCAAGGGTGAAGTGGGGGAGAGGAAAGCGAGAGGAAAATGGCAAATAATGTAATGCGAGGGATAAGAGTTTGTGATGGGTACTTGGTATGTCTTGACTTGAGCGTAGACTCCCCGGCAACGGCGCCAGAAATCCATCTTGCTACCTCTTGAGCATGCGTTGGTTTTCCCTTGAAGAGGAAAGGGTGATGCAGCAAAGTAGTGTAAGTATTTCCCTCAGTTTTTGAGAACCAAGGTATCAATCCAGTAGGAGGCTACACGCAAATCCCTCATACCTGCACAAACAAATAAGAACCTTGTAACCAATGCGATAAAGGGGTTGTCAATCCCTTCACGGCCACTTGCAAAAGTGAGATCTGATAGAGATAATAATAAGATAAATATTTTTTGTATTTTTATGATATAGATTGGAAAATAAAATAGATCGGAAACTTATATGAAGGAAAATAGACCCGGGGGCCATAGGTTTCACTAGTGGCTTCTCTCAAGATAGCATAAGTATTACAGTGGGTGAACAAATTACTGTCGAGCAATTGATAGAAAAGTGCATAGTTGTGAGAATATCTAGGCATGATCATGTGAAGAGGCATCACGTCCGCGACAAGTAGATCGAAACGATTCTGCATCTACTACTATTACTCCACACATCGACCGCTATCCAGCATGCATCTAGAGTATTAAGTTAATAAGAACAGAGTAACACATTGGGCAAGATGACATGATGTAGAGGGATAAACTCAAGCAATATGATATAAACCCCATCTTTTTATCCTCGATGGCAACAATACAATACGTGCCTTGCTGCCCCTGCTGTCACTGGGAAAGGACACCGCAAGATTGAACCCAAAGCTAAGCACTTCTCCCATTGCATGAAAGATCAATCTAGTAGGCCAAACCAAACTGATAATTCGAAGAGACTTGCAAAGATAACCAATCATACATAAAAGAATTCAGAGGAGATTCAAATATTGTTCATAGATAATCTTGATCATAAACCCACAATTCATCGGATCTCGGCAAACACACCACAAAAAGAATTACATCGAATAGATCTCCAAGAAGATCGAGGAGAACTTTGTATTGAGAATCAAAGAGAGAGAAGACGCCATCTAGCTAAAAACTATGGACCCGAAGGTCTGTGGTAAAGTACTCACACTTCATCGGAGAGGCTATGGTGTTGATGTAGAAGCCCTCCGTGATTGATTCCCCCTCCGGCAGAGTGCCGGAAAAGGCACCAAGATGGGATATCACGGGTACAGAAGGTTGCAGCGGTGGAAATAGGGTTTCGTGGTGCTCCTGGATGTTTTCAAGGTATAAGAGTATATATAGGCGAAGGAAGTCGGTCAGGGGAGCCACGAGGGGCCCACAAGGGTGGGGGCGCGCCTTCCTGCCTTGTGGCCGCCTCGTTTCTTTCTTGATGTCCACTCCAAGTCTCCTGGACTGCGTTTTTTCCAAAAATAACTCTCCCGAAGGTTTCATTCCGTTTGGACTCTATTTGATATTCCTTTTCTGTGAAACACTGAAATAGGCAAAAAAACAGCAATTTAGGCCGGGCCTCAGGTTAATAGGTTAGTCCAAAAAATAATATAAAAGTGCTTAGTAAAGCCCATTAAACATCCAAAACAGGTAATATAATAGCATGGAACAATCAGAAATTATAGATACGTTGGAGACGTATAAAGCATCCCCAAGCTTAATTCCTGCTTGTCCTCAAGATATGTTGGGGATATAACTACTGAGTATAAACCGCCCAGGAGGGGCCGGGTTATGCTCACAAGGAATCATCCGTATTGAAGCCCATGAAGATAAGAGAGTATGGTGCTTTACTACAGAGGCTTAGAGGCCCAGAGCCCAAGGGCGGATTAGGGCCCATAGACATAAACCGCCATGAGATATATAACTTGTGTTGTAAGATAGGGAAAGGTAGAAACTGAGCCGGACACATGTATGAGCCGGCCTCGGGATTCTGTAAACCGTCGGGCGTCAACCTGTGTATATAAAGGGACAACCCGGCGGCGGTTCAGGGACAAGAAACAACAACTCGAGAGCTAGGTAAAGCGGATTCACTCGCTGCTCATCGAAACCCCATCAATTCCACAACAACTGGATCGTAGGCTTTTACCTTCACTGCAAGGGGCCGAACCAGTATAAACTCCCCATGTCCTTTGTCGGTTTAACCCCTTTAAGCTAATCTCGTTGCGATGGCTCCATGACTAAGTCCTTCCCCTAGGACATCTTTCGTGTTAATTCCATGACAGTTGGCACCCACCATGGGGCTATCGCATGATGGTTTCGAGTTCTTGAAGGGAAACTTTGAAGGACTCAAGGGATACACGGTTGGCCGGATGGCCAAGATTCATCATGGTAAGCTCTACATCGACGATGCAGGCTGGGGCCCCGATGCTGGCTCAATCGAGTACGGGTACCGGGTCCCCTTTGGAGGAATTCACGTCTTCATCGGCAAGATTGGTGAACCGGGCCCTGAGCCAGACATCTGCACCGACCTCGTTGAGACGGCTCAGCGTGCAAGCCCTGCCCGGGTTCAGCCTGCCATGAAGCGTGTGTTCATAGGATTCATCCATGGAGCGGAGTCTGAACCGGGGTCCAATGGTGAGATGGTCGTTTATTCTGATGGCGAGTCATCCACCGGCGAGACCGAGTCACTGTACCAACTACAAGATGGCCGGTTCGAGGGCTGTTCCGATGGCGACAGTGTTCTGGACCCCCTTGAACCGCCAAACCGGGTTGCGATCTTCATGGCCGGTACGCAGCCCACATTGCAATCTTCAACTGCAGCAGCCATGACTTCCGGATCGGCAGGCGGGGCAGGAGGCCCCGCGCGCCAGCCGGCTCAAGTTCTGTGCGGTTTATTGGACGCCTGGGCGACATTGTTGACCACAGCAGTCACCCCGGAGACTCAAGATCGGTATAATGCGGAGGTCAAAAAACTGCGGGATCAGATAACTCAGGCCAAGGAGGACTTGGTGGCTGAGGAAACCAGGATGGCTGATGAGCGGGCCGCTTTAGATGCCCAGTCATACCGGATTCAGGCAGAGAATTACTGGCTCATGCTGGATCACAGCGCTTTGAATGATGTGTTGAGGAGGAGGCATCGGTCCTCATCTACCGCCAGTTTACAAAGCAATGAATCTCTTCGACACGCCAGGAGCAGGACCCAGTAATCTGGCGGCAGTAAACCGGACTGAAGCACCTGGGACAGGAGCGCCGGATCAGCCACGGGTAACAGATCTGCCTCGACGAACAGATGACCCGCCGCAGTACATGCCAACCCCAACGGGTCAGTTCTCCACCCATTTGGATAACATGATTGTTGCGGCGTCGCGGTTGGCAGCTATTCCAATGGAGGGCGAGTCTCCAGCGGCAGTTGAGTCACGGTGGGCAAGGGATCTTCTTCAAACCGCTATGGTGCAGCAGCAGGCCTATTCGTATAGCCGGGACAGAATTCATTCAACCCCTCGCCCGAGCAAGAGTTATAACAGGCACATTGATGAACATGCATATTGACCGCATCAACCCATTTAAGCCGCTGAAGTTGAAGTTAGGACGACTCAAGCGTCACTGCAATGACATGGGAACACTCATGGCAGCTTTGGTTGAGTACGCCGATTCTGATAGTACCAAGGATCCCGAGTCTGACGATGAAAAGCCGGGGAAGGGAAAGAAGAACGGCGGTGTGAAAGGACAACAACATAGCCAGGCAGGCCATGGGAATAATGGTAAGCATAAAGTAGACAGTAATTCCGATTTTGTGTCTAACACCAATGTACAGGACAATGGCCAGCGTCGTAAGGGTAGACCCCGTGGAGTGGAGGATCAGGTGTTAATCTTGAGCGCCTGTTAAATCAGCCTTGCCCGAGGCACGGGACGCGAGAGAAGCCAGCCACGCACCTCTGGAAGGACTGTTTTATTATGAGGGAGTTCAAAAACTCGGATCTTTTCCGGTATAACCATGGACCGTCCGGCAGTTCAGGATCCGGGTGACAAGGTCCGGGTTATGGGGAGGTAACTCCAGTTCAAGATTTCAGGGTTATCAGGGAGGACATGGCAATCAAGGCAATCAGGGCAACCAAGGTGGTTATAATCAACAGGGGAATCAGCAACAGCAACAGTCAGGTTATCAAAGTGACCCGAAGCAGTTAAATAGTGGGCAGTATCATGTCTTCACCACTAGTCTGTGCAAGCGTGATCAAAAGCTTCACAAGAGGGCAGTGAACTCTGTTGAACCGACGGTACCCCTTTTTTGCGCTAGTCTGAACAGCCTATTGTGTGGAGTCGAGAGGATCATCTGCCCCGGGTTGATAATCCGGGTCACCTAGCTTTGGTGGTGGCACCTTAGGTTGGAGGTTATAAGTTCACCAAGGTGCTCATGGATGGAGGAAGCAGCATCAACATCTTGTATTATGAAACTTTTCGTCGTATGGGGTTGACAGATAAGAATCTTAAACCGTCGAACACCGTGTTTCATGGTGTGGTGCCTGGTAAATCGGCGTACCCGGTCGGTAAGATAGCTCTGGAGGTTGCCTTTGGAGATGATCATGATTCAAGGTCAGAGACATTGACTTTTGAAGTGGTGAAAATCAAGAGTCCGTACTATGCCCTGTTTGGCCGGCCGGCTTATGCTAAGTTCATGGCGAGGCCGTGTTATGTTTATCTACAGCTCAAGATGCCGGTTCATAAGGGGACCATCACAGTACATGGAAGACGAAAGGTCACTTTGGAGTGTGAGGAAGGTGACGCGGCTTACGCTGAGTCGGTTTGTGCAACAGAGGAATTGAAGTTCTATAAGGACAATGTTGATCCCGCAGATATGACGTCTTTGAAAAAACCAACTATAGAGCATGATTTGCTTTGAAGTTTAAATCGGTTGATGAGACTTAGTTGGTTGTTTTTGTTCCTGGCAATTCATCCAAGCAGTTTAGCATCAGTGTTAACTTGGATCCGAAATAGGAAAGCACGCTCATCGAGTTCATCCGTGAGAACCGGGACATCTTTGCATGGGAAACCTTTTGACATGCCAGGTGTACCAAGGGAACTCGCTGAGCACAATCTGAATATCGATCCCAAGTTTAAACCGGTCAAGAAGTTTCTCCGCTGCTTCAATGAAGAGAGGCGCAATGCCATTGGTGGGGAGGTAGCCCGGCTCTTGGCAGCAGGGTTTATTGTGGAAGTTTTTCATCCTGAGTCGTTGGCTAACCCGGTGCTGGTACTAAAAAAGAACGGTACTTGGCGTATGTGTGTGGATTACACAGATTTGAACAAGGCTTGTCCAGCTGATCCCTTTGCTCTCCCTCGTATTGATCAAATCATTGATGCTACGGCGGGTTGTGAGCGTTTGAGTTTTTGGATGCTTATTCGGGTTATCATCAGATTAAAATGGCAGTTAAGGACCAGGAGAAGACAACTTTTATAACTCCCTTTGGAGCCTTCTGCTATGTGTCTATGCCTTTTGGGCTCAAGAGCGCCCAGGCGACTTATCAGCAATGTGTGCAGAATTGCCTTCATAATCAGATTGGGCGCAACGTTCATGCTTATGTGGATGATATCGTGGTGAAGTCCGGGAAAGCAGAAACGCTAATAGCATGTTTGAAGGAAACTTTTGATAATCTGAGGGTTTATAAGATGATGCTTAATCCGGCCAAGTGTGTTTTTGGTGAACCGGCAGGCAAGCTCTTGGGTTTTGTGGTGTCTAACTGGGGCATTGAAGCTAATCCGGAAAAGATCAAGGCTATTACGTCCCTGGCTAAACCGGCATGCATCAATGATGTTCAATGTCTGGCAGGTCGTATTGCAGCGCTAAGCCGGTTTATCAGCCGGTTGGGAGAGAAGGTCATCCCTCTATATCAAATGATGAAGAAAACAGACAACTTTGTCTGGAGTGATGCTGCTAATGCGGCATTTGACGATCTGAAGAAGCAGCTAGCCGAACCGCCCGTTCTTGCTGCCCCCATTGATAAGGAACCATTGCTGTTATACGTGGCTGCTAACGCCTGGGCTGTTAGCGTGGCCATCGTGGTGGAGCTCAAGGTGGTAGGTAAGGAGTATCTGGTTCAATGGCCGGTTTATTACATTAGCGAGGTGCTTATCGAATCAAAGCAAAGATACACACATTGGTAGAAGCTGGTGTATGGAGTTTTTATGGCGAGCCGGAAGCTTAAGCAATACTTTCAGGGCCATCCCATTACTGTGGTCAGTTCTGCTCCGTTGGGAGATATCATTCAGACGAGGGAGGCGATTGGCCGGGTTGCTAATTGGGCTATTGAGCTTGGACCTCACGGGTTAAAATATATGCCTCACACTGCTATCAAGTCCCAAGCGCTCGTGGATTTCATCAATGACTGGACAGAGTTACAGGCACCGGAGGATAAACTGGATAACACATACTAGACTATTCACTTCGATGGATCCAGACAATTGGAGGGCTCGGGGGCTGGAGTGGTTATTACTTCCCCTTGAGGTGACAAATTTTGTTATGTTCTCCGCTTAATGTTTCCCTGTACTAACAATGCGGCTGACTATGAGGCCTTGCTACACGGTCTTCGGCTGGCTAAGGAGATGAACTTAATCCGGATACGTTGCTTTGGCGACTCCAATTTAGTGGCTCAGCAAGTGTCTGGTACGTGGGACTCTAAGGATCCACTCATGGCGGCTTATCGACGCGAGGTGGATATCATTGTCGGTCACTTCAAGGGTTACCAGGTCGAGCACATTGATCGGCGCAAGAATGAAGCGGCGGACGCTTTAAGCCGGCTCGGATCCCTGCATAAACCAGTGCCACCCAATGTTTTTCTTGACGTTCTGCATAATCCGTCGGTCAAGATACCAACAGAGGAGGATCTGCTGTTCCTGACCTGGAGGCTCAATTGGTGGCAGTTCTTCATGCTATCCTGGATTGGACAGTGCCATACCTGGCATATATGACCCGGGGCGAGTTACCCGAGGATGAAGTTCTGGCCAGACAAATAATCCGGCGGTCCAAGTCCATGACTATTGTCAATGGCGAGTTACATCATTGCAGTGTCTCACGGGCATTTCAGCGTTGCATTTCTCCTGAAGAAGGTTGTGAGATCTTGCGTGAAATCCACGAAGGAGATTGCGGGCATCATGCCAGTTCAAAATCCTTGGTGGCTAAGGCTTTCTGACACGATTTTTACTGGTTAATAGCTCATGCTGATGCAGAGGATCTGGTCAGGAAGTGTGATGGATGTCAAAAGTTTTCACGCCGAGCTCATGTTCTGGCCCAGGAATTGAGGATGATTCCAATCACCTGGCCATTTGCAACTTGGGGGCTGGATATGGTTGGGCCTTTTAAGAGGTCCAAGGATAAGAAGACCCACCTCCTAGTGGCGGTTGATAAATTCACCAAGTGGGTGGAGGCAGAGCCAGTAAGCAAGTGTGATGCGGCCACGGCGGTTCAATTCATAAAAAGGTGATTTTCCGCTTTGGTTTTCCACACAGCATTATAACAGATAATGGCACGAATCTCTCCAAGGGTGCTATGCAAGAGTTCTGTCAACGTGAGCACATCCAGCTTGATGTGTCCTCACTGGCTCACCCCCAGTCTAATGGTCAAGCGGAGAGAGCTAATCAAGAAATCCTGAAGGGTATCAAGCCCCGGCTTATGGTCCCTTTGTAGAGGACGCTGGGTTGTTGGGTGGAAGAGTTACCTTCCGTATTATGGAGCATTAATACCACCCCCAATAGATCTACGGGTTATACACCCTTCTTCATGGTTTATGGAGCAGAAGTAGTTCTTCCAAGTGATATTCGCCACGACTCGCCCCGAGTGGTAGCTTATGTTCAAACAGACAATGAAAGAGCACGCCAAGATGCATCGGACCTTTAAGAGAAAAAATGGGATATTGCGACCTCGTTTGGTGATTTATCAGCAGACCCTGCGGCGTTATCACAGCCGCCGGGTTAAAACCGAGGCTTTCAGGAAGGCGATTAAGTGCTCCGGCTTATCCAAGATCACACTGACATGCACAAGTTATTGTTGGAAATATGCCCTAGAGGCAATAATAAAAGGATTATTATTATATTTCCTTGTTCATGATAATTGTCTTTATTCATGCTATAAATTGTATTATCCAGAAATCGTAAACACATGTGTGAATACATAGACCATAATATGTCCCAGTAAGCCCTTAGTTGACTACTCATTGATCAACAAGTAGTCATGGTTTCCTGGACTATGGACATTAGATGTCGTTGATAACGGGATCACATCATTAGGAGAATGAAGTGATGGACAAGATGTTGGGGAACGTTGCAGAAAACAAAAATTTTCCTACGGTTTCACCAAGATCCATCTATGAGTTCATCTAGCTACGAGTGATTAGATGCATCTACATACCTTGTAGATCGCGAGCGGAAGCGTTCAAAGAACGGGGATGATGTAGTCGAACACGACGTGATCCAAATCACCGGAGATCCTAGCACCGAACGGACGGCACCTCCGCGTTCAACACACGTACGGAACAGCCACGTCTCCTCCTTCTTGATCCAGCAAGGGGGGAGGAGAGGTTGAGGGAGATGGCACCAGCAGCAGCACGACGGCGTGGTGTTGATGGAGTTGCAGTAGTCCGGCAGGGCTACGCCAAGCACTATGGAGGAGGAGGAGGTGTTGGAGAGGGAGAAGGAGGCAACCAAAGGCCAAGGTATGAAGTCCCTCCTTTCCCCCACTATATATAGGAGGGCCAAGGGGGGGTGGCCGGCCCTAGGAGATCCAATCTCCTAGGGGGGCGGCGGCCAAGGGGGGTTTCCCTCCCCCCCAAGGCACCTAGGAGGTGCCTTCCCCTCCTAGGACTCTTCCCCCCTCAAACCCTAGGCGCATGGGCCTATGTGGGGCTGGTGCCCTTGGCCCATGTAGGCCAAGGCGCACCCCCTACAGCCCATGTGGCCCCCCGGGACAGGTGGACCCACCCGGTGGACCCCCGGGACCCTTCCGGTGGTCCCGGTACAATACCGATAACCCCGAAACTTGTCCCGATGCCCGAAACAGGACTTCCCATATATAAATCTTTACCTCCGGACCATTCCGGAACTCCTCGTGACGTCCGGGATCTCATCCGGGACTCCGAACAACATTCGGGTTACTGCATATACATATCCCTACAACCCTAGCGTCACTGAACCTTAAGTGTGTAGACCCTACGGGTTCGGGAGACATGTAGACATGACCGAGATCGCTCTCCGGTCAATAACCAACAGCGGGATCTGGATACCCATGTTGGCTCCCACATGCTCCACGATGATCTCATCGGATGAACCACGATGTCGAGGATTTAATCAACCCCGTATGCAATTCCCTTTGTCAATCGATATGTTACTTGCCCGAGATCCGATCGTCGGTATCCCAATACCTCGTTCAATCTCGTTACCGGCAAGTCACTTTACTCGTACCGTAATGCATGATCCCGTGACCAGACACTTGGTCACTTTGAGCTCATTATGATGATGCATTACCGAGTGGGCCCAGTGATATCTCTCCGTCATACGGAGTGACAAATCCCAGTCTCGATCCGTGTCAACCCAACAGACACTTTCGGAGATACCTGTAATGCACCTTTATAGTCACCCAGTTACGTTGTGACGTTTGATACACCCAAAGCACTCCTACGGTATCCGGGAGTTACACGATCTCATGGTCAAAGGAAAAGATACTTGACATTAGAAAAGCTCTAGCAAACGAACTACACGATCTCACGCTATGCTTAGGATTGGGTCTTGTCCATCACATCATTATCCTAATGATGTGATCCCGTTATCAATGACATCCAATGTCCATAGCCAGGAAACCATGACTATCTATTGATCAACGAGCTAGTCAACTAGAGGCTTACTAGGGACATGTTGGTGTCTGTTATTCACACATGTATTACGATTTCCGGATAATACAATTATAGCATGAATAAAGACAATTATCATGAACAAAGAAATATAATAATAATGCTTTTATTATTGCCTCTAGGGCATATTTCCAACAGTCTCCCACTTGCACTAGAGTCAATAATCTAGTTACATTGTGATGAATCGAACACCCATGGAATTCTGGTGTTGATCATGTTTTGCTCTAGGGAGAGGTTTAGTCAACGGATCCGCTACATTCAGGTCCGTATGTACTTTACAAATCTCTATGTCTCCATCTTGAACATTTTCACGAATGGAGTTGAAGCGACGCTTGATGTGCCTTGTCTTCTTGTGAAACCTGGGCTCCTTGGCAAGTGCAATAGCTCCAGTGTTGTCACAGAAGAGCTTGATCGGCCCCGACGCATTGGGTATGACTCCTAGGTCGGTGATGAACTCCTTCATCCAAATTGCTTCATGTGCTGCCTCCGAGGCTGCCATGTACTCCGCTTCACATGTAGATCCCGCCACGACGCTCTGCTTGCAACTGCACCAGCTTACTGCCCCACCATTCAAAATATACACGTATCCGGTTTGTGACTTAGAGTCATCCAGATCTGTGTCGAAGCTAGCGTCGACGTAACCCTTTACGACGAGCTCTTCGTCACCTCCATAAACGAGAAACATTTCCTTAGTCCTTTTCAGGTACTTCAGGATATTCTTGACCGCTGTCCAGTGTTCCTTGCCGGGATTACTTTGGTACCTTCCTACCAAACTTACGGCAAGGTTTACATCAGGTCTGGTACACAGCATGGCATACATAATAGAACCTATGGCTGAGGCATAGGGGATGACACTCATCTCTTCTATATCTTCTGCCGTGGTCGGACATTGAGCTGAGCTCAATTTCACACCTTGCAAAACAGGCAAGAACCCTTTCTTGGACTGATCCATTTTGAACTTCTTCAAAATCTTATCAAGATATGTGCTTTGTGAAAGACCTATGAGGCGTCTCGATCTATCCCTATAGATCTTGATGCCTAATATATAAGCAGCTTCTCCAAGGTCCTTCATTGAAAAACTCTTATTCAAGTAGGCCTTAATGCTGTCCAAAAGTTCTATATCATTTCCCATCAAAAGTATGTCATCTACATATAGTATGAGAAATGCTATAGAGCTCCCACTCACTTTCTTGTAAACACAGGCTTCTCCATAAGTCTGTGTAAACCCAAACGCTTTGATCATCTCATCAAAACGAATGTTCCAACTCCGAGATGCTTGCACCAGCCCATAAATCGAGCGTTGGAGCCTGCACACCTTGTCAGCATTTTTAGGATCGACAAAACCTTCCGGCTGCATCATATACAATTCTTCCTTAAGGAAACCATTAAGGAATGCCGTTTTGACGTCCATTTGCCAAATTTCATAATCATAAAATGCGGCAATTGCTAACATGATTCGGACGGACTTCAGCTTCGCTACCGGTGAGAAAGTCTCATCGTAGTCAACCCCTTGAACTTGTCGATAACCCTTAGCGACAAGCCGAGCTTTATAGATGGTCACATTACCATCCGCGTCTGTCTTCTTCTTAAAGATCCATTTATTTTCTATGGCTCGCCGTTCTACGGGCAAGTCAGTCAAAGTCCATACTTCGTTTTCATACATGGATCCTATCTCGGATTTCATGGCTTCTAGCCATTTGTCGGAATCCGGGCCCGCCATCGCTTCTTCATAGTTCGAAGGTTCACTGTTGTCTAACAACATGATTTCCAAGACAGGGTTGCCGTACCACTCTGGTGTGGAACGTGTCCTTGTGGACCTTCGAATTTCAGTAGGAGCTTGATCAGAAGTATCTTGATCATTATCATTAACTTCCTCTCTAGCCGGTGCAGGCACCTCAGGAACATTTTCTTGAGTTGCGCCATTTTCCGGTTCAGGAGGTAATACTTCATCAAGCTCTACTTTCCTCCCACTTACTTCTTTCGAGAGAAACTCTTTCTCCAGAAAGGACCCATTCTTGGCAACAAAGATCTTGCCTTCGGATCTGAGGTAGAAGATATACCCAACAGTTTCTTTAGGGTATCCTATGAAGACGCATTTTTCCGATTTGGGTTCGAGCTTTTCAGGTTGAAGTTTCCTGACATAAGCATCGCATCCCCAAACTTTTAGAAACGACAGCTTAGGTTTCTTCCCAAACCACAATTCATACGGTGTCGTCTCAACGGATTTCGACGGTGCCCTATTTAAAGTGAATGCGGCAGTCTCTAAAGCATAGCCCCAAAAAGATAGTGGTAAATCGGCAAGAGACATCATAGATCGTACCATATCTAATAGAGTGCGATTACGACGTTCGGACACACCATTACGCTGAGGTGTTCCAGGCGGCGTGAGTTGTGAAACTATTCCACATTTTCTTAAGTGTGTACCAAACTCGTGACTCAAGTATTCTCCTCCACGATCTGATCGTAGAAACTTGATTTTCCTGTCACGTTGATTCTCAACTTCACTCTGAAATTCCTTGAACTTTTCAAAGGTCTCAGACTTGTGTTTCATTAAGTAGACATACCCATATCTACTCAAGTCATCAGTGAGGGTGAGAACATAACGATAGCCACCGCGAGCCTCAACACTCATTGGACCGCACACATCAGTATGTATGATTTCCAATAAGTTGGTTGCTCGCTCCATTGTTCCTGAGAATGGAGTCTTGGTCATTTTACCCATGAGGCATGGTTCGCACGTGTCAAATGATTCGTAATCAAGAGACTCTAAAAGTCCATCAGCATGGAGCTTCTTCATGCGTTTGACACCTATGTGACCAAGGCGGCAGTGCCACAAGTAT
The DNA here is from genome assembly GCF_018294505.1 of Triticum aestivum. Classification (NCBI taxonomy): domain Eukaryota; kingdom Viridiplantae; phylum Streptophyta; class Magnoliopsida; order Poales; family Poaceae; genus Triticum; species Triticum aestivum. The sequence continues at coordinate 463,473,225 of NC_057810.1, read as the reverse complement.
GTGGGACTATCACTATCAATCTTACATCTTTTGGTACTTACACTATGAATATGTGTAGCATTACGCTCGAGATTCATAAAGAATAAACCATTCACCATCGGAGCATGACCATAAAACATATCTCTCATATAAATAGAACAACCATTATTCTCGGATTTAAATGAGTAGCCATCTCGAATTAAACGAGATCCTGATACAATGTTCATGCTCAAACTTGGCACAAAATAACAATTATTGAGGTTCAAAACTAATCCCGTAGGTAAATGTAGAGGTAGCGTGCCGACGGCGATCACATCGACCTTGGAACCATTCCCGACGCGCATCGTCACCTCGTCCTTCGCCAGTCTCCGTTTATTCCGCAGCTCCTGCTGTGTGTTACAAATATGAGCAACGGCACCGGTATCAAATACCCAGGAGTCACTACGATTACTGGTAAGGTACACATCAATTACATGTATATCAAATATACCTTTGGTTTTGCCGGCCTTCTTGTCCGCTAAGTATTTGGGGCAGTTCCGCTTCCAGTGACCACTTTCCTTGCAATAAAAGCACTCAGTCTCGGGCTTGGGTCCATTCTTTGGCTTCTTCCCGGCAGCTTGCTTGCTGGGCGCGGCAACTACCTTGCCGTCCTTCTTGAAGTTCTTTTTACCCTTGCCCTTCTTGAACTTAGTGGTTTTATTGACCATCAACACTTGATGTTCCTTCTTGACTTCTACCTCTGCTGATTTCAGCATAGCAAATACTTCAGGAATGGTCTTTTCCATCCCCTGCATATTGAAGTTCATCACAAAGCTCTTGTAGCTTGGTGGAAGCGACTGGAGGATTCTGTCAATGACCGCATCATCCGGGAGATTAACTCCCAGCTGAGTCAAGCGGTTATGTAACCCAGACATAGTGAGTATGTGCTCACTGACAGAACTATTTTCCTCCATCTTACAGCTGAAGAATTTGTCGGAGACTTCATATCTCTCGACCCGGGCATGAGCTTGGAAAACCATTTTCAGCTCTTCGAACATCTCATATGCTCCATGTCTCTCAAAACGCTTTTGGAGCCCCGGCTCTAAGCTGTAAAGCATGCCGCACTGAACGAGGGAGTAGTCATCGGAACGTGCCTGCCAAGCGTTCATAACGTCTTGTTCTGCAGGGAGGACAGGTGCGTCACCCAGCGGTGCTTGTAGGACATAATCTTTCTTGGCAGCTATGAGGATGATCCTTAGGTTCCGGACCCAGTCCGTATAGTTGCTGCCATCGTCTTTCAGCTTGGTTTTCTCTAGGAACGCGTTGAAGTTGAGGACTACGTTGGCCATTTGATCTACAAGACATATTGTAAAATATTTAGACTAAGTTCATGATAATTAAGTTCATCTAATCAAATTATAATGAACTCCCACTCAGATTTGACATCCCTTTGGTCATCTAAGTGTTACACGATCCGAGTCGACTAGGCCGTGTCCGATCATCACGTGAGACGGACTAGTCATCGTCGGTGAACATTCTCATGTTGATCGTATCTTCCATACGACTCGTGTTCGACCTTTCGGTCTCCGTGTTCCGAGGCCATGTCTGTACATGCTAGGCTCGTCAAGTTAACCCTAAGTGTTTTCGCTGTGTAAAACTGTCTTACACCCGTTGTATGTGAACGTAAGGATCTATCACACCCGATCATCACGTGGTGCTTCGAAACGACGAACTTTAGCAACGGTGCACAGTTAGGGGAGAACACTTCTTGAAATTGTTGTAAGGGATCATCTTATTTACTACCGTCGTCCTAAGTAAACAAGATGCATAAAACATAATAAACATCACATGCAATTATATAAAGTAGTGACATGATATGGCCAATATCATATAGCTCCTTTGATCTTCATCTTCGGGGCTCCATGATCATCTTGTCACCGGCATGACACCATGATCTCCATCATCGTGTCTTCATGAAGTTGTCACGCCAACGACTACTTCTACTTCTATGACTAACGCGTTTAGTAATAAAGTAAAGTAGTTTACATGGCGTTCTTCAATGACACGCAGGTCATACAAAAAATAAAGACAACTCCTATGGCTCCTGCCGGTTGTCATACTCATCGACATGCAAGTCGTGATTCCTATTACAATAGCATGAACATCTCATACATGACATATAGATCATTCATCATTCATCACAACTTTGGCCATATCATATCACAAAGCACTTGCTGCAAAAACAAGTTAGACGTTCTCTAATTGTTGTTGCAAGTTTTACGTGGCTGAAGTAGGGTTCTAGCAAGAACGTTTTCTTACCTACGTGAAAGCCACAACGTGATTTGTCAACTTCTATTTACCCTTCATAAGGACCCTTTTCATCGAATCCGCTTCAACTAAAGTAGGAGAGACAGACACCCGCCAGCCACCTTATGCAACTAGTGCATGTTAGTCGGTGGAACCGGTCTCACGTAAGCGTACGTGTAAGGTTGGTCCAGGCCGCTTCATCCCACAATACCGCTGAAGCAAGATAAGACTAGTAGCGGCAAGAAAGTTGACAAATCTACGCCCACAACAAATTGTGTTCTACTCGTGCAAGAAGAACTACGCATAGACCTAGCTCATGATGCCACTGTTGGGGAACGTTGCAGAAAACAAAAATTTTCCTACGGTTTCACCAAGATCCATCTATGAGTTCATCTAGCAACGAGTGATTAGATGCATCTACATACCTTGTAGATCGCGAGCGAAGCGTTCAAAGAACGGGGATGATGTAGTCGAACACGACGTGATCCAAATCACCGGAGATCCTAGCACCGAACGGACGGCACCTCCGCGTTCAACACACGTACGGAACAGCCACGTCTCCTCCTTCTTGATCCAGCAAGGGGGGAGGAGAGGTTGAGGGAGATGGCACCAGCAGCAGCACGACGGCGTGGTGTTGATGGAGCTGCAGTACTCCGGCAGGGCTACGCCAAGCACTATGGAGGAGGAGGAGGTGTTGGAGAGGGAGAAGGAGGCAACCAAAGGCCAAGGTATGAAGTCCCTCCTTTCCCCCACTATATATAGGAGGGCCAAGGGGGGGTGGCCGGCCCTAGGAGATCCAATCTCCTAGGGGGGCGGCGGCCAAGGGGGGTTTCCCTCCCCCCCAAGGCACCTAGGAGGTGCCTTCCCCTCCTAGGACTCTTCCCCCTCAAACCCTAGGCGCATGGGCCTATGTGGGGCTGGTGCCCTTGGCCCATGTAGGCCAAGGCGCACCCCCTACAGCCCATGTGGCCCCCCGGGACAGGTGGACCCACCCGGTGGACCCCCGGGACCCTTCCGGTGGTCCCGGTACAATACCGATAACCCCGAAACTTGTCCCGATGCCCGAAACAGGACTTCCCATATATAAATCTTTACCTCCGGACCATTCCGGAACTCCTCGTGACGTCCGGGATCTCATCCGGGACTCCGAACAACATTCGGGTTACTGCATATACATATCCCTACAACCCTAGCGTCACTGAACCTTAAGTGTGTAGACCCTACGGGTTCGGGAGACATGTAGACATGACCGAGATCGCTCTCCGGTCAATAACCAACAGCGGGATCTGGATACCCATGTTGGCTCCCACATGCTCCACGATGATCTCATCGGATGAACCACGATGTCGAGGATTTAATCAACCCCGTATGCAATTCCCTTTGTCAATCGATATGTTACTTGCCCGAGATCCGATCGTCGGTATCCCAATACCTCGTTCAATCTCGTTACCGGCAAGTCACTTTACTCGTACCGTAATGCATGATCCCGTGACCAGACACTTGGTCACTTTGAGCTCATTATGATGATGCATTACCGAGTGGGCCCAGTGATATCTCTCCGTCATACGGAGTGACAAATCCCAGTCTCGATCCGTGTCAACCCAACAGACACTTTCGGAGATACCTGTAATGCACCTTTATAGTCACCCAGTTACGTTGTGACGTTTGATACACCCAAAGCACTCCTACGGTATCCGGGAGTTACATGATCTCATGGTCAAAGGAAAAGATACTTGACATTAGAAAAGCTCTAGCAAACGAACTACACGATCTCACGCTATGCTTAGGATTGGGTCTTGTCCATCACATCATTATCCTAATGATGTGATCCCGTTATCAATGACATCCAATGTCCATAGCCAGGAAACCATGACTATCTGTTGATCAACGAGCTAGTCAACTAGAGGCTTACTAGGGACATGTTGGTGTCTGTTATTCACACATGTATTACGATTTCCGGATAATACAATTATAGCAAGAATAAAGACAATTATCATGAACAAAGAAATATAATAATAATGCTTTTATTGTTGCCTCTAGGGCATATTTCCAACACAAGACCCAATCCTAAGCATAGCACAAGATTGTGTAGTTCGTTTTGCTAGAGCTTTTCCAATGTCAAGTATCTTTTCCTTAGACCATGAGATCGTGTAACTCCCGGATGCCGTAGGAGTGCTTTGGGTGTACCAAACGTCACAACGTAACTGGGTGACTATAAAGGTGCACTACAGGTATCTCCGAAAGTGTCTGTTGGGTTGACACGGATCGAGACTGGGATTTGTCACTCCGTATTACGGAGAGGTATCACTGGGCCCACTCGGTAGTGCATCATCATAATGAGCTCAAAGTGACCAAGTGTCTGGTCACGGGATCATGCATTACTGTACGAGTAAAGTGACTTGCCGGCAACGAGATTGAACGAGGTATTGGGATACCGACGATCGAATCTCGGGCAAGTAACATACCGTCTGACAAAGGGAATAGTATACGGGGTTGCTTGAATCCTCGACATCGTGGTTCATCCGATGAGATCATCGAGGAGTATGTGGGAGCCAACATGGGTATCCAGATCCCGCTGTTGGTTATTGACCGGAGAGCCGTCTCGGTCATGTCTGCATGTCTCCCGAACCCGTAGGGTCTACACACTTAAGGTTCGGTGACACTAGGGTTGTATGAATATGAGTATGCAGCAAACCGAACGTTGTTCGGAGTCCCGGATGAGATCCCGGACGTCATGAGGAGTTCCGGAATGGTCCGGAGGTAAAGAATTATATATAGGAAGTGTTGTTTCGGCCATCGGGAAAGTTTCAGGGTCACCCGGTATTGTACCGGGACCACCGAAAGGGTTCCGGGGGTCCATCGGGTGGGGCCACCTATCCCGGAGGGCCCCGTGGGCTGAAGTGGGAGGGGAACCAGCCCCTAGTGGGCTGGTGCGCCCCCCCCTTGGGGCCTCCTGCACCTAGGGTTGGAAACCCTAGGGTGGGGGCGCACCACTTGCCTTGGGGGGCACTCCACCCCCCTGGCCGCCGCCCCCACTTGGGAGATTCAATCTCCAGGGCCGGCACCCCCCTGGGGGCCTATATAACGGAGGGGGAGGGATGGCAGCCGCACCCTGAGTCTTGGCGCCTCCCTCCCCCTGCTACACCTCTTCCTCCTCCCGCAGTTGCTTGGCGAAGCCCTACCGGAGTCCTACTACATCCACCACCACGCCGTCGTGCTGCTGGATCTTCATCAACCTCTCCTTCCCCCTTGCTGGATCAAGAAGGAGGAGACATCATCCGCTCCGTACGTGTGTTGAACGCGGAGGTGTTGTCCGTTAGGCACTTAGTCATCGGTGATTTGGATCACGACGAGTACGACTCCATCATCCCCTTTCTCTTGAAAGCTTCCGCTCGCGATCTACAAAGGTATGTAGATGCACTCCTATCACTCGTTGCTTAGATGAACTCATAGATGGATCTTGGTGAAACCGTAGGAAATTTTTTATTTTCTGCAACGTTCCCCAACAGTGGCATCATGAGCTAGGTCTATGCGTAGTTCTCTATTGCACGAGTAGAACACAAATCTGTTGTGGGCGTAGATCTTGTCAACTTGCTTGCCACTACTAGTCTTTTCTTGCTTCAGCGGTATTGTGGGATGAAGCAGACCGGACCGACCTTACACGTACACTTACGTGAGACAGGTTCCACCGACTGACATGCACTAGTTGCATAAGGTGGGCGGGTGTCTGTCTCTCCTACTTTAGTTGGAGCGGATTCGATGAAAAGGGTCCTTATGAAGGGTAAATAGAAGTTGACAAAATCACGTTGTGGTTATTCGTAGGTAATAAAACGTTCTTGCTAGAACCCAATTGCAGCCACGTAAAAGATGCAACAACAATTAGAGGACGTCTAACTTGTTTTTGCAGCAATTGTCATGTGATGTGATATGGCCAGAAGTTGTGATGAATGATGAATGATATATTGTGATGTATGAGATCATGTTCTTGTAATAGGAATCACGACTTGCATGTCGATGATTATGACAACCGGCAGGAGCCATAGGAGTTGTCTTTATTTTTGTATGACCTGCGTGTCATTGAAGAACGCCATGTAAATTACTTTACTTTATTGCTAAACGTTAGCCATAGAAGTAGAAGTAGTCGTTGGTGTGATAACTTCATGAAGACACGATGATGGAGATCATGATGATGGAGATCATGGTGTCATGCCGGTGACGAAGATGATCATGGAGCCCCGAAGATGGAGATCGAAGGAGCTATATGATATTGGCCATATCATGTCCCTAGTTTATATAATTGCATGTGATGTTTATTATGTTTCACGTATCTTGTTTACTTAGAACGGCGGTAGTAAATAAGATGATCCCTTATAATAATTTCAAGAAAGTGTTCCCCCTAACTGTGCACCATTGCTAAAGTTCGTCGTTTCGAAGCACCACGTGATGATCGGGTGTGATAGATCCTTACGTTCACATACAACGGGTGTAAGATAGTTTTACACATGCAGAACACTTAGGGTTAACTTGACGAGCCTAGCATGTACAGACATGGCCTCGGAACACAGAGACCGAAAGGTCGAACATGAGTCGTATGGAAGATACGATCAACATGGAGATGTTCACAGATGATGACTAGTCCGTCTCACGTGATGATCGGACACGACCTAGTCGACTCGGATCATGTAACACTTAGATGACTAGAGGGATGTCTAATCTGAGTGGGAGTTCATTAAATAATTTGATTAGATGAACTTAATTATCATGAACTTAGTCTAAAACCTTTGCAAAATATGTCTTGTAGATCAAATGGCCAACGCTCATGTCAACATGAACTTCAACGTGTTCCTAGAGAAAACCAAGCTAAAAGATGATGGCAGCAACTATTCGAACTGGGTCCAGAACCTGAGGATCATCCTCATAGCAGCCAAGAAAGCATATGTCCTAGAAGAACCGCTAGGTGAAGCACCCATCCCAGAGAACCAAGACGTTATGAACGCTTGGCAGTCATGTGCTGATGATTACTCCCTCGTTCAGTGCGGCATGCTTTATAGCTTAGAACCGGGGCTCCAAAAGCGTTTTGAGAAACACGGAGCATATGTGATGTTCGAGGAGCTGAAAATGGTTTTTCAAGCTCATGCCCGGGTCGAGAGATATGAAGTCTCCGACAAGTTCTATAGTTGTAAGATGGAGGAAAATAGTTCTGTCAGTGAGCACATACTCAAAATGTCTGGGTTGCACAACCGCCTGTCCTAGCTGGAGATCAACCTCCCGGACGAGGCGGTCATTGACAGAGTCCTTCAGTTGCTCCCACCGAGCTACAAGAGCTTTGTGTTGAACTACAATATGCAGGGGATGGTGAAGACCATTCCTGAAGTATTTTCAATGCTGAAGTCAGCAGAGGTTGAAATCAAGAAAGAACATCAAGTGTTAATGGTCAATAAGACCACTAAGTTCAAGAAAGGCAAGGGTAAGAAGAACTTCAAGATGGACAGCAAAGAGGTTGCCGCGCCCGGTAAGCCAGTTGCCGGGAAGAAGTCAAAGAATGGACCCAAGCCTGAGACTGAGTGCTTTTATTGCAAGGGGAAGGGTCAATGGAAGCGGAACTGCCCCAGATACTTAGCGGACAAGAAGGCCGGCAACACTAAAGGTATATTTGGTATACATGTAATTGATGTGTACCTTACCAGTACTCGTAGTAACTCCTGGGTATTTGATACCGGTGTCGTTGCTCATATTTGTAACTCACAGCAGGAGCTGCGGAATAAGCGGAGACTGGCGAAGGACGAGGTGACGATGCGCGTCGGGAATGGTTCCAAGGTCGATGTGATCGCCGTCAGCACGCTACCTCTACATTTACCCACGGGATTAGTTTTAATCCTCAATAATTGTTATTTAGTGCCAAGTTTGAGCATGAACATTGTATCTGGATCTCGTTTGATACGAGATGGCTACTCATTTAAATCCGAGAATAATGGTTGTTCTATTTATATGAGAGATATGTTTTCTGGTCATGCCCCGATGGTCAATGGTTTATTCTTAATGAATCTCGAACGTAATATTACACATATTCATAGTGTGAATACCGAAAGATGTAAAGTTGATAACGATAGTCCCACATACTTGTGGCACTGCCGCCTTGGTCAGATTGGTGTCAAGCGCATGAAGAAGCTCCATGCTGATGGACTTTTAGAGTCTCTCGATTATGAATCATTTGACACGTGCAAACTATGCCTCATGGGAAAAATGACCAAGACTCCATTCTCCGGAACAATGGAGCGAGCAACCAACTTATTGGAAATCATACATACCGATGTGTGCGGTCCAATGAGCGTTGAGGCTCGTGAAGGATATCGTTATGTTCTCACTCTCACTGATGACTTGAGTAGATATGGGTATGTCTACTTGATGAAACACAAGTCTGAGACCTTTGAAAAGTTCAAGGAATTTCAGAATGAGGTAGAGAATCAACGTGACCGAAAGATAAAGTTCCTACGATCAGATCGTGGAGGAGAATACTTAAGTCACGAATTTGGTACACACTTAAGGAAATGTGGAATTGTTTCACAACTCACGCCGCCTGGAACACCTCAGCGTAACGGTGTGTCCGAACATCGTAATCGCACTCTATTGGATATGGTGCGATCTATGATGTCTCTTACTTATTTACCGCTATCATTTTGGGGATACGCTCTAGAGATAGCTACATTCACATTAAATAGGGCACCGTCTAAATCCGTTGAGACGACACCATATGAATTATGGTTTGGGAAGAAACCTAAGCTGTCGTTTCTAAAAGTTTGGGGATGCGATGCTTATGTCAAGAAACTACAACCTGAAAAGCTCGAACCCAAGTCGAAAAAATGCGTCTTCATAGGATACCCTAAGGAAACCATTGGGTATACCTTCTACTTAAGATCCGAGGGCAAGATATTTGTTTCCAAGAACGGATCCTTTCTGGAAAAAGAGTTTCTCTCGAAAGGAGTAAGTGGGAGGAGTGTAGAACTCGATGAAGTACTACCTCTTGAAACGGAAAGTAGTGCAGCTCAGGAAAATGTTCCCGTGGTGCCTACACCAACTGGAGAGGAAATTAATGATGATGATCAAGGTACTTCGGATCAAGTTGCTACTGAACCTCGTAGGTCCACAAGGACACATTCCACACCAGAGTGGTATGGCAACCCTGTCCTGGAAATCATGTTGTTAGACAACGGTGAACCTTCGAACTATGAAGAAGCGATGGCGGGCCCAGATTCAAACAAATGGCTTGAAGCCATGCAATCCGAGATAGAATCCATGTATGAAAACAAAGTATGGACTTTGACAGACTTGCCCGATGATCGGCGAGCGATAGAAAACAAATGGATCTTTAAGAAGAAGACGGACGCGGATGGTAATATTACCATCTATAAAGCTCGACTTGTCGCTAAGGGTTATCGGCAAGTTCAAGGGGTTGACTACTATGAGACATTCTCTCCCATAGCGAAGCTGAAGTCCGTCTGAATCATGTTAGCAATTGCCGCATACTATGATTATAAGATATGGCAGATGGACGTCAAAACGGCATTCCTTAACGGGCATCTTAAGGAAGAACTGTATATGATGCAGCCGGAGGGTTTTGTCGATCCTAAGAATGCTAACAAAGTATGCAAGCTCCAGCGATCCATTTATGGGCTGGTGCAAGCATCTCGGAGTTGGAACTCACTTTGATGAGATGATCAAAGCGTTTGGGTTTATGCAGACTTATGGAGAAGCCTGCGTTTACAAGAAAGTGAGTGGGAGCTTTGTAGCATTTCTCATATTATATGTAGATGACATACTTTTGATGGGAAATGATATAGAACTTTTGGACAGCATTAAGGCCTACTTGAATAAGTGTTTTTCAATGAAGGACCTTGGATAAGCTGCTTACATATTAGGCATCAAGATCTATAGGGATAGATCGAGACGCCTCATAGGTCTTTCACAAAGCACATACCTTGATAAGATTTTGAAGAAGTTCAAAATGGATCAGTCCAAGAAAGGGTTCTTGCCTGTATTGCAAGGTGTGAGATTAAGCTCGGCTCAATGCCCGACCATGGCAAAAGATAAAGAAGAGATGAGTGCCATCCCCTATGCTTCAGCCATAGGATCTATTATGTATGCCATGCTGTGTATCAGACCTGATGTAAACCTTGCCGTAAGTTTGGTAGGAAGGTACCAAAGTAATCCCGGCAAGGAACACTGGACAGCGGTCAAGAATATCCTGAAGTACCTGAAAAGGACAAAGGACATGTTTCTCATTTATGGAGGTGACGAAGAGCTCATCGTAAAGGGTTACATCGATGCTAGATTCGACACAGATCTGGATGACTCTAAGTCACAAATCGGATACGTGTATATGTTGAATGGTGGAGCAGTAAGCTGGTGCAGCTGCAAGCAGAGCGTCGTGGCGGGATCTACATGTGAAGCGGAGTACATGGCAGCCTCGGAGGCAGCGCATGAAGCAATTTGGGTGAAGGAGTTCATCACCGACCTAGGAGTCATACCCAATGCGACGAGGCCGTTCAAACTCTTCTGTGACAACACTGGAGCTATTGCCCTTGCCAAGGAGCCCAGGTTTCACAAGAAGACCAGGCACATCAAGCGTCGTTTCAACTCCATCGGTGAAAATGTTCAAGATGGAGACATAGATATTTGCAAAGTACATACGGATCTGAATGTCGCAGATCCTTTGACTAAACCTCCTTCGCGAGCAAAACATGATCAACACCAGAACTCTATGGGTGTTCGATTCATCACAATGTAACTAGATTATTGACTCTAGTGCAAGTGGGAGACTGTTGGAAATATGCCCTAGAGGCAATAATAAAAGGATTATTATTATATTTCCTTGTTCATGATAATTGTCTTTATTCATGCCATAATTGTATTATCCGGAAATCCTAATACACGTGTGAATACATAGACCATAATATGTCCCTAGTAAGCCTCTAGTTGACTAGCTCATTGATCAACAGATAGTCATGGTTTCCTGACTATGGACATTAGATGTCGTTGATAACGGGATCACATCATTAGGAGAATGATGTGATGGACAAGACCCAATCCTAAGCATAGCACAAGATCGTGTAGTTCGTTTTGCTAGAGCTTTTCCAATGTCAAGTATCTTTTCCTTAGACCATGAGATCGTGTAACTCCCGGATACCGTAGGAGTGCTTTGGGTGTACCAAACGTCACAACATAACTGGGTGACTATAAAGGTGCACTACAGGTATCTCCGAAAGTGTCTGTTGGGTTGACACGGGTCGAGACTAGGATTTGTCACTCCGTATTACGGAAAGGTATCACTCGGCCCACTCGGTAGTGCATCATCATAATGAGCTCAAAGTGACCAAGTGTCTGGTCATGGGATCATGCATTACGGTACGATTAAAGTGACTTGCCGGCAACGAGATTGAACGAGGTATTGGGATACCGACGATCGAATCTCGGGCAAGTAACATACCGTCTGACAAAGGGAATAGTATACGGGGTTGCTTGAATCCTCGACATCGTGGTTCATCCGATGACATCATCAAGGAGTATGTGGGAGCCAACATGGGTATCCAGATCCCGCTGTTGGTTATTGACCGGAGAGCCGTCTCGGTCATGTCTGCATGTCTCCCGAACCCGTAGGGTCTACACACTTAAGGTTCGGTGACTCTAGGGTTGTATGAATATGAGTATGCAGCAAACCGAATGTTGTTCGGAGTCCCAGATGAGATCCCGGACGTCACGAGGAGTTCTGGAATGGTCCAGAGGTAAAGAATTATATATAGGAAGTGCTGTTTCGGCCATCGGGAAAGTTTCAGGGTCACCCGGTATTGTACCGGGACCACCGGAAGGGTCCCGGGGTCCACCGGGTGGGGCCACCTATCCCGGAGGGCCCCGCGGGCTGAAGTGGGAGGGGAACCAGCCCCTAGTGGGCTGGTGCGCCCCCCCCCCCTTGGGGCCCCCTACGCCTAGGGTTGGAAACCCTAGGGTGGGGGGGCGCACCACTTGCCTTGGGGGGCACTCCACCCCCCTGGCCGCCGCCCCTCCTTGGGAGATTCAATCTCCAGGGCCGCCGCCCCTCCTGGGGGCCTATATAAAGGAGGGGGAGGGAGGGCAGCCGCACCCCGAGTCTTGGCGCCTCCCTCCCCCTGCTACACCTCTTCCTCCTCCCGCAGTTGCTTGGCGAAGCCCTGCCGGAGTCCTACTGCATCCACCACCACACCGTCGTGCTGCTGGATCTTCATCAACCTCTCCTTCCCCCTTGCTGGATCAAGAAGGAGGAGACTTCATCCGCTCCGTACGTGTGTTGAACACGGAGGTGCTGTCCGTTCGGCACTTGGTCATCGGTGATTTGGATCATGGCGAGTACGACTCCATCGTCCCCTTTCTCTTGAAAGCTTCCGCTCGCGATCTACAAAGGTATGTAGATGCACTCCTATCACTCGTTCCTTAGATGAACTCATAGATGGATCTTGGTGAAACCGTAGGAAATTTTTTATTTTGTGCAACGTTCCCCAACTGTTATCCCCACCTTGGGAAGGGCCCTTTGTGGCCAGCAAGAATCTGAACAACGAGTCATACTACCTTATCGATGTTCGAGAGCACAAAGACTCGCGCAAATCGAAGGAGGAGACCCACCGGACGTGGAATATTGCTCATCTTCAGCCTTACTATACCTGAGCCATAGGCTTCTATCATGTATATATTTTTGACAATGTACATATTATGATCAATAAATAAACCAGCATCCCTGCTAAAGCGGGGCCTCTACCATTCGTCCTATATATCTTTTTTGGGTACATGGGGCTTTTGCTTGTAAAGCGGAGTTCCGATTGTCCATTTATTCAGCTTATAAAGCTACAAAAAAAGAGCATAGCTCAAAGATAAGCTTGGGGGCTTAATACCCAGTATCATAAGGAGCCAAAGAGAGTTTTATTGCAAAGCATAACTCAAACATAGGCACTTACTAAGCACAGCTCAAAATATTGCCCGGGGGATCTTTGCTTCTACAATAACAAAGAGTCCACACCTTGCAATAGGCTATAAAAGCCAGGCTTGGAAGCCAGGTGTATTCACCTAAAACCCCCGGGTTAACCTGCCTTCATCAAGTGAGTCACTCCACCCAAGTAATCCTGGTATGACCCGCCGAACGTTTGACAAGTCAATCTTATGTAGACCCTGAACTTGTCAAAGTTAAAACAACGATTGGTTAATGTGAGGTCCATGTTAAAAGGCTTTGTCAAATGGTTTAACTCAGTGGCCTGGCAGCCCATGAAAAGCCTCGTCTTTTTTACATATTTTATTTGCAAATCTTTCTTTTTTGATGTTCGTTTCGATGAGGTTTATATTCTATCCGGTACTTGCTAACCCGGACCGTTTTTAACGTTGCCAAGTGCAAGCTTATATGATGACTGGTCTCAATTAACCCGGTTTGGCTTTCAACTATAAGTTGTCAGTACACTATCAATTTTAATCCGGTATTTGTTAAACCGGTCTGGCTTTGACTATAAGTCGCCAGCATGATCATCCGGTGTTTATTATAACCCGACATGGCTTCATCATAAACCAGCATAGCATGGTGGGAGTTATCAGCACTCAAAAATTTGAGTTATCACCCTTACTACAATAAAGTTGATATAATCAACAATGTGATTCCATGTCACAGGTATGATATAGTTCATATTTTATCATGTTTTGATTACTACAACCTTGGTTATAAACCCTGGCTTTATATTGGGTATCATAACCCGTCCGGCGGTAAACCGCCAGGGCAATTTGAAGTTTATCATATGCAGAAACAGGATTGCATAAAACTGCTAAGGAGCATAAGTCGATATACCACTATCAAGACGGATTAACAGTATCATGCAAAGTGGCTATGCACGATGGCATAGCAGACCAAGTGTTTAAAACTAGCCTATTACAAGGTAGCAGACGCCCAAAAGAATAAATGTTTATCGCTGATATCTCGACATGAAAAATTAAACCGGCCTCCGGATTATGATTCTTCCTCAGGTTGATGTGAAGGTTGCGGATCATCCTGCGTCGATTCACCCTCCGCCTCCCCACCCAGTGGCTGGAAGTTAATGGTTGCCCAGTCAATCCCAGATAAAGCTCGGAAGATAGCTTCATCGCTTATAAGATCGGACGGTTCAACATCAGGGGCATAAGTATGCTTACGGATTGGCGGGATAAGATTTTGCGCTTCATAAACTAACGCATCAATCCGTATGTTGTCTGCGTCATAAATCGACCGGTGGAAAGACAAATCAGTCTCCTCAGCCATCTTACTCGCAAGTGGACGCATTTCCTTTGTCAAAGCCCTGAGGGCGTCATTGTCAAAGTCTGACCCATCTTCTTTTTGGCTGGGATAGCCGTTTCCAATATCCTCCGGATCAAGATCAGCTATCCAGGCCTTGGCCCGAGTCAATGTGGACAAAGCGCCAACCCTTGCAGCTGATCTCTTTACCTCCTCGAGATGGGCAGGCGTCATGGATAACTTTGCCAATGTGTCCTTGATTAAGTTGGGGGCGGTTTGTTGTATGAAGCTGTGCAGATGACCCGTTGAGCGCAGGTATATAATTGTTCTATCAATGTATAGGCAGCCTTCAGTTTTTTGCGCATGTTTGAACCAAGATGAGCAACACGACTACCTGCAATGGTTACAAGATTGTTGGTAAACAGGCAGATTTTAAGGATGTCTAAGTACAACCTAGGAAGAAGGTACTTACCAAAAACAACAGAGGTCATAGCGTTGATTTGCCGCTTTAAGCCGGTCAGTTCTTCTGTCACCGGTTTAAGGGCCGCTTCAGCATCCTCTGCCCGCTTTAGCAAAGTTGCTTTTTCATCCTCCAAATCTGCTCGTTCGCCTTTGAAGCCATCCTTCAATTGTTCCATGGCTGTTAAAGTGCCCTTCAGCTCTTCTTTGGCTTTTGAAGTTTCGTCTTGATGGGACTTGATGTTTTCTTGGAGGTCGGCGATTTGAGAATCTTTTTTGGTCAAGTCAGCCTGCAAGAGACAATTAATAAGTTGGTAATACTTCTTTGAAAGTCCCAAGCACATAACAAGTTATACACTTGGCACTTGGGGGCTAATGCGGATTGCTTTTTCTCAACTAATATTTGAAGTCCCAAGCACATAACAAGTTATAGACTTGGCACTTGGGGGCTAATGCATATCGGATCAATTCAAGGTTATCAAATTTCTCTCCACCAACCGGATTATGTTGATGATTGAAAGGAATTTTGAAAACTACATTACAGAAGATATACCGGTTCATCCTAAAGGTATAAACCGGTCTATAGGGGCTACACAAGCAAAATCCAATCTTATCTTACTACAAGTCCTAGTTCATGTTCATATTATGAACCGGCCCTTGGGGGGCTACTGGAGTTGATAATTGAAGCAGTCTATAAGGAAAACGAATTTATGCAAAGGAACGGATATTTACCTCATATCGCTCTTTCATCAGACCTACTAAACCGGCTTCATAGTCGCGGCTGGTATACAGACGGTTTAGATATCCAGAGTGGATGTCCTGAGCATTGAGGTAAGCATAGCTTGATAAATCTGTTTTCCATTTGCCCTTATCCACAACGGAAAATTCTTCCTTGGCACTATGCTTTGATAAAGCGACAGGGTTACCAGGAGCAGTATGGCCAAAGCCGGTAATCACAACATCATCTGTGGTGCCATCAACGGTTTTGTCTGGACTTGGCAGTTTAGCAGATGTTCTTGCTGGTCTTGGTGGATCGGCAGCTGGGCTTGGCGGATCAGCAGACTGGCTCGTTGGATTCATTTCTGCTGGTTCAACAAAAGTATCCTGATTCTAAGGTACCGGATCATCTAGGGTAATGTCAGCATTCTGATCAAGAGTTTCTGAGGTCTTCTCTGGTTCGGTGGCTGGATTATCATCAGCTGGTGTAGTCAGCTTGGCTTTCTTGCTAAGTCTGGCTTTGGCACTAAAAAGAACAAATGCAGAGGTTAGTACAATAAACTAGTGCAAGGCATAAAAAAATTAAGTATACTATGCTTACCCAGGAACGGTCTTGAGTGGAGGCATCTGTGTGGCTGATAACTCGCCAGAGGATGAATGGGAGGTTCCCTGATAATTCGAATCAGACGGATTAAGAGGATATCGGAAGTAACCCGCCTTGGGATAAAGTGTATTAGAAGAACAAGAGACCTCTTGACGGTGTTTGCGAACCGGAGAATATGGTAAACTGGAGGAGGTAACCACTTGACCACTATGCGGGGTTGTGCAGCGAGCTTCATGCTGCTGTGTCTTCAAAGAAAAGTGCAGATCCAAATAAGCAAGACGGTGTGAATGTTTTACTTTTCGGACTGCTCGACGGAGTTTTGGTACTGACACATGATTTGAGTCGAAGGATAGAACAATTACCTCTACATCACCAGCGTGGCTAGCTTCCGCATCATCCTGATAATAATCATTATCAATGAGGTGTATGAAAAGAGAACCAAGAGAGTTAAGTTCTACCTCTGATTCCGGGTCATCGAGCTCTTCATCATTGGGCAAGTCAGAGGCTTCAGCAGTTCTCTTCTTTGCGGGCTTCTTTGTAACTCTGGTCTTGACAGGAGGTGCTCTTACCAGTTTATCTTGCGGCTTTGCCGGTTTATCTTGTGATTTTGTCTTCCAGAACAGATCATCACCCTGCACAGATGAACAACAAATTATAAAGGAATATTTAAGAAGGGACGAATTAAGACAAAAATGAGGCAATTCTTACGGCTGGCGGTTTATTGTAAGTATAGAAGGGACTAAGCCCTACTTTGCTGCATACCGCCACCGGTTCATCAAGCATCTTTTTGACAGATTCAGTGACCTCGTCATCGGTGAGCTGGATGTCAATATGACGTTAAGGGTCATTCAAATTCCTCGTGTATTCACACATTAAACCGGGGCGCCGGCTGAAGGGCATAATGCTCCAAGAGACCCAGCACCGAACGAAGTCGATGCCAGTCAGACCATTTGCAACAAAAGCCTTGAGTTTTGATAACTGAGGGGCATATTTTGATCATTCCTTGGCAGCCAGTCACTGAGGAACTGGATGTTCTCTGGTAAGCCGGTGTGCATGGTAACCCGGCAGAGGATTCTCTTCAGGTGGAGATGTATCACGGCAGTAAAACCAAGTTTGATTCCAGTCTTTCGGATGACTATGATGCTTGGCATGAGGGAAGCTAACATCTTTTATCTTCTGGATTGAGACCCCGCCCAGCTCAGTGTTAAGCCCATCTGTGAATTCGGTGCAGCGGTTCAAGTAGAAGTAGTCTCTAAATAGTTCAACAGTGGGTTCTTCTTGCAGGTAAGCCTCACAAAAAACTTGGAAATTGCAAATATTGGATACAGAGTTAGGCCCAATATCTTGAGGGCAGATCTGGAAGCTAGCAAGAACATCACGAAAGAACTTTGAACCGGGCGGGCTAAACCCGTGACCCAGATGGTCAGCAAAAACAACTACCTCTCCATCTTTGGGCTCAGGAGGATTTTCTGGACCGGGAACTCTCCAATTTATGACTTCCTTCTTAGCTAAAACACCAGTGGAAACAAGCCCATTTAACTGTTCTTCAGTAACCCGGGAAGGAACCCAATTGCAAGCATAGAATGTTTTGGCCATTTCAATGGAAAGCTAGAAAAAAGGATCAATGTCGGTTTAAAGATTCATGACTAATGCAGATAAACCGGCCTAAGGACAGAGGAAGAAGAAATTGAAGCATATATACATGATAAACCGGATTATTTACATTGAGGTTGAGTTGGCGGTTTAAGAGAGGGCTAATGGTACCTAGCGGGTTATCATCTTCTAAAGGTTAAACCGCCTACAATGGTGTGGAAGTTATAGATCTGGCAAAATTCCTAAGTATTGCACAAACAGGTTTTACAAGTTGGTATTATAATTCTGGATCTACCGCAGTCTTAAAAAGGAGAAAAATTCAGAAGCCCTAAGTGGTGGCAGCAGAACAGCTAAAAGCCAGATGGGATCTGTTTACTGAAAAAAAGATGCTATGATAAGGAAAAATGGATTCTAGCTATGGCCGCACATGGAAGTATCACGTTTTATCAAAGGATCCATGTGACAGCAAAGTTCAAGTGAAGAACATCAAGAACACCGAAGAACACCGAAACCCTAGTGGTAGATCTGAGGTGGAAGGAAGGAAAACTTATGGAGGTTGAAGGAGTAGCGGAGAGGCGCCGCGTTTCTCTAGTCAAAGTCAGGTTGATGCAGTGGCCGTTGTCAGTGCAAAGGCAAAGGTCGATGGCGGCGGCTGCGCTCGAGCACTGAGGCGACGCGAGGAATATGACGATGTGAAGGGGCACGAAGGGGAAAGGAAAAAATGACCCCTAGTCCTATTTATAAGGTGAAGGGACAAGTGATAGGCGCGGGAATCGAGGAACCCAAAAAATGGATATGTGACATAGCTGTCGCCTTGGTTTTCAGAGGTTCATTAATAAAAAGAAGGCATTTACAGATTTTAATAAGCAGGTGATGTCATGGCGATTTACTACAATCTTGGGAGATGATGTCACGACGGTTTACTAGGTTCATACGAGGATGTTCAAGAAGGAGTTTTTCTAAGTGTTGAAGATTGACATGAACAGGTTCAAATCAATCTGGGGCCTAATGTTGGGGATATAACTACTGAGTATAAACCGCCCAGGAGGGGCCGAGTTATGCTCAGAAGGAATCATCTGTATTGAAGCCCATGAAGACAAGGAGTATGGCGCTTTACTACAGAGGCTTAGAGGCCTAGAGCCCAAGGGCGGATTAGGGCCCATAGACATAAACCGCCATGAGATATGTAACTTGTGTTGTAAGATAGGGAAAGGTAGAAACCGAGCCGGACACATGTATGAGCCGTCCTCGGGATTCTGTAAACCACCGGGCGTCAACCTGTGTATATAATGGGATGACCCAGCGGCGGTTCAGGGACAAGAAACAACAACTCGAGAGATAGGTA
Organism: Triticum aestivum; assembly: GCF_018294505.1. Classification (NCBI taxonomy): domain Eukaryota; kingdom Viridiplantae; phylum Streptophyta; class Magnoliopsida; order Poales; family Poaceae; genus Triticum; species Triticum aestivum. Next base: position 463,453,971 of record NC_057810.1, on the reverse strand, counting down.
AAGCGGATTCGCTCCCTGCTCATCGAAACCCCATCAATTCCACCACAACTGGATCGTAGGCTTTTACCTTCACTGCAAGGGGCCGAACCAGTATAAACTCCCCGTGTCCTTTGTCCGGTTTAACCCCTTTAAGCTAATCTCGTTGCGATGGCTCCACGACTAAGTCCTCTCACTAGGACATCTGACGTGATAATTCCGATTCATGTGTGTGTCTCCCAAAAGATGTGTACAGCAAGTATGATTGTAGTAAACTAAAAAGCAAAGACTTATATCATACAAGACACTCCAAGCAAAACACTTATCATGTGGTGAATAAAAATATAGCCTCAAGTAAAGTTACCGATAGACGAAGACGAAAGAGGGGATGTCTTCCGGGGCATCCCCAAGCTTAGGATTTTGGTTGTCCTTGAATTTTACCTTGGGGTACCTTGGGCATCCCCAAGCTTAGGCTCTTGCCACTCCTTATTCCATAATCCATCAAATCTTTACCCAAAACTTGAAAACTTCACAACACAAAACTCAACAGAAAATTTTATGAGCTCTGTTAGTGCAAGAAAGCAAACCACCACTTTAAGGTACTGTAATGAACTCATTATTTATTTATATTGGTGTTAAACCTACTGTATTCCAACTTCTCTATGGTTCATACCCCCCGATACTAGTCATAGATTCATCAAAATAAGCAAACAACACACAAAAAATAGAATCTGTCAAAAACAGAATAGTCTGTAGTAATCTATAACTTTCGAATACTTCTGGAGCCCTAAAAAGTCTACCAAAATAGAAAGTCCTAGGAAATTTGTCTATTAATCTTCTACAAAAAAGAATCAACTGAAAATCACGTTTCTGTGATTTATTAAAATTATTCTCGTGCGCGCAAAAGTTTCTGTTTTTCAGTAAGATCAAATTAACTATCACCCAAGATGATCCTATTGGTTCTACTTGGAACAAACACTAATTAAAACATAAAACCACATCTAACCAGAGTATAGATGAATTATTTATTACTAAACAGGAATAAAAAGCAAGGAACAAAAATAAAATTGGGTTGCCTCCCAACAAGCGCTATCATTTAACGCCCCTAGCTAGGCATAAAAGCGAGAATAGATCTAAGTATTGCCATCTTTGGTATTCAATTCTTCAATAGAACACTTATAACCCTTAGGAGTTTTCTTCTTTTTATTAATGATTAAACTCCTAGGCAAGTAATCAAGAAATTTGTTTGCAGCAAAAGGTTCCTTAATTATAGCGAAAAAACTGGGGTGAACACTTATTGATTTGAGATCCGCATTTTCCTTACTAGAAGATTCACCCTTATTTTTAGGAACATACATTAATTTGGCAATCACATGTTCCAAAGTTAAAACAGTTCCATTAACCAAAAGATGTGATGGACCAAACAAATCTATCATAGCATTATAAGAATCAAAAGTATAGCTACCCAAGAAATTCCCTCCGGTAATGGTATCAAGAAAATGTCTATTCCAAGGAGTAATACCTACATAAAAATTGCAAAGAAGAATGGAAGTAGATTGCTTCCTAGTAGATCTATTTTGAGCATTGCAAATTCCATGCCAAGCATCTTTTAGATTTTCTCCCTCCCTTTGTTTAAAATTAAGAACTTCATGATCGGGAGTACTAACAATGTTAGAAGGACTAGCCATGACGACGAACGACGACACAAGAAGCAAGCGAAAAGGAGGCGAACGGGAAAGAGAGGGCGAATAAAACGGCAAGGGTGAAGTGGGGGAGAGGAAAATGAGAGGCAAATGGCAAATAATTTAATGCGAGGGATAAGAGTTTGTGATGGGTACTTGGTATGTCTTGACTTGAGCGTAGACTCCCTGTCAACGGTGCCAGAAATCCTTCTTGCTACCTCTTGAGCATGCGCTGGTTTTCCCTTGAAGAGGAAAGGGTGATGCAGCAAAGTACCGTAAGTATTTCCCTCAGTTTTTGAGAACCAAGGTATCAATCCAGTAGGAGGCTACACGCAAATCCCTCGTACCTGCACAAACAAATAAGAACCTTGCAACCAACGCGATAAAGGGGTTGTCAATCCCTTCACGACCACTTGCAAAAGTGAGATCTGATAGAGATAATAATAAGATAAATATTTTTGGTATTTTTATGATATAGATTGGAAAGTAAATATTGCAAAATAAAATAGATCGGAAACTTATATGATGGAAAATAGACCCGGGGGCCATAGTTTTCACTAGTGGCTTCTCTCAAGATAGTATAAGTATTACGATGGGTGAACAAATTACTATCGAGCAATTGATAGAAAAGTGCATAGTTATGAGAATATCCAGGCATGATCATGTATATAGGCATCACGTCCGCGACAAGTAGATCGAAACGATTCTGCATCTACTACTATTACTCCACCCATCGACCGCTATCCAACATGCATCTAGAGTATTAAGTTCATAAGGACAAAGTAACGCATTAGGCAAGATGACATGATGTAGAGGGATAAACTCAAGCAATATGATATAAACCCCATGTTTTTATCCTCGATGGCAACAACACAATACGTGCCTTGCTGCCCCTGCTGTCATTGGGAATGGACATCGCAAGATTGAACCCAAAGCTAAGCACTTCTCCCATTGCAAGAAAGATGAATCTACTAGGCCAAACCAAACTGATAATTCAAAGAGACTTGCAAAGATAACCAATCATACATAAAAGAATTCTGAGGAGATTCAAATATTGTTCATAGATAATCTTGAACATAAACCCACAATTCATCGGATCTCGACAAACACACCGCAAAAAGAATTACATCGAATAGATCTCCAAGAAGATCAAGGAGAACTTTGTATTGAGAATCAAAGAGAGAGAATAAGCCATCTAGCTAATAACTATGGACCCAAAGGTCTATGGTAAACTACTCACACTTCATCGGAGAGGCTATGGTGTTGATGTAGAAGCCCTCCGTGATCGATTCCCCCTCCGGCGGAGCTCTAGAAAATCCACTGATAACCCGCAAGTATACGGGATAGTTGTAGCCTCTTTCGATAAGTAGGAGTGTTGAACCCAACGAGGAGCTAAAGGTAGAACAAATACTCTCTCAAGTTCTATCGACCACCAATACAACTCTACGCACGCTTGACATTCGCTTTACCTAGAACAAGTATGAAACTAGAAGTACTTTGTAGGTGTGATAGGATAGGTTTGCAAGATAATAAAGAGCACGTAAATAAAAAGTAGGGGCTGTTTAAATAAAGATGCAATAAAGTAACTATAGTGAGTGTGGAAAAGTGGTGATAGGAGTTATGAAATTGTCCCTAAGCAATTGACTACGTTACTAGACCGGTAATCACTATTGCAATTCTATTGCAATTAGTTTCTCTACTTGGATCATATGCACTTATGATTGGAACTCTAGCAAGCATCTGCAACTACTAAAATTCATTAAGGTAAAACCCAACCATAGCATTAAAGCATCAAGTCCCCTTTATCCCATACGCAACAATCCCCTTACTCGGGTTTGTGTTTCAGTCACTCACGCAACCTACTATAAGCGAATCATGAACGCATTGCAACACCCTACAGCGGGAATCCCTCACGCTTGCGCGACACGGAGGGCACCATAGGACAGCACCAATAATAAATCATGCAACTCAAACCAATCATAGCAATTCATCAATCACTGATAGGACAATGGAAATCTACTCAGACATCATAAGATGGCAACACATCATTGGATAATAATATGAAGCATAAAGCACCATGTTCAAGTAGAGGGTACAGTGGGTTGCGGGAGAGCGGACCGCTGAATATAGAAGGGGAAGGTGATGAGATGTTGGTGAAGATGACAGCAGTGTTGGTGAAGATCGCGGTGATGATGATGGCCCCCGGTAGCGCTCCGGCGCCACCGGAAGCAAGGGGGAGAGAGGCCCCCTTCTTCTGCTTCTTCTTCCTTGACCTCCTCCCTAGATGGGAGAAGGGTTTCCCCTCTGGTCCTTGGCTCCCATGGCTTGGGAGGGGCGAGAGCCCCTCCGAGATTGGATCTATCTCTCTGTTTCTGCGTTCTCAGATTCTACCCCTTCACCGTTTCCTTTATATCTGGAGATCCGTAACTCCGATTGGGGTGAATCTTTCGCCTAGATTTTTCTCGTAAAATTAGCTTTCTTGCGGCAAAAGAAGAGCATCAACCGCCTTAACAGGTGGCCCACGAGAGTCCAGGGCGCGCCCCCTGTCTCGTGGCCACCCTGGACACCGTTTCGCGTTGATTCTTCCTCCGGAAAATCCCAAATATTCCAAAATAATTCTCCGTCCGTTTTTATCCCATTTGGATTCCGTTTTATATTGGGTTTCTGCGAAATATAAAACATGCAACAAACAGGAACTAGCACTGGGCACTGGATCAACATGTTAGTCCCAAAAATAGTATAAAAAGTTGCCAAAAGTATATGAAAGTTGAAGAATATTGGCATGGAACAATCAAAAATTATAGATACGACGGAGACGTATCAGCATCCCCGAGCTTAATTCCTACTCGTCCTCGAGTAGGTAAATGATAAAAAAGATAATTTTTGATGTGGAATGCTACCTAGCATTATCTTGATCATATGTCTAATCATGGCATGAATATTAAGACACGAGTGATTCAAAGCAATAGTCTATCATTTGACATAAAAAACAATAGTACTTCGAGCATACTAATAAAGCAATCATGTCTTTTCAAAACAACAAGGCCAAAGCAAGCTTATCCCTACAAAATCATATAGTTTGGCCATGCTTCATTTTCGTCACACAAAATGCTCCCATCATGCACAACCTCGATGACAAGCCGAGCAATTGGTTCATACTTTTTAACGCGCTTCAGCTTTTTCAACCCTCACGCAATACATGAGCGCAAGCCATGGATATATCACTATAGGTGGAATAGAATATAATGATGGAGGTTATGTGAAGAAGACAAAAAAGGAGAAAGTCTCACATCGACATGGCTAATCAACGGGCTATGGAGATGCCCATCAATTGATGTCAATGCGAGGAGTAGGGATTGACATGCAACAGATGCACTAAGAGCTATGAGAGCTCAACAAAAGAAACTAAGTGGTGTGCATCCAACTTGCTTGCTCATGAAGACCTAGGGCATTTGAGGAAGCGCATCATTGGAATATACAAGCCAAGTTCTATAATGAAAATTCCCACTAGTATATGAAAGTGACAATATAGGAGACTCTCTATATGAAGAACATGGTGCTACTTTGAAGCACAAGTGTGGAAGAAGGATAGTAACATTGCCGCTTTTCTTTTTCTTTTTTTTTCTTTTTTTCTTTTTGGGTGGGCTTCTTTGGCCCCCTTTTTATTTAGGCTTCTTTGGCCTTTCCTTTTTTTTCTTTTTTTTCTTTTTTTTCATGGGGCAATGCTCTATATGATGATCATCACACTTTTATTTACTTACAACTCAATATTACAACTGGATACTAAAACAAAGATATGACTCTATATGAATGCTTCCGGCGGTGTACCGGGATGTGCAATGATCTAGCATAGCAATGACATCAAAAAACGGACAAGCCATGAAAACATCATGCTAGCTATCTTACGATCATGCAAAGAAATATGACAATAAATGCTCAAGTCATGTATATGATGATGATGGAAGTTGCATGGCAATATATCTAGGAATGGCTATGGAAATGCCATGATAGGTAGGTATGGTGGCTGTTTTGAAGAAGATATAAGGAGGCTTATGTGTGATAGAGCGTATCGTATCACGGGGTTTGGATGCACCGACGAAGTTTGCACCAACTCTCGAGGTGAGAAAGGGCAATGCACGGTACTGAAGAGGCTAGCAATGATGGAAAGGTAAAAGTGCGTATAATCCATGGACTCACATTAGTCATAAAGAACTCATAACTTATTGCAAAATTTTATTAGCCCTCGAAGCAAAGTACTACTACGCATGCCCCTAGGGGGATATATTGGTAGGAAAAGACCATCACTCGTCCCCGACCTCCACTCATAAGAAATACAATCAAAGAAACACCCCATGCTTCAAATTTGTCACACAACGGTTACCATACGTGCATGCTATGGGACATGCAAATCTCAACACAAGTGTCTCTACAATCCACAACCACCCACTAGCATGACTCTAATATCATCATCTTTATATCGCAAAACTATTGCAAGGAATCAAACATATCATATTCAGCGATCTACAAGTTTATGTAGGATTTTATGACTAACCATGTGAATGACCAATTCCAGTCATCTCTCTAAATAGATATAAGTGAAGAAAGAGATTTTAATTCTTTCTACAAAAGATATGCCCACGCTCTAACAAATATAAGTGAAGCAAAAGAGCATTCTACAAATGGCGGTTGTCTATATGAAGAGAAACAGGCAATCCAAACTTCAAATGATATAAGTGAAGCACATGAAGCATTCTATAAAGCCATACTCAAAAGATTTAAGTGAAATGCAATGAGCATTCTATAAATCAACCAAGGACTATCTCATACCAGCATGGTGCATAAAAGAAAAGTGAAAACTAAATGCAAAAGACGCTCCAAGACTTGCACATAATGCATGAACGAAATGAATTCGAAAACATAACGATACTTGTTGAAGAAAGAGGGGATGCCTTCCGGGGCATCCCCAAGCTTAGATGCTTGAGTGTCCTTGAATATTCACTTGGGGTGCCTCGGGCATCCCCAAGCTTGAGCTCTTGCCTCTCTTCCTTTTCCTCACATCGAGACATCCTCGATTAGACACTTCATCCACACAAAACTTGAACAGAAAACTCGGTAAGATCCGTTAGTATAATAAAGCAAATCACTACTCTAAGTACTGTTGCAAACCAATTCATATTTTATTTTTTCATTGTTTTTACTGTAACATAACTTTTTCATGGCTTAATCCACTGATATAAATTGATAGTTTCATCAAAACAAGCAAACTATGCATCAAAAACAGAATCTGTCAAAAACAGAACAGCCTGTAGCAATCTGAACATACACCATACTTCTGTTACCCCAAACATTCTACCAAAATTAGGAAAAATAAACAAGTTATATAGCAAGACAGTGCAAAAGGAATTAGAACCATTGGACGTTCCAGTTAAAAATGTAAAATCGCACACTACAGCCAAAGTTTCTGTCCTGCACCGTACAAACCAACAAGCATTGTAAACATCCTAAAGGCAAACCTGGGCACATTATTTTTATAATACAATGGAATTATACAAGGGGATAATTATTTTTGTTGAAAAGTTTCTGTAATCAAGATTCACAAAGTTTCCATGAGCATGAATAAAGTTCAAGGCTAGCTCCCACTTCAACAATGCTTGTCTTTCTCACTTTCACTTTCCTTTTTGAAAAGTTTTTAGGTTCCCCTCTTTATTTTTGTGTTTTTAAACTATATGAAAGCACTCAACAGAAATAAATGACTCTCTAAAACTTCCGGGTTGTCTCCCTGTCAGCGCTTTCTTTAAAGCCATTAAGCTAGGCTTTTAGTGCTCAAGTAATGAATCCACCCGGATCCCAAGGTATATCAAAGCCAATTTTAATTAACAATGATTTGTAATTTAGTAGTGAGCACAAAGTAACATATATCAAGCAACAACGAAGTCTACCTCTCTTCCTATGCATCGGCATGTCATAAAAGAATAATCCATGCACACATAGTAAAGGCCAATGCATACTATAAGCAGTTTCTTGCAATTCTATCGTGTTGGAAACATAAAGAGGCGGGGATGTAGTTCCTCTCTGATAATAATTGCAAGTAGGAGCAGCAAGCACATGCATATTATATTCATCAAAATCATCATGTGCAATGGTAAAAGGCAACCCATCAATATAATCCTTAATAAGCACAAACTTCTTCGATATAGTGTAGTTTGGAGAATTCAAAAAGATAATAGGACTATCATGCGTGGGTGCAATAGCAACAATTTCATGTTTAACATAAGGAACTATAGCAAGTTCATCTCCATAAGCATAATTCATATTGGCATCTTGTCCACAAGCATAGCAAGCATCATCAAAAAGGGATATTTCAAGAGAATCAATGGGATCATAACAATCATCATAGCAATCATCCTTAGGTAAGCACGAAGGGGAATTAAACAATGTATGAGTTGAAGAGTTACTCTCATTAGAAGGTGGGCACGGGTAGCTAATCCGCTTTTTCTCCTTTTGTTCTTCGCTCTCCTCATCATCTTTTTCATCTAATGAGCTCACTGTTTCATCAATTTCTTCTTCCATAGCTTCCTGCAAAATATTAGTCTCTTCTTGGACAGCGGAGAAGTCCTCAATATATGGTTTAACATAGGCATTAGAAGCATAATTATCAAAACAATATTGTAATATGGCAAAATTTTCAGATTTGTAAAGAGTAGCATCATACTTTTCAATCAAAGAGGCAATCTCATAAGCACCTTTAAAAGCAACAAATTCTTCAATTTGTTGAACATCATAGTAATTGTAAACACCCTTAGCATACGAAGATATGATTCCATTATCACTAAACAAGCATTGATAGGGTAGGTGTTTCTTAGGGTCTTCAGAACAACAAGTAAACTCATATATTTCACATAAATTCCAAGCATAGCATTGCAAATGTTGAATTTGATCCCATAATAGTTTCCCTTTTTCAGATATACGGTGTCGCACAAAACAAGCATGGTCATCTAAAGATTTGCCCTCAACTAAACTAGTGGGGGTTTCAGCACGAGCACAAAGGGATCGAAGATGATCCAAGTAAAAAGCTTCAGGAGTGTGATAGATTTTGAGTGGTTCTTCAACCACTGGTTCAGTAGGTACAACTAATTTTTTTGGTATTTTACGTTTTCTACCCATAGCTAAAGATAGAAAACAACTAAGAATAGCAAATAAAAATTACTTAGTGATAAAGCAAACAAGCACACACGAGAATATTCACCCCACACCATGACTCCCTGACAACGGCGCCAGAAAAAGGTCTTGATAACCCGCAAGTATATGGGATAGTTGTAGCCTCTTTCGATAAGTAGGAGTGTTGAACCCAACGAGGAGCTAAATGTAGAACAAATACTCTCTCAATTTCTATCGACCACCGATACAACTCTACGCACGCTTGACGTTCGCTTTACCTAGAACAAGTATGAAACTAGAAGTACTTTGTAGGTGTGATAGGATAGGTTTGCAAGATAATAAAGAGCACGTAAATAAAAAGTAGGGGCTGTTTAAATAAAGATGCAATAAAGTAAGTATAACGAGTGTGGAAAAGTGGTGGTAGGAGTTGTGAAATTGTCCCTAAGCAATTGACCATGTTACTAGACCGGTAATCACTATTGCAATTCTATTTGAGGGAGAGGCATAAGCTAACATACTTTCTCTACTTGGATCATATGCAGTTATGATTGGAAATCTAGCAAGCATCCGCAACTACTAAAGATTCATTAAGGTAAAACCCAACCATAGCATTAAAGCATCAAGTCCCCTTTATCCCATACGCAACAATCCCCTTACTCGGGTTTGTGTTTCAGTCACTCACGCAACCCACTATAAGCGAATCATGAACGCAATGCAACACCCTACAGCGGGAATCCCTCACGCTTGCGCGACTCGGAGGGCACCATAGGACAACACCAATAATAAAACATGCAACTCAAACCAATCATAAAAATTCATCAATCACCGATAGGACAATGGAAATCTACTCAGACATCGTAAGATGGCAACACATCATGGATAATAATATGAAGCATAAAGCACCATGTTCAAGTAGAGGGTACATCGGGTTGCGGGAGAGTGGACCGCGGAATATAGAAGGGGGAAGGTGATGGAGATGTTGGTGAAAATGACGGCGGTGTTGGTGAAGGTCCCGGTGATGATGATGGCCCCCGGCAGCGCTTCGGCGCCACCGGAAGCAAGGGGGAGAGAGGCACCCTTCTTCTTCTTCTTCCATGACCTCCTCCCTAGATGGGAGAAGGGTTTTCCCTCTGGTCCTTGGCTCCCATGGCTTGGGAGGGGCGAGAGCCCCTCCGAGATTGGATCTATCTCTCTGTTTCTGCGTTCTCAGATTCTACCCCTTCACCGTTTCCTTTATATCTGGAGATCCGTAACTCCGACTGGGGTGAATCTTTCGCCCAGATTTTTCTCGTAAAATTAGCTTTCGTGCGGCAAAAGAACAGCGTTAACCGCCTTATGGGTGGCCCACGAGAGTCCAGGGCGTGCCCAGGGGGGAGGGCGCGCCCCTGTCTTGTGGCCACCCCGGACACCGTTTCGCGTTGATTCTTCCTCCGGAAAATCCCAAATATTCCAAAATAATTCTCCGTCCGTTTTTATCCTGTTTGGATTCCGTTTGATATTCGGTTTCTGTGAAGTATAAAACATGCAACAGACAGGAACTGGCACTGGGCACTGGATCAATATGTTAGTCCCAAAAATAGTATAAAAAGTTGCCAAAAGAATATGAAAGTTGAAAAATATTGGCATGGAACAACCATAAATTATAGATACGACGGAGACGTATCGGGCACCAAGATGGGATCTCATGGGTACAAAAGGTTGAGGCGGTGGAAATAGGGTTTCGTGGTTCTCCTGGATGTTTTCAGGGTATAAGAGTATATATAGGCGAAGGAAGTCGGTCAGGGGAGCCAGGAGGGGCCCATGAGGGTGGGGGGCGCGCCTACCCCCCTTGGGCACGCCTCCCTGCCTCGTGGCCGCCTCGTTTCTTTCTTGACATCCACTCAAAGTCTCCTGGATTGCGTTTGTTCCAAAAATCACTCTCCCGAAGGTTTCATTCCATTTGGACTCCATTTGATATTCCTTTTCTGCGAAACACTGAAATAGGCAAAAAACAGTAATTTGGGCTGGGCCTCCGGTTAATAGGTTAGTCCCAAAAATAATATAAAAGTTCTTCGTAAAGCCCATTAAACATCCATAATAGGTAATATAATAGCATGGAACAATCAAAAATTATAGATACGTTGGAGACGTATTAGGCTGCTAACGCCCGGGCTATCAGTGTAGCTGTTGTGGTGGAACAGAAGGAAGCAGGCAAGGAATATCTAGTTCAACGACCGGTTTACTATATTAGTGAAGTACTCCTTGAGTCCAAGCAAAGGTATCCGCACTGGCTGAAGCTCGTTTATGGGGTGTTCATGGCCAACGGAAGCTTAAGCAATATTTCTTGAGTCATCCTATCATTGTAGTCAGTTTTGCTCCCTTAGGGGATATTATCCAAAACAGAGAAGCCACAGGCCGGGTAGCCAAGTGGGCCATTGAGCTTGGACCCCATGGTTTAAAGTATATGCCTCGCACGACTATCAGATCTCACGCACTTGTGGATTTCATCAATGATTGGACAGAACTACAGATGCTTGAAGAGAAGCTAGATAACACATATTGGACTATTCACTTTGATGGGTCCAGGAAATTGGAGGGCTAGGGGGCTGGAGTTGTCTTAGCTTCCCCTCAAGGTGACAAGTTTTGTTATGTTTTAAGGTTGATGTTTCCCTGTACTAACAATGCTGCTGAGTATGAAGCCTTGCTCCATGGTCTTCAGATGGCTAAGGAGATTAACTTAAGCCGGGTGAGATGTTTCGGTGACTCAGACTTAGTGGCTCAGCAAGTTTCGGGCACATGGGATTCGAAGGATCCACTCATGGCGGCTTATCGCCGCGAAGTTGATGCTATTGCTAGGTACTTCAAGGATTATCAAGTGGAACACATTTATCGCAGGAAAAATGAGGCGGCTGATGCCTTAAGCCGGTTGGGGTCTCAGCGTAAGCCGGTGCCACCTAACACTTTCTTGGATATTCTGCATAACCCTTCTGTCAAATTGCCTACAGAGGAAGATATGGCTATTCCTGACCCGGAGGCACAATTGGTGGCGGCTCTTCACGCTATTCCTGATTGGACAGTTCCATATTTGGCTTATATGACCCGGGGCGAGTTGCCTGAGGATGAAACTTTGGCCAAGCAGATAACCCGACGGTCTAAGTCAATGACAATTGCTAACGGAGATTTACATCATCGCAGTGTCACTGGGGCGTTTCAACGTTGTGTTTCTCCTGAAGAGGGTCGTGAGATCCTTCGCGAGATTCATGGAGGAAATTGTGGTCATCATGCCAACTCTAAATCTCTTGTGACTAAAGCTTTTCGTCATGGATTTTATTGGCTCACGGATCATGCTGATGTAGAGGATTTGGTCAGTAAATGTGATGGTTGTCAGAAATTTTCACGGCGAGCTCATGTGCCGGCTCAAGAATTGAGGATGATTCCAATTACTTGGTCGTTTGCAGTCTAGGGGCTTGATATGGTTGGGCCTTTTAAAAGGTCCAAGGATAAAAAGACCCACCTATTGGTGGTGGTTGACAAATTCACAAAGTGGGTCAAAGCAGAGACAGTCAGTAAGTGTGATGAGGCAATGGCGGTTCAATTCATCAAAAAGGTGATTTTTCGCTTTGGCTTTCCCCACAGCATCACAACTGATAATGGCACTAATCTGTCCAAGGGTGATATGAAAGAGTTTTGTCAACGTGAGCATATTTGACTTGATGTATCATCAGTGGCTCATCCTCAATCCAATGGTCAAGCCGAAAGAGCCAATTAAGAAATTTTGAGAGGCATCAAGCCCCGACTTATGGTTCCTTTGCAGAGAATGCAGGGTTGTTGGGTGGAGGAGTTACCTTTAGTACTATGGAGTATCAATACTACCCCCAACAGATCTACGGGTTACACGCCTTTCTTCATTGTTTACGGAGTAGAGGCGGTTCTCCCTAGTGACATCCGTCACGACTCTCCCCGCATGGCGGCTTATGTTGAGGCTGATAATGAAAGAGCACGTCAGGATGCACTTGACCTGTTAGATGAGGAGTGTGACCTTGCGGTGGCTCGTTCAGCGATTTACCAACAAGATCTATGCCGCTACCACAGCCGTCGGGTTAAGACCAGAACCTTTCAAGAAGGTGACTTGGTGCTCCGGCTCATCCAGGATCAAACTGACATGCACAAGCTATCCCCACCTTGGGAAGGACCCTTTGTGGTCAGCAAGAATCTGAATAATGGGTCATACTATCTCATTGATGTTCAAGACTACAAGGACTCATGTCAGTCGGAGGAGGAGACCCGTCGGTCGTGGAATATTGCTCATCTTCGGCCTTACTACACTTGAGCCACCGGCTCTTATGATGTACATATTTTGATAATGTATATATTATGATGATTCTAATAAAGCCGGCATCCCTGATAAAGCAGGGCCTCTGTCGTTTCATTTCCACAAGTAATGAGTCTTTTTCATCATAAGTTCATGGTCACTTAGGGGCTTCCTGTTCAAACATACACTACAAAAAAAGACACATCCGTGACATTTTGGGCCGATCCAAATTTTTTTCTGTCATACATATGACACTTCTATGACGATAATTATGACAGAACCCAGTATCATCATAGATGTGGTGGGCTCCTACTTCTATGACAAAAAATCATGACAGAAATTGGGCATTTCGTCCTGGGCAGGCCGGAGACGCAGCTGCATGACATTCTTTGGGTGGTCCATGATGGAAAAAACCGTGGCAGAAGCGAGGGGTAGGAAAATTTCGGGGAGTTGCCGGTTACGGTGGGAGGTCGGGGGTCGTGCCATGCGCGTTTCTCTCGTACACGTACGCACGTGTGTGCGAGGCGTTGGCTCTAACTGAACCCGAGTGAGACATTGGGCTCTAACTGAACCCGAGCGATTGCACTGCAGGCTACGCGTTACTAAACCCGAGCGATCGATCGATGGCTATTAACTAAACCCGATGGAGCGATTCCTTCGCTACTGCTGCTAACTGAAGCCGATCGATTGGATGAACAGTGAGCGTTGCGGGGGGGTTGAATGAACAGTGAGTGGTGGCGTTGCCTCTGGATGAATAGGACCCCATGGTGTGGAGGGCTGGATGAACAGTAGACGGTGGAGGGGTGACCATGGAGGGGTGGTTGAGCAGGACCCCGTGGTGTGGAGGGCTGGATGAATAGTAGATGGTGGAGGGCTGGATGAATAGTAGATGGTGGAGGGCTGGATAAACAGTAGCCGGTGGAGTAGCGCGCGGTGGAGCCTGGATGAACAGGAGCCCGTGGAGGCTGGAGGAGGTCGACGGTAGCCCGTGGAAGCTGGAGGAGGTCGATGGTGGAGATGAACAGTATCCCGTGGAGTCGCATTTTGCGGTACGCCACACCCCTCCCGATGAACAGGACCCTCGTTTCGACCGTAGGAGGTCCGTTTCCTCCATTTTGTGGTACGCCACACCCCTCCCGATGAACAGGACCCCCGTTTCGACCGTAGGAGGTCCGTTTCCTCCGTTTTACGGTACGCCACACCCCTCCCAATCAATAGGACCCCCGTTTCGACCGTAGGAGGTCCGTTTCCTCCGTTTTGCGGTACGCCATACCCCTCCCGATCAACAGGACCCCATTCCGAACGTAGGAGGTCCGTTTCCTCCGTTGTGCGGTACGCCAGGCCTCGTTTCCATCACTTGTTCCGTCCAAGCCGATTGGCTCCCACGCGTTCCGTTGCCTCCCAATGAACACGACGCATTCCGTTGCCTCCCCATGAACACGACGCATTCCGTTGCCTCCCCATGAACACGACGCATTCTGTTTCCTCCCCATGAACATGAGCCCTCGCCGTATGTATGCGCGACTAAGCGTTCGAGACCCTGCCAGTATTTACACATATGTGGCTGTATTTTCTTTCTTGCACCCTGGCCGCTGTACGTACGTGTACATGCTACGTGCGCGCCTCTACTACGACACGTGCACGCCTCTACATCGACCAGTATGTACGTGCATGTTCGTGACCAGGATGACAACACTACGTATGCTTCGACCAGGTGGGTCCCGACTGTGAGGCACTTCCTTGCCTGCGAAGATGTAGCTGCTGGGTCCCAGTAGTCAGGGGGCGAATCGTTTATTTTGCCTGGACGCACTTCCTTGCGTGCAAAGGTGTAGCTGTTGGGTCCCAGCAGTCATGGGGGCGAATCATTTTTTTTTGCCCGGACGCACTTCCTTGCGTGCGAAGGTGTAGCTGTTGGGTCCCAGCAGTCAAGGGGGCGAATCGTTTTTTTGCCCGGACGCACTTCCTTGCGTGCGAAGGTGTAGCTGGTGGGTCCTAGCAGTCGGGGGGCGAATCGTTTTTTTTCGGACGCACTTCCTTGCGTGCGAAGATGTAGCTGGTGGGCGAATTGTTTTTTCCCGGACGCATTTCCTTGCGTGCGAAGATGTAGCTCGTGGGTCCCAGCAGTCAGGGGGTAAATCATTTTTTTCGCGAAATATGGTGGCCCGTCCGGTGGGTCCCTGCTGTCAGGTGGAGGAATAATTATTTTGCGCATAATAATGAGGCACTTCCTTGCGGCTGCCGTGGACCCAGCTATCAGCCTATCCACGTACAGTCCACGTTCGATGGAAGTCGTTCCTTGACCACGCCGCACCGAGAGCACCACGGCGGTGGATGACGGGGAGGCCTAGGAAGGGGACGACACGGAGCCGGGGAAGACGCGGCAGTGGATGCACACACGGAGAGGAGTACGAGGGTTCACTGGTTCGGCTATGCTGCCATTGCCGCAGAATAACAGGGGGTGTGGGTGAGTGGAGGGATGGCCTTGCCAGCGATGGGAGTAGTAGGGGGCGGTGAGGCCTCCGCGGCAGCACAGCCGGCCATGGGAGGCAGGAGCAGGCGGCACGACCGGTGCTGCTTTGGGCGGCTGGAGCGAGAAGGCCAGAGGTTGAAGAAGCACGACGGCTGTTGGATGGACATCGTACGGTCACTGCAGCTAGAATCGTTTATATTGACTAAGTTGACAAAGCCCTTGATACCTCAACTTAGTAGGCCCACAGGTTAGCTTCCGAAATGGTGCGCCCCAGATGTCAGGGGGAGGAATCATTTTTTGGGCGGGTGAAGCTAGAATATCCGAGATTGAAGAAGAAGCACGGCATCCGTTGGATGGACATCCAACTGCCACTGCTACTAGAACCGTGTGTTGACTATACATTGACAAAGCCTTGCATACACGTCAACTCTGTTTTTTTAGGGGACGCGTCAACTTAGTAAGGCCAGAAGTGTGTGGCAGAGAACTTATAGCCCATTTGAGATTTGTAAGAATGTGTAGCCCATTTTTGAATTCTAATGGAATTTACTACAGCCCATTTACAGTTTGTTAAAAGTACATCCCATTTCAACCAACCGTTCAAAACAGAATTAAATAAAATTTCCCACATTTTGATGGGATCCGAATATTTTTATCCCGAAATTTCTAGTCAGATTAAATACAATTTCAATATAAATTTATATTACGTAAAAATCCAACGAAACATTGCGCTCGCAACAATTAATGAAATTAAAATTTTCAATATTCCAAAAATAATATTTTATAAAGTAATCACTCTTTGGTGCATTTTTTTATAGTTACTACCCAGTTTTTATAATTACATCCCATTTATTATTTCTTAAAGCCCATTTTCTTGTTAAGCCTAATGCATCCCTCCTAGGAAAGATTTGCAGCCCAGCGGGGCGGAGAATAACAACTTGACCTTGCCTGGGTATTCCTCAAAAAAAAGTATAGCTGGGCTAGCCATTTTCAGCTTGAAAAAAATTAATATCTGGGCTGGATATCTGGCCTGGGCTAGACGGGCCACAACCCGCCCAGTTAATACCTGCAGCGATGTTTTTGTTGTTGTTCAGAGGAGAAAAATTAATATCTGGGGTAAACATTGAAAAACTTTGCAGTGCTCACACCTCAAAAACACAAATATTGCTCGAGCTTCTTGGTCCCAGCTGTCGGCCGCTTCTTGTGCAATTCTCTCGTTTATTGACTACTCCCTCATTTCCGGTTTATAATGCTCAATTCAAAAATCTCACCAATCAAGGTAGATGGCGAGTGGTGGAATACTTTTTGTTGTTTTGCAAAAGCACCTAATTAATGCTCTTGTTATCCTCAAAAAATTATGTTTATCAATGTATTAATTGCAATGCATGCATGCATAAAGTACATGCATTCGTCAATTTTCTCTTAATACTTGCATGCAATGATTTAATGCACCTTGGAATCTGAACATGTGATGGAAAACAACCAAATTGAGACTTATAAAATGGAAAAAACAAAATTTTGAGATAAGCCCTATAAACCAGAAAGGAGGGAGTACATAGGTTGACAATGGTGTGGGACCGTGATGTCGGGAAACCAGGAGGAAGCAAAATAAATTATAGTTATACATATATATATATATATATATATAATAAGGAGGCACTTGCGTACGTGAGGATATGGACCTGGTGGGTCCCCATTGTTATCCTATCCAACTAAAGTCATCTCCTCGCCCGCGTGCGCTTTCCACCCGAAACAGTCAGCGCTGGCCGCCCCGCTTCCCAGTGCAGGCGATTGCTCCGCCTTCAAACGACACAAGTGTCGTCCATCCGTCCATCTGTCGTACAAATTATGATACGCGGTTGCCGAGGCGGCTACTCCGGCGCCACACGTCCGTCCCTCCGCCCGCCCACCATTGCTATATAAACTGCTGCGCCGGCCATAGCCGCAGTCATCCGCATCCGTTCCCTTTCTCCTGTCCACACCACTACTGCCCACCATGGCTTCCTCATGCTCCAGCGCTCTTCGGGATGGGTGGACGACGGACCACAAGGAGATGGCAGCCATTGCTGCCAACCGGCTGGCCGGCAGGCAGCCGGAGGACGACAACGTCCCGATGGAGAACATGGTAGTCGATGATCCGGCGCCAACCCCCTCCTCCGCGCCATCCTCGCCGGTGCATTGCACCATGAACATCGGCGAGGCCCGTGCCCAATATATGGATAGGGTGAGGCAGATGCGTGAGGAGCAGTTCCAGGAGGCGCAGGCCGACGCCGCCTACAGCCACCATCTCCTCCAGGAGCACCTGCAGGCGGAGGAGCAGATCGCCGCGGAGCGGGCGGAGTAGGAGGCGATGCTCGACTCGTACCTCTCCGCCCGCAAGGGCGGCCTCGAGACTGGCGGTACCGCATGCGGGTGGCGGAGGCTGCGGCCGCCTACAAAGAGGCTAGCAAGGAGGGCGATGAAGCGGGCGAGGCGCTGTTTGGCAAGACCGAGGACGAGGCAGAGGACAATGCCGGCTCCGACGAGTCCCGGCTCCGCTAGCATCGACGACGCCCTGCTCCGCCAAGGCCCCGTGGCGCCAACAACAAGGCAGAGGACACCGCCATTTCCGCCGAGGCCCCGCCCCGCCAACAACGAGGCAGAGGACATCGCCGGCTCAGCCAAGGCCCCACCCTGCCAGCAACGTGGGGGAGGATTTCCACCGCTCCGCTGAGGCGCCACTCACCGGCAATGATATAGAGGACATCGCCGGCTCCGCTGAGGCCCCGCCCCGCTGCCAACGAGGCCGCGCCACACAGAAAATGAGGAAAAGTAGAACACGGTAGGTCGCCGCCGCTCGGGTCCAAGTAAGGCCACCGGTGCTACCCTCCGGTTAAAGCCAAGCTAGGCGGGTTGACCATTGATGGCCGGTTAGCTTCTGGCGGCGACGTGGAGTAGGAGAGCTGCGCTGGAGAAGAACGCTACTTCTACTTAACTGCTGGTGCAGTTGGCTGACTGACACGTGGGCCCAACAGGCCACATGTCAGTTACGCAACTGCACCTGCAGTTAAGTCACTGAAGCTTCTGTTCGGCTCAGCGGGACACAGGTGGGTAGCTTCGGTTAATTAATTATACCTCCAGCGCACCCCTTTTTAGTTTTTTTTAGAAAAGGAGGATGACCCCCGGCCTCTGCATCTGGGAGATGCATGCGGCCACAAACACCCCTTTTTAGTTGAAGAATGTATGAAATGTAATGAAATCCGGCATGTTTATATGAAATCCGACCGTGTATGAATGAATTTATTTCGATTAGTTCGAATTCCTGTATCACTGGCATTGGATGAACATGCAAAACAATACGTACTAGCATTATTCCCAGGGTGATCACCACGTTTGCAGCAGTTTCACATGTACTCCCTCCGGTCCTTTCTAGTCTGCATACAAGTTTTGTCTGCAGTCAAAGTATCTCTACTTTAACCAATCTTATACAAAAAAGTATGCACTTTCACAATGTGCGAAGTAAAAAGGAACAGAAGGAGTACAAAGAGTTTGAGCAGCTTTTTAGCGTTTCTGTACATTGCAATCAAACACACAGGCCTGGCAATTCATAGAGAACATTCAAAACAATCGATGATTATGCATCTCAGCGACTCACATGTCAGAGGCAATATTTACTTCACAACTAAAGAATAAAGAAAAAATTGATCGCCGCTGCTGACAGCAAAGGGCGTCCCATTCGAAAATATCAAACGCATATCTTGCTAAAATCAATGAGCAAAATTTGACAAGGTTGTCCCATTCCAAAATATCAAATGCCTACGATTGTGGAATGGGCAGGGTTTGCCATCAGTTCGGACATTGACATGGCACCTCGTGCTAAATAAACCAGCTGTTCTTTTTGTGCAGTTCCACCAAAATCAACCAAATTCGCGCGTAGCTTGTATGATTTCGCCCTTATATGTTGCAACGCCTTGAACTTATGGGCACCTCCTTTCTTGTGGTGGAAATGAATGATTCGATGTATTCATGAACATTTTGTGCAGTTCCCGTTGAAATCAAGCTGAGCACCCCTGTTTTCACAAATACAAAAAAGTGATTAGTATAAAGCAAACTGTACTATGAATTGACAGTTTCAACAGGCACATACATGGTCCATGTAGAGCACACTTATTAGAAAAATGGAACTCACCAGAAAGAATCCTAGAACAACATTGTACTCGCGCATCACAGCAAAAAAATGGAGATTTGTTAGTCCTTCTGAGCTGAAGTTAGTTTGGTCTTGTGGGGAGTAATGTAACCATCCTTCAACTGCTCCTTCTGATGAGAAGATAGACAGGGCTTCTTCATCCTGGCATAATCGGAACTAGTCACTTCACGTACTCCATATTCTTCTTCAGAGGAAGATGATCCTGTTGTGCAAAGACAAGAGGACAACTAAATGCTAGCATCCCTATTTGCTCGAAAAAAAGGAAAGGAAATATTTAAAACAACATAGATGAAGCACTTCTCAAGGACAATACCACTTTTTCATGACAGTATCTAAACAGTAGCACAACACCAATAGAGATGACAAAGCTCAATCATATGGATGAATTAGTGGGCAAGTACCAACCTTTGTCAGGAGGCTTATTGTGTAGAGCATACAGATCAAGCACTTCTCCGGAACCATCTGTTGCTATCTACTGTGGTGGCCATGCTTACTATATACTCCTCGATTAGTTTAATGTTTCCAACATCTTTTTGTGCAGTTCCACTAAAATATATGGTATCTTCAAAGAAGATCCCTGTTTGCACAAGTAGAGATAATTACGTATTACATTAAGAGTGTCAT
The DNA here is from genome assembly GCF_018294505.1 of Triticum aestivum. Lineage (NCBI taxonomy): Eukaryota > Viridiplantae > Streptophyta > Magnoliopsida > Poales > Poaceae > Triticum > Triticum aestivum. The sequence continues at coordinate 463,433,587 of NC_057810.1, read as the reverse complement.
CAAATCAGTGGCAAAACAATTGCTCGTTCCAGCCATAGCAATAAATTAAGATGCAGAACTATATCATTACTTGTGTCATCACAGTTCCAGTGCTTCATGACAGCACCGGGAGTTGATTTTTGTTTTTCCGCTTGTTCTTCCCCTTCATCACTTGGTTCAATAACAGACAAGCTTCGCCTTCAATGTAAGATTTGGCATGTCAATTAGGGAGCACAAGTATAGCACTAAACAATGAATAATTTTCTGATGAAAGTGGCAAAATACAGGCCAACAGTTGTGAAATATCCTTATCTTACCTCAATGGGATATTACGGTGCACATACAGATTGGAAGTCTTGTCTCCATTTGGGCAGTTCACTAAAATCAAGCAACATTATCATACAAGTAGCACAACATATGAAAGCACACTGCAGAATCATGTGAAAGAAGGCTAGTACTGACCTCTCATGATGCGGAATTCAAACAACTCACAAGAAGAAGATCTGAACCAAATTCGCCTTAACGGATAGGAAGTAAGATCTCCTCTTGTGCAGTTCCACTAAGATCAAGCAATCAAGCAACATTGTCGGTGTGACATTTTGGTTGAACTGCACAAAACACTCTTAAAACAAAAGTGTTTTGTGCAGTGCAACAAAAGGTCACAATGGCAACGAGGTGAAGTAGATAACCCTGTTTACACAGAGGTGCAAAGGAAACAATTAGTGGTCAATAACGGTGGATGACACAGAAGCCAACAAAAAGAAGCATCTACCTTATCTAAATGGGAAAGAAAGCAAGACAGTAGCATTTCTCAAACGGTGGCATTGATTAATATTAACATAGAGATTATATTAACAATAAAATTCGTTAAACATGTAATTTGCTTTTAACTGTGGCATTGCATCAATTTTCCAGCGGCATTATTAGAGGGTGTTTGTTTACAGGGACATTTTGGTGTAGGGACTAAAAAAACTCCGTGTCAGTCACATCTAAACCAAACAGGAGGGACTTTTCGGGACTAAAAGTGGGCATTTGGGACTAAAGAAAGAAGACCCCGAGGGAGTCTTTTTGGGACTTTTTCCAACAGTTGCCCCTGCCACGCATCGCACCTTGTTTCTATTAGTTCATTACTAGGGGTAACATGGTCTTTTATCATGTCATTTAATAACCTCTAGTCCATGTTTAGTCCCTGGAACCAAGCAGGTAGGGACTAGGGAGTTTTTAACCAAACAGGGCCTTAGATTAACAACAGCTAATGAGTTGCACGGGACAGTGGACGCACCAGCACCATGTGCATCTACCGATGTACTGTGGTCATGCACAGTCTATTGCAACAAAGAACAAACAACCAAGGAGCATATTTGTGTTGGTCCCAGTTTTGTTATCTTTAGACACCTTTCCCTATGTGAGTGCAGCAAATCTAGTCCTACTCAAACTCTACAGCCTTGTCCCTTCCTTTCCTTTTTGAACTAGTACTTTCGCCCCTTCCTTTCCTCTTTGAACCACGTCCTAGATTTATGCGATACAACTTTCCCCACTACTTTCCCCCATTCCTTTCCTCTTTGAACCACGTCCTAGATTCATGCTATACAACTTTCCCCCTTCATTTCCTCTTTGAACCACGTCCTAGATTCATGCTATATACAACTTTTCCCACTACTTTCCCCCACTCCTTTGCTCTTTGAACCACGTCCTAGATTCATGGTATACATGCAGCTAGAGCAATGCATGTGGAGTAACTAAAATATACCTTAAGGTTCTTGGGGCGTGGTTCGGTGGGCGACGGGACAACGACGAAGAAGAAGGGGTCGGAGGCCCTCCCGCGCCGCCGCTGGGTGGAAAGTGAACAGCAGTGCCGGTAGTGGATTCCCTCCCTCGCTGACGGCGACAGCGTTAAGCCTCCTTCCCTTCCCGACAGACGGATCCTACCAGCTCTTTGAGCAGCAGTGAGGGGAGAGAGAGGCCAACGAAGTCTTGTTTAGATCTGGAGAGGGCGAGAGAGTGTGAAGAGAGCAACTACAAGCGCTGAGGCTCCAGCGGGAGACGGAGAGAGAGTGTGAAGAGAGCAACTACAAGCGCTGAGGCTCTAGCGTGTATATATATACTGGAGAGAGAGTGTGAAGCGTGCAAACCCTAGAAAACATTTTGACCAGTGAAAGAATCCTCCTGGCAAAAATTATGCTCAAGTGTAGTTATCGAACCCAAGACCTCAAGTTTGATGAGCGAACAGGCCTAACCAGCTACACAACCCTCCCGTTATGTTCAGCGATAGGAAAATAACCTTTTATACATTCCTGCATTCATGTGACAGGCGTGCCGTGTTTTTTTTGTGTGCGTGGGAGTCATTAGGATTTCAATCATAATCGTGTCATGTGGCTTTGGTGGTAAGACTATCCACAGTGGTGCAGAAATAATGCAGCCTTAATCACCTTACCTCTCTCCACGTAGTACGTTGGGTCCTACTAGTCAGGGGGTGAAACAAACAAATTAATCAGAAAAATTAAAAGCGCCAGCGGTGTATCTTACTACCTCACACATCTCGCTACTACTTGGGAACACTGTCCAATTGATCCCTCTGTTCACTCACGTACTATTTTAAGTGAATCCTTATTATAACACGCACACAAATTTTGGGCACTTGTATTCGACTTAAGTGATTGTGCCACCGTATCTCGTATACTTACTACTCCCTCCATCTAGGTGTAATAAGTCATGTTATAAGGTGCAATGGGACCAAGGTGCGAGCGTGTGCGTGTGTGTGTTTAACAGCATGTGTGTGTTAGAGAGTGCGACAGATCGACCTACTCCTACAGAGATATGGTGTGTAGTGTACGATTTTAGCCGCGAGAGTCGGTGCATCCTCTCGTTTTCGGGCATGTCTGGTAGGGACATGCGGACAGCTGCCACGCCCGCTCATGACCAGCCTGGCCCACCCAAAGCCCCTCTATCGCCCGCGCGCGCTTCCCGCCCGAAACAGTCAGCGCCGCTCCAAAGAATCGGTGTCGCATTCATGCCCGGGCAGAGCGGACGCGACCTCTCACTGGCGCAAGAGTGATGGTTGCTTCGTCCGTCCAGCTTACTGTTGGGTCTATGTGATTTGACGGCTCATTGGTCTTTATTACTGAGGTGGTAGGACTGTTAGATGTCCCACGATTTCGGCGGAAGGAGGTAGTAGATTACAATTTTCTCCATTCTTACAGCGGAGGAGTGCAAGAGCAGTGAAAACACGCAGGCTCAGTGATTACATGGCCCACCTCACACTATCACCGTGCGACACCTAACTCTTTACATAGTACTCCCTCCGTTCCTAAATATTACTAGATGAGTCCCCGCGCGTTGCCGCGGAACAGCGGTATATCTCTCTGCGCAAAATTATCGATTTCATAGAACTAAAAAAAATCTATAACCGCATGACAAATGTGGTAGCCAAACTAAATAAACTCCCATCATCATTTAGATCATCCCACGTAAGGAAAAAAGATCAGCCAACTCCTACTGCATAATGGGATTATATTTTTCTTTTTGACATGTTAATGGGACTTAAAAGCTCACTTACATGCATGCTACCGGTGCATGCTTGCATGCAGACATGTTGATGTGATTTAAAACCCACTCACATGCATGTGCCACGGTATTTCTGCATGCTTGCATGTGGCTTAGTGCGGAGCCTCTCAACGTCTAGATCAGACGGCTATTATGACTGATTTACTTCATCTAACGGCTACGTCAATTTTGATGATGTGGCTCAAGGAGAGGATAGAGAATTCCTAGTAGTGGGGGCTAGCTATTACTAGTAGATAAGTCTTTGTAGAGATTCCACTAGGTGAACTACATACGGAACAAAATGAATGAATCTACACTTAAAATGCATCTATATACATCCGCATGTGGTTAATGGTGAAATCTCTACAAAGACTTATATTTAGGAACGGAGGAAGTACTAGTATAGTACTAGTACGTACTGTAATTTATCAGCGAGATAAATTTGTACAATGCTATGAAGCTTCCAGCTCCTGTTACATGTATCTTGCGTCCAAGGTTGCCCGTTGCAACATTTCATCAAATACAAAGGAGACTAACATGCATGCTATTGCATCTCAATGATTGACAGATCATAGCAAATATGTACTCCCTCCGTTCCAAAATAAGTGTCTCAACTTTGTGCAAACTTTAGTACAAAGTTGTACTACTACTAAAGTTGACACTTATTTTGGAACAGAGGCAGCTAAAGAAAAAAACGATCCATGCAGTCCCTAGCCCTTGAACCGTGAACCCTGACCAGGCTTCAATTTGCTGGCAACGTTCGAGCTTCCTAATAAATGAAGTTTGCAACCTTTTGACCATCGGATCATTTTGTGCAGTTTCACCAAAATCGAGATGAGCATCCCTGTGGCAAAGAAATTGAAGAAGCGTGATTAGAATAAGATTACTAGGACTAGTTGATGAGACATAAACTCATCACAAATACAGTACGTAGAAGCCAGTAGAGGTATCAGGTATGTGCGGGGCAAAGAAGTAGAGAAATATCCACAGGGAGTGATGTGGGCAGCTGGAGCAGTGGTGCAAGCCGGCTGTAAAGGGAGTTGTACCTGAGGGACGTAGCTCAACCTTGAGGAGGGCGGCGGGAGGCGGCAACTGCCCACGTCGCGGCAGTGAGCAAGGGACGAAGGCAACCTCACCGGCTTTGTGAGAGAGAACGGCAGGGACCCCTGATCGGGACGTGCCGACAGTGGGTTTTCGCCGTCGGCGACGGCCACCGCATCTACACTAAGCATCCACCCCTTCCCCAAGCGGACGTGATCCGCCGGGATGTTAGAGATGTGGCCACAGTCGTTTTGTGCGAGAGAGTGTGAAGAGAGCAACCCCAGCAAGCAACCGTGTAGGCTGGCCCGTCCTGACTATGTATATAGTGGAGCGGTTTCCTTTTCTCTCCATATGAACCTATCATATTGCGTACGTGCCACTGAAGAAAAAAAATATTTATAAATGACGCGGCACCTACTACTCGTTCTCCTATAACCTTGCGCTTGGCATCTCCAAAATATTAACCTTGCGATTGGCTCTTCGCCTCTTCGGGAAGTCGAGCAATAATGGTAGTGCAGTATATATCGTTCTGGCTATATGAGACCGAATGAATTGCTGCACGTCCACCACGTGGGCGAGGGTCGAGGGGCGAGGGAGAGTGCTACTACATACGGAGCAAAATGAGTGAATGTACACTCTAAAATACGTCTATATACATCAGTGTTTGGAGTATGTACTAGTAGTTCATATTGAAATCTACTAAAGGACATATATATTCCAAACAATATGATATAATCTCTATAACCAAGGTAGTAGGGACGAGGAGTAAACGGAGGGAGTAGTAAATTTTTCTCCTCGTCCTGCGAGCCACCGTGCGCATGGGCGAGGGAGGAGCAAGCTTCACCTCATCCTGCGAGCCACCACGCCCGTGGGCGCGGGAGACGGCGTACTAAGCAAGCTTCTCCTTGCTTTGCGAGTTGACGGGACACATCAAAAGTACTCCAGTGTATAGAGCCTTGCCTCTAAGGTAGGCCCCACATGGTTTGCCTCTTTTTTTAATTTAACATAACGCGTCAAGTCACAATTTTTTTGTTCACCCGTGGTAGACGATCCTCCCTCCACCAAGTGGACAACCAGTACACGTGCCAAATTACCATGTGGGCTGCCTTTTTCGTACAGAAATGAGCTCCACCATGTACCCGCGCGGGTGTGGTTGGGAAAGAGACAGGAGTACGTGCGCCGTGCATGCACCTCTTCTCTTTGTGCACGTCCCCCACCTACGTGGGTGTGTGTGAGAGATACAAACCGCGTTCGTGAGTGTTTTTTGTTTTGTGGTGGGGGTGGGGGTGGGGTGGGGGTTGATTTCGTGAATTATTTGTGGGAATATGTGTCGATGACATCTCAAACAAAATTTTGCATGCAATGTGTGTGAAATGGAGGCCTATCCATATCATACATAGAGGGTCGGGAAATCCATGAGAAGAGAGGGAGGGGTCATAGCTATCGATAGAGTCAAAGAGAGGATCAAGTGGGTGGGTGTCGGTGTCAAAACCGGCGGATCTCGGGTAGGGGGTCCCAAGCAGTGTGTCTTAGGATCAATGGTAACAGGAGGCAAGGGACGCAATGTTTACCCAGGTTCGGGCCCTCTCGATGGAGGTAAAACCCTACTCCTGCTTGATTAATATTGATGATATGGGTAGTACAAGAGTTGATCTACCACGAGGTCAGAGAGGCTAAACCCTAGAAGCTAGCCTATGGTATGATTGTTGTATATCTCTATCGACTAGCCTGGCCTCGGTTTATATAATGCACCATAGGCCTAGGATAACAAGAGTCCTAGCCGAATACGCCGGTGGGGGAGGAGTCCTTGTCTTGATCGCCAAGTCTTGTGGAATTTTCCTTGTATGCGGTAGCTATCCGGACTGGCCCATGAGTATACGGCCATGGGCATCCTCGGCCCAATCTAACAGATCGGGAGATGACGTGGTGAGTACCCCCTAGTCCAGGACACCGTCAGTAGCCCCATGAACCGGTCTTCAAGTTTAGGGATGCTCCTTGATTCTTTCGAACCGTTCTTCATCTTCAGTCGTCGATCTTGAAAACTGGTTCAACAAATCTTCTCATCTTCGATCTTGAGGATCGCCGAAATGCATTCGACGAGTTTACACGTCGGGTATTCGAGGAGCCCCTTTAAGTTTCCAGCCTTTATCAATGCCTTGTTATTTTTATGCCACACCTCGGGTTTGAAGTTGTTCCCGGGCGGCAGTGTCCTCTTGCGTCCAAGCTCCAACGCCGGATTGCATTCGAGGTATCTTTTGCAGCCAAGCACCAATGTCGGACTACTTCTGAGCTCCAACGCCAGAATGTATCCAAGCTCTAACGTTGGACTGTGTCCAAGCTCCAACGCCGGACAGTATCTGAGCTCCAACACTGGATTGCATTCGAGGTATCTTTTGCAGCCAAGCACCAATGCCGGACTGCTTCCGAGCTCCAACGCCGGAATGTATCCAAGCTCTAACGCCGGACTGTGTCCAAGCTCCAACACCGGACAGTATCTGAGCTCCAACGCCGGACTATATCCGAGATGTCATAGATCATCTGGGTTCAAAAAAGTTGAAGGAGTTTAGCCGAGCTTAATGCCGGCAATGCCCTTTAAGGAGCTAGCCACTTGCTTCCGAGCTATATGCCGAACTGCTTCCGAGGTGGTTAAGCACCTCGGTCATGGGCTGATTTTTGGTCAATGTTTTTTATTGATGCAATTTATTCTCTGACGAGATATATAGCCAGTATCCCTCAAGGTGTGTATCGGTCTAAAACCCGAGATGCACCTGAAGGATGACATAAGACCGCTGATCCCAGTAACTGCTGAGACTCAGGTTAATTTGCAAAATTGGCCTGAGGATCAAATCCTAGCTCGACAGAATACTTCCGGACACAAAAAGCGGTGTGCTCAGTCCTCGAGACTCAGGTTGGGTGCGGCCGACCAACCTAAGGATCAAAATCGCCTCGGAAACTGTATTGCACTTAAAATTTTCTGCATAGAACAGGCAATGCAGTAGCCCCCGAGACACTGGTCGGGTGGCAACACCAGATCAGGGGATCGATGTGCCCCTTTAATATTTGTAAATAATAAGCCCAAAGCCCAGTAGCCCCCGAGCCAATGCGGGCACGGGTGGCCGAATTAAGGATCGATATCCATAGTAAAATCACAAATTATGTGTAATGAATCTATGTATCCAAGTACTTTACGTCATTAATGCTCGGATCCGCATTGTACAAAACTTTGTTGACCGACCATTGACTTCCACCTCCTCGGCCAATAGCTGAGGAGTGTTTGTCCTACTTTATAAAGCCTTTATGAGGGCAAAGATTTTCAACAAAAAAGGCAATCTGGCCATACGGTTTTATAAACAAAGGTACGCAGAGAGATATGTTATATTACTGTTTAACAGAAGAAATGTCTTCCAAAGAAAATAGTCCCTCTATTGGTTCCTTTCTTTGGGTTGTCATGCTAAGCATGACCATGAAATCTCAGCTCCAATGTAAGAGCAAATTATCGAGGATTTAGTTTGGGAGGCCAGTTAATAGGCCCCGATAGTGTTCGGCGACAGTCGAGGTCAAGCGATAAACACTTCAGCCACTGTTATGAATGGCTCGTCGTTTAACACCGTCATCGCAGCGTTGACCAGTTTATGCTTATTGTGACAGTCAGTTTTCGGCTTTCTCCACTGAGGTGCTTAACCATGTGAGCTGGAAGCACAATCGTAGTGGTTCTCCCTTTGCACACCTAGCCGAACAAAGCGGAACGTAGGAGGCAAACGCAGGAGCCGGGCAACCCAACTATTGACCGAAGACACAATTCGAAACCGATGCATATATAGCAATATCTGAGAATGTTTTTGCCGAATCTCTAAAGGTGTCTGGCATTGCACTGCGAGACTTGTGCTGAAAACACACAAATAGTTTAAAAGTGCCATGGGCTCGAAAAGCCAAAAAACTTATTCAAAAGGTTAATGTCCGAACTAGATCAAGTGTTCGGTGCCAATCTGAAAAATGGACTTTAGAAAAAAAAGGTGCTTTTGCCGTGCTTTAACATGACACATCCTATCTCAAAACTTCAAGCGGGTCAGCCTACGGCTTCAACCTCCTATCCCGAAGGCGGAGTACTTCTTACTAGGCCAGTTTAGCAAACTAAACTCTAGCGGCTTTGAGAGAGAAATTAGGCTCCCCGGCTAGTGACCGCACACTTGTGTCGAAAAAAGGAGTGATAAATAATAATAATAACTTTGCAACGACTAAGAAGAAAAACTCTTATTATAAAACGGCTCAAATAAACATAAGAGCCCCCAAGTGACTTGGGTAAAAGAATGATTGCATGTACCGAAGTACTTATATATATCATATCTATGTTCAACCAAACTTTAAACGCATCTTAACCGACCGTCGGCCTCTCCCTCTTCGGTCAAGGACCGAAAAGTGTTATGTACTCCATCTGTCGAGAATATCGATGGTGTTTCCAATAACCAGGTAATCAGGCCATAAGGCTGTAACAGACAAAGCGCGCTCAGGGAACTTATGCTATATTACTGCAAAGTGTAAGAAGCATCTTCGAAGAAAATAGTACCCCTACCGATACCTTTCTTCGATGCTCATTGTTATTATAAGACTTGTGTAATAGATTTTTTGTACTCATGAGTTCCGTTGTGTGCCGACCATGATTGAAAACAATAAGAGCACTAGCTTTCGGCTTCACCCAGTCTGAGGTCCGGCTCGGGTGACCCGATCGTGACAATCGCAGAGGTGCTCCCTTTACTCCCTAGCCGAATAATCGGGAACGTAGGGGTAAGCACAGGAGCCAGGCAACCCAGCTTGCAAATCGCTTAAGTCAATATGGTGCATATTGTGGCGTAATACACGAACAAGGAACGAAGCCGTACAAGTATAATCATATGCAAGAGGAAAAGCTTCATGAAGGAAGCCCCCAAATGAATTGGGTATTTGAATTTGCGCGTCACAAACAAAGTTTGGACAAGGAAATTTTTACAAGCAACTTTTTTCCAAAAAAGTATAATGCTTGGTCGAGCCGAACACAAGTTAAAAATTTAAAACTTTGAGCATGAAGGCAACTTAGCTGGTTAATGTGTTCGGTATTGATGCGGGACATGGTTCCATCCCCCAAGCCGGTCCCGAGGCGGAGCAAAGAGCTCGGCATTCCGAAGTGGTGACATAGCACGGTCAATGCGGGACGACAGGGTGATGCCGAAATCCCCGGCATGGGGTAATGAAGTATTGACAAAGCACCCCGTCCAGCCGAGGTGACGCCAAAGGATATAGTCCGGCTGAATCATTCTCCTGTGCGCAAAAAATAGTGCAAACCGGAGATAATAGTAATAATAATAAAAAAAATCGTTGCATAACAAATAAATTATGCAAAGTGAGTAATAAAAGAAATATGGCCTGGCGCCAAAGTCAATGTCGATGCAGGGCGGCGGCATGATGCGGTAAAGGCATGGCGAGGCCTGAATTCACAGGTCGGTTCGAGTTCCAGATGCGGCGTTCGCCGGACTATGTACATAAACTGACCGAACCACCATGCGACCGTCGTTAATGCGGCCACCATTTGATAGACCTGCGTATAGATGATGGAACAAAGCAGAGTAATAATTCCTTGGGAAAAATAAACCCGAACAAGCAAAAATTGCTGGGATTAATAGCACCTGGTTTATTTGTTGTAGCGGTTCAAAGAAAGGTTACTCCCAAAATTAGGACTCGATCCGCACACCCATTGCCTGATGGGTGATGAAGCGAAGGCATGACGATGCTGGCAAAGGTTGGCTCGCCGAGGCAAAGCCCGTGGTCCAGCTAATGTGATGAAGCTGGTTGACCGGTGACGCCGGAGTCTCCGGGGTAAGTTGATGAAGGGATGACGAAGCCCCCAGTCCAGGCGAGGAGACGGAGCAGGTCGGTGAGGAGATGTGTCAGCCGAGGTGTTGAAGTAGTTTGGCGTGATGGACACCGGCTCGATGAAGCAATAGTTCGGCCATGCCGATGCAGGTCGTAGCTTGTGACGTGATCAATGCTGGCTTGATGAAGTGACCGTGCAACGATGCCGGTGCGCCCGCTCCGTGTAATCCGTGGGGGTGGTGATGTTGGTGAAGATTTATCTTTCGCGATGTTGAACTATTGTTCGGCTGGCCGAGATGATGATCCGAAGAAATTGAGCTCGGCTCAACAAAACAACGACGTGTCTAACGCAGGTCGGCCGCCGTGGAGTGATGTTGCCGGGCTGGTTCGACACCGGCACGACGGTGAAGTTCGTATTGCAAGAATACTTTTAGTACTACTGGGATGTGTTTGGGAATAAAACACAACACTTCCTTCAAAAAAGATGTCCGAGATCTCGTTCATAAAGAAGATGAATTCGGGTCGGATTCCTTCTCGCGCAGAAAACAGATCCAAAAAGTGATGCACTAATCGGAAGTTTCCCGGAGTTTGGACGGTCGGGTCGAGCTGAATTTTTTGCAGGTGGTAGATATGGGAATTCCGCAGCAAATCAACGGTTGGATCTTCCAAAGGACATCCGAGCTAGATGCTGGATACCATGCTCTAAACTCGTCCGGATTCTCGTCCAGATTCAACAGGGCTCCGGTATATCGGAGATTGCCGGAGATTCCTACATCGGAACTCGACGAGATTTTTGCAGGGTTGTTGTAGACATAATTCCGCATAATTCCACCGAAGTAATCGTTTAGGCGACACTCGAGGAGGAGGCGGCGGCGGATACAAGTTTGTTGTCCAGAAAAACAGCACGGTCGCCTGAGGGCAATGTCGACGTAGAGCCCCCGAGCTCCATGGATGACTCCTCCATGATCTTGATAGAGATCGGAGTTGGTGTTGATGAAGGCCCTCATCCGAACATGACGATCGGAGGTAGGGCGCAGTCCTCGGTCAAGCCAAGGTGACCAGTCGAGCTAGTGACGAAGAAGCTGACGTCGCAGTTGACCTGCAGTCGAGCCATTGATCCTTTCGCCGATCACACAACGGAACTCTCAATGAAAGCACCAATGTCGGTGTCAAAACCGGCGGATCTTGGGTAGGGGGTCCCAAGCAGTGCGTCTTAGGATCAATGGTAATAGGAGGCAAGGGACGCAATGTTTCCCCAAGTTCGGGCCCTCTCGATGGAGGTAAAACCCTACTCCTGCTTGATTAATATTGATGATATGGGTAGTACAAGAGTTGATCTACCACGAGGTCAGAGAGGCTGAACCCTAGAAGCTAGCCTATGGTATGATTGTCGTATATCTCTATCGACTAGCCTGGCCTCGGTTTATATAATGCACCAGAGGCTTAGGATAACAAGAGTCCTAGCCGAATACGCCGGTGGGGGAGGAGTCCTTGTCTTGATCGCCAAGTCTTGCGGAATCTTCCTTGTATGCGGTAGCTGTCCGGACTGGCCCATGAGTATACGGCCATGGGGGTCCTCAGCCCAATGTAACAGATCGGGAGATGACATGGTGAGTACCCCCTAGTCCAGGACACCGTCAGTGGGTGCGAGATCGATGAAGAGAGCGATCGAAATTGTGTGTGTGTGTGTGTGTGTGTGTGTGTGTGTGTGTGCAAGTCAAAGATATAGGGCGACTGGCCTACCAAAACGTTAGAGGGGACATGTCAAGTTTGTGTGTGGCAGGGAGACATGACTAGAGCGCTTGATGTATCGATACGTGTGGGGGGGGAGGGGGTGGGGGGAGGGGTAGGCAGAGGCCTAACAATAGATGTAGAACGACTCGTATATGTGTTGAGAAGGAGAGACCCAGCTATGTCTTGAGGGAGATCGGTCGACATCCATACATAACTGAAGGATGGGAAATATGATGGGACAGAGAGAGAGGAGAGAGAGAGGGAGGGAGAGGGAGGGAGAGGGGTAGAGTGTTGGATGGGTGATGGAGTTGCTTCTCGGAGATGTTGGGAGAGGTCTACTAGACAAACTGAGGGTGGAACAGCAATGTTATCAATAAGAGTGGGGATGTGTTTTTGTGTGTGCCTGTGCGTGATAGATCTGTCGGGACGCATCCATGGATGATGAAGGGGGACCATGTGTTTGGTAAGCAAACCTAACTAGATCGATAGATCAATTGTTGTTTGTCGGAGGAAGGGAGAGATACAACTAATGAGGTAGATCGATCGATGTGTGGGTAAAAACGAGTTATAAGGACCTAGTTGTCTATATGTATAGTGAGAGATTGGTCGGTCTACGTTCATTTGTTAGAGGCAAATAAGGCCCAGTGAGACGGATAGACAGAGAGAATGGATCTAGGAGGTGGTGCGAGAGGCCCAACTACTAGCTAGATAGGGGGAGGAGTGTGCGGTTGTGAGATCTATGAAAAGAGGGGCAAGAGTTTACACGTGTGTCTGACCATATGAGAGACACGAGGCAAGGACACATAAAGGAGGGGATTGAAGCTATGTGTGTATGCTGTAGGCAGGCATCGCTGGAGAGGTTTATCGGTCGGTGTGTGTCGGAAAGGAGTTGTGGAGACTCTGGGAGAACGACCTAAAGAAAAAAATGAATGTGCCCGGTGGATAGAATGCCGAGGGAGGGGGAGGGCGAGGAGGGCGTGTGCATGCACGAGAGAAAGTTAGTGATAGCTACAAAGGTTAGAGGATTGTGTGGGTGTAAGAGACTAACAAAGATCATAATTTGATATGAAAGCGGATTCATATATTTGAATAGGAGATCATAGTGTTTTAAACATTGCATGCATGAATATAGCGGTGATACACGTGCTGTGCACATGTTATACCATAATGTGATAATGCATGGCGTTTGCAACTCACAGCTAAATGCCGAACAATCTAAACCATACTATACATCAAACAATCTCACATTTTATTTGAATTTGTGATAATGTGCGGCGTTTGCAGCTTACAACTAAATATCGAGCAATCTAAACAATACTACATATCGAACATTCTCACATTTTATTTGAATTTGTGGTAATGTGTGGTGTTTGCAACTCACATCTAAATACTTGTAGGCGTAGGGGCGGGGCACCATACATAATGTGATAAACACATTATACATATGAGACATGGTTTAGATTATGAAGATCTAGCTAGAGCTAGAAATGTAATGTGATTTGAAATCAAAATAAAGTGGATTCGAAAAATCTAGTTCGAGTTCATATAGTACACATAGTTCATATGTAACTCGAGACTAATCATGTGGTGTGTTGTGAAGATAATACACAAACGATGGTTTAACTTGACAATAATGATGATTGTAGATCTTATTAAAACAGAGAAACGAATTCAAATGCTTTGACTTCACAACAATCATTACTGTAGATCTTATTCAAATTTAGTTCATATTGAAGCGGTAGTATATACGTTTGGAATGCACTAAAACGTTCATTTGAGTAGTAGGTTGCATGCATTATACACGTAGCGAAATATTTTAATTGAACATAACATGAATTCAAAGTTTTGAATGACATTTGTAGTGCGCATTGATTTGGTACAGTACACGTTAGGCTTGTCCGGAAATTTCAACCCGCGCCTTGTTAGCCCGAAATATTTAAGATATATCTTTGTCTCGTTGTGCTCCGACAACTCCCTCCATCTCAACCCGCGCCTTGCTATTCCGAAATTACAACGCGCGCGAAAACTCCCACCTCCTGTGAAATCCCGACACGCGAAATGCCCGTGGTACCCCTGAACCGAAAGAACCGCCTCAAATCGGTGGGGGGTACTTTCGTAACTTACCCCACATTTCGGACAAGCGCGTCTCTAAGCCATGGTTCCCCACTCCCATCCCATCCGCCCACCCATTCGTACACCGAGGCCGCGAAAACCCGTGACGAAACCCCACACCCTGATCCGTCCGCCACCCAGCCGGAGCCTCTTCCCCGATGATGTCATCCACAGCAACACCTCAACGTCCCTCATCCGGTATATCCGTCGTTGATCTCATCGTCCCGCCGGTTCAGCCACCCCGTCCTCCACCTCCAAGGAGCTGCCCCGATGTTCCCCTCGTCTTTCGCACCACCTCCATTCCCACACCGCCGTCTTCACATGCACCACCGGAAGAGCATCATCATCACCGTTTCCTCGGATGAAGCTGCGGCCTAATCGGCGCCACCAAAGAGGTTGTACACTAATCGCCGCATTTCCTTCTTGATTCGATCTCACGATGCTGCCGGCGCACGGTCCCGAGCCGACATGCGCGGCTCCATCCATGGCAGTGTCGCCGGCCACTTCCTCCACGGCGTCGCTCCCTCGGCGGCGACGTCCACATCAGTAGGAGCTGCTGCTCTTTCTCTCGGTCCTCTGCCTGGTCTGCTCTTGCTATTGCTCTTGCTCGCGCTGCTGCTCTCGCTCTTGCTCTTGCTTGCGATGTTGCTCCGATTTGGCTACACTTCAGTCGACTGAATTGACTTTTGGGTCAGTCGATTTTCAAGGGGTGGGCTCGCCGGGGTGAAGGAAGAACCAGCTGCAGCGGGGAGGGGGGCTCGCCGGAGAGGTACCCTACTATCTATCTTAGGGTTCAGGATGGGGGCGGTGGTCACCGGCGGTGGCGGGGCGGTGGCGTGGGGATCGCCGGAGAAAAAGCTCGGCACGGGGGGGGGGGGGCTAGTGGGATGGCCGGGGTGGCGGCGGACCGGCGGTGGGGAGTGTTTTCGGGGCGGGCGGGGCGGCGCACTGCCGGCCGCGGGCGGCGGGGGGCTGCTGTTTGGCCGGTGGTGGCTGGCGGCTCAGGGGGGTGGAGGTTGAAGATGAACCGCAGGCCCTTGATTTCGTATCCAACGGCTGCAAAATCGACTGACCAGAGATGAAAAAGTCAGTCGACCGACGTGTAGCCTCACCTTGCTAGTGCGTTCAGTTTCGACAGCAAAATTCAGTTTCGACAGCAAAATTCAGTTTCGACAGTTAGGTTCAGTTTCGACAGTTAAGTTCAGTTTCGACAGTTAAGTTCAGTTTCGACAGTTAAGTTCAGAGATGAGCGGCTGATGTATTTTACATCTAGCACTTTGTGGTTATGTATTTTACGTCATGTATTGGAGATGCTATTAGAATTCCACTCAGGTTAACGTTGTTCGTTGTCTCTCTTGTCCTGCTTCAGCCTCGGCGTCGTACAACTCACCGGAGCTGCTCCAACGACGAAACCCTCCATCACAGCGGAGCAGTACCTCGGGCTCCATCTCCAGACGCCTAAGATCTTCTTCCCCTCCTCCGACAGCAAAGTCAGCCGGAGCATCCTCACCGGCCAACCCAATCACGCTGAGATCGACATGGCTTCGCCAAAGAGGTTGTACACTTGTTGCATCTCTTTTTTACTCTACATGTTATATATATTGTCCACTGAGCACACGGATTTGTTCCTTTAGTGTCTCCTTGAAAGAAAAAACGTAGGAATTTTAATTTTCACTTGTCCTCCTTTTCAAATTCCTATTCATGAAGCACAAGACTAAGAGATAGTAGCATAATAGCATTATAACCGTACATTTTCTTGTGGTTTGACTTAATCTCACCATGCTTCTTTGCATCCTGTGATCTTCCAATTGTTGTGAATCAAACACCCAGATTGGCAGAAATCCTGTGTTTTTAAATTCTCTGTTTTGCACGTGCATTCCTATCCTATTCCTGTCTATTTCCTATCCCTGCATTGTTGGAATCCTCCAATTCAAACGAGCCCTTACAGAATTACTTCTCTTACAGATAGTTGTCAAAGAAAACCTTGCGTGGTTTGTCCCGCTCCTGCTGCGCCGTCGTCCACCCCAGCTCAGCTGCTCCAACGACAGAAGGGTCCAGCACAGCAGGGATCCGGCCTCCAGACTGTCTTTCGCCGCCTCAGATCTTCTTCCCCGCCGCTGGCAGCCATGAAAACTGCATTACCATCATCAACCGAGCAGATGACCTCGAGGACTACACGGGTCCGCAAGAGAGGTCGCACTCTTTCGTGTCTGCTTACGTTATGCATCGCTTAATATTACATGCTACTTTATCGTCCTGTTCACCGATTAGACTCTGAGTCAGCTCCAAACTAATGGTCAAACTTGAGTTTTTAAATGGTTGTGGGGTACATATCGGGGCCGCTATCAATAGTATCTATCTACTATCTGGTTAATCTCCGGTGTCTACTATGAGTTTCATGTTGGGTGGGAAACAAACAGTAAAGAAGCCATTATCTGTATTTATTAACTGAAGCCATTATCTGCCTGCTATTATTGGTTTTGGGTCTATCCACAGGTTGCTACCATCACTCTGGATTTCTGCATGCACTCCTTACATAATCTCACTATGTTTTATTCCTATGCATGACAGTTATTGTAAACAATGGAACTGAACATGTAGAGCAAAAGAGACGAGCCTTGCGTGGCAATATAATTTCATGCAGACGTCGCTCCATGGTAGGCGCAAAGGCAGCCCCCCCTCCACGCATTTCGGATTGTAATCGAGAGGAAGATATCTGTTCTGAGGGGGATTCAGAAGGAGAAGATAACTCCTATTTACCCCCTGAGGTCTTCGCTCTAACTTGGCATGCTGATGTTGGTTATATCATGCATATGGTGTCTTGCATTGCTTACTTTATACATCAAATATGTCATCTGCTTAGTTTAGACATCCTTTGTGCGAATGCCATCTGTTTAGTTTATTCATCGTTTATGTGAATTATGCAACGCCACCTTGTTTAGCCAGGCATCATATATGTGAATTTTGCAATGCCATCCTGCTTAGCCAGTCATCTTATATGTAAATTATATCAGGCCATCCTTTTTTTCGTTACATATTACATTTGTCAACAATGTTAGTACATTCAACTGCTCTTCGTGTGCATCAGCCATTTGACACGGTGATGGCAAATTCTGGAGTGAAAACAAGGTCTTCTGAGCAGACTATGCTATCTGACGAAGCGCATATCTCGCTGGTTACGGATAGCTCCTCAGAGGAGGATTCAGAGACAGATGACCAGTCCTATCCCCCCCCCCCGAGGTGTATGCTCTAACTTGGCAGGGTTATGTTGCTCATATCGTGCGTATGGTGTCTCGCATTGCTATGCCATTTGATTAGTTTAGACATGCTTTGTGTGAATGCCACCTGTTCAGTGTCTAATTACCATATATGTGAATTATGCATTGCCATCTTGTTGCAAGACATTATATATGTGAATTATACAATGCTATCTTGTTGCAAAGGCATTATATATGTGAATTATGCAATGCCATGCTGTTTAGCCAATCATCATGTATGTGAATTATATCATGCTATCATTTTTTTGTATTACGTGTTCCATTTGTCGACAACGTTTGTATATTCAACTACTCTTCCTGTGCATCAGCCATTTGAAGCGGTGATGGAAGTATCTGGAGTGAAAACAAGGTATTCAGAGCAGACAATGCTACCTGCTGAAGCAGACATCTTGCTGGCTACAGAGAGCTCCTCAGAGGAGGATTCAGAGACTGATGACCAGTCCTATTTCCCCCCTGAGGTCTATGCTCAAACTTGGCAGGGTTATATTACCCATGTCATGCATGTTGTCTTGCATTGCTTAGTTTTTACATCATATATAGATTGCCATCTGCTTACTTGCTTACTATATAAATCATATATTTGAATTATATCATGCCATCATGTTTACATAGTACATACACATCATCTATCTGAATTATGGCATGGCAACCCATTTAATAAAGACATCATATAGTTATATCATCTCATCCTGTTTAGTGTTTACAGTCATCATATTTAGAATTATGGCATTCTATCCATGAATGTATGTGAATTATGGCATGCCAACCTATTTAATAAACACATTATATAGTTATGTCATGTCATCCTGTTTACATAGTCTCATATTTTGAACTATGTCTTTCCATCTTTTTTAGTTAGCCATCATAATGTGAAATTGTGTCATGCTATCCTGTTTAGTTAGCCATCATATATGTGAAATTGTGTCATGCTATCCTGTTTGGTTAGACAACATAAATATGAATTATTTCATGCCCTCTTTTATTCCCCACTATCCATTGCACCTGTCTATCATACAATGTCTATACTTTCAATTACTTTTCTTGTTTATCAGCCATTTGAATTGGAGAGCGTGATGGCAGTATCTAAGGGAGTAACAACACGGTCTTCAGAAAAGATAGTGCTACCAGTTGATGCAGATAGAACCACGGTTGTACTTGCCCAAGGACCAGATCCACCACACATAACCCAGACTCTCGCAGATTGTACCCCTACCCAGTTGGACAGAGAACCAGCTACACCCCTTCTAACCCCAACCCCGGCAGATAGTAACCCAGTTCCAGTTGACACAGCACCGTCTCCACCACAGAGCACCCAAACACGAGCGGTTAGTAAGGGAACTGCAGTGCCCAAAGCACGAGGACCACCACTCCGAATCCCAACTCAACGCTTAAAGGAGAAGAAGATTTGTTCTCAGGTCAGGTTCTGTAGCTATGGTTCATACTCCTTTGCTCTTGCATTACTGTATTTACTCATACCAACTATTTTCAAATTTGAAGGATGGAATTGAAACTCCAATGGCGCAACAGGTATGTTTTAAACCTGTTTCTTTAACTGGTTTGCTGTTGTAACCTGCTCTATGTTGATTTCAGTTTCAATTGAATAAACAGTTATGTTCTCATGTCATGCACATTACAAGTGTTGTTATTGCTCTATAGTTACCCACACTTATATTCTGTCTATTCTGCTTTGTCTTGAACAAATATTAT
Organism: Triticum aestivum; assembly: GCF_018294505.1. NCBI lineage: Eukaryota > Viridiplantae > Streptophyta > Magnoliopsida > Poales > Poaceae > Triticum > Triticum aestivum. The sequence continues at coordinate 463,414,349 of NC_057810.1, read as the reverse complement.
TTGAACTGTGTCTCTATCTTGATTTGGCAACAAAAACTAGAATGATATAGACCATAAAGTGACCATGGCACATAGATATATGTTTGTTTCATGCTGTTATCCTGTCCACTTTACTACTGAACTCATTTACCAAAATGAGTTTCATATACAACATGGTAAACATGTGATGTGTCTGCTTGTTTCTCTTTTAGAATGCGGACAAAATATTGGAGAACAGTACCGCGTTATCCAATGGTAAAGGAAGTAATGCAGATAAGGTTCAAGATAGTGAGACATCCCTGTTGGTCTCCAAGAAAGCTGATAAAAACTATCTTGACGACAGTGAGGGAACCCAAAAGTCCTGTCTTGATGTAGTGTTCGAGTTACTGGCCACTACTGCTGGCACAAGCTCTTCGAACTCGCTGCCTGAATCAGTTCGTCTTCTTGAGTCTCAACTTCAAGTTGAAAGACATCGATCAGATGTGCTGCGACAGGAAGCTGAAGGACTGAGGAAGTCCCTGCAGAATTCAGATGCATATTTTCTGGTGCAACAGCAAGCGCTGGAGGATTTAAGCGCCAAACAAGAGAAAGTTAATAAGCTTGCTAAGCATCTTGCCAGCATTATGGGTACCCAGGATATTGTTTCTTGAGATCTTCTGAAGTGGTTTCAGTTCTGGATTTGTTTTGCTGCGGCGTTTATTTGCGCTGGTCGCCAACTTTGACAACCAGTGTATATGATATGCTGCTTTGTTCCCTATATTTGCACTGGTGGCGAACTTTGATGCCCAGTGGATGTAATATGTGTAACAGCCGTGATAGCCTAGCATAAGTTGCTTGCTTATTTATTTCCTTGTTGTCTTGTTTATTTGTTTGCTTGTAGTCAGTGCAGTTCTTTTTAAAACTAGGCCACAATAACCATGGGCTAATATTTACTGTAGTGACACTGGGCCTCCTACGGGCCGTAGAAACAGTGGGCCTTCTACGGGCCGTAGAAACAGTAGGCCTTCTACGGGCCGTAGAAACAATGGGCCTTCTACGGGCCGTAGAAACAATGGGCCTTCTACGGGCCGTAGAAACAATGGGCCTTCTACGGGCCGTATCATCAATGGGCCTTATACGGGCCGTATGACCATAACGGGCCATCGTTAATAGGCCGTATTTGATGACGCTATGAAAACGGCCCAACGTATTAACGGACCACAAACGGGCCGATGTAACCACGGGCTGAATTTGGCCCACAAGCAGAAAATGACAGTAACGGGCCGTAAGTAAACGAATGCTGGAAATGAGCCCAAGAATAAATGGGCTCTGAGAAGGCCGAAAGATAACATTTGCTGGAAACGGCCCAACTGAATAACGGGCCCTTAATGGGTATAAAGTGATATACTGTTCATTACGGGCCAGTTTCACCACGGGCCATTAATGGGTGTAAAGTGATACACTGTTCATTGCGGGGCCAGTTTCACCACGGGCCGTTAATAGGCCAAGAGTTACATAGGGCCTCATATGGGCCGAAAGACGTCATGGGCCATACATGGGCCAGAAGTGAAAACGGGCTGGAATCATATTGGATGGCCCAGATGACGCTACTGGGCCTAATTCGGATAGGGCGTAACGGGCCTTGGGTTAGCGGGCTGTAAATGGGCTATATGCGAACAGGCCGTTAACAGGCTTTCCATGGGCCGGCCCGCCACCTTTTGACCAAGTCAAACGGGCCGGCCTTTTCACAGGAATGGGCCTCTGTTGGGCCGTGCCACGTGTCGACGTATCATAGGCGCCTTCTGTCCAATGAGTGGATGACATCTGTCCCAACGGTGAGCCGACACGTGTTTCCTCCAGCCAATGATGATTTTACACGTGGAAAATCCCCATTGGTCGGGGCTGTTAACGGGTTATCGGATCCAAAACCCGACCCGATAGCTTAACGGCGTTCCGTTACGATGGATGCCACGTGTCGGTCACCCTTGACGAAAGCAGTTCTGTGACGCGCGATTTATCGTCATGGAAGTGGACACTTCCATGATGATAATTTTGGTAATGTCATCGAACACTTCTACGACAGCACAGGTATGGCTATCTTGATTCTGTCATAAATTTGTCATGGATGTACATGCATGACAAAAAATGCGACCTACTGTGACAAACACGTATCATCACGGAAGTGTATTTTTTTGTAGTGATAGGTGTATTCACCAAAGAGAACATAGCTGTTGTTACCCTCTTGATCGGTGCAATGCCAAAACCTCATGGTCACTTGGGGGCTTCCTGTTCAAACATAGGTGTATTCACCAAAGAGAACATAGCTGTCGTTACCATCTTGATCGGTGCAATGCCAACAACTTATGGTTACTTAGGGGCTTCCTGTTCAAACATAGGTGTATTCACCAAAGAGAACATAGTTGTCGTTACCCTCTTGATCGGCGCAATGCCAACACCTAATGGTCACTAGGGGTCTTCCTTATCGTATTCGAATCATAGCTGTCATTACCCTCTTGATCGGCCCAAGGCCACAAACCACTTGGGGGCTTCCTGCTCATATTCGAAGCATAGCTATTAATCCTTTTGGTCCGGCTTCCTTCTCGTATTCGAAGCATAACCTCGTTTTTTCTCCTTTTGCTTGGTTTTTTGAACGTTTTTTCGGTTCATCTTGCTACCATCTTGACATATGGTTTAAAGTGATTCAGTCCATGCAGCCTTAATTCTCACAGCTCATATTTGAAGCATACCCGTGGTTTCTGTTAACCCGGCCTGGCTTTGGACGATAAGTTGCCATTTTATGATGACATTAAATACTTGGAAGCATTGGTATCTATGTTTTGGGTTATCACCCTTACTGCACAGGTAAACCGACAGTATGATTCAATATCACAGGTATGACATTTTTGGGTACGGTTATATCTAATTATGATTAAACCGGCCCCATTTGTAAACTGTTTGATGATTACATATGGGATGTTATGACCCACCCGGAGGTAAATCGCCAGGGCTCTTGTGATTTACTTATGTGCAGGATAATCCTAAGTTTCATCTGCGCAAATCAACGTCATGATAAGTGTAAAGGGATAATTATCAAGTGGCGGCTCAAATATTGTTGGGAAAAACATAAATGTGCACGATGGCACGAGAAAACAAAGTTTTTGCTAGCCTATTACATGACTTAAGGAAGCCAAAATGATTCAGTGTTTTTCACAAGATCAAGTGTATGAACCACCCAGCGGATCAATCTTCTTGGCTCTGATGGCTTGAAGCTTCTGGATCATCCTTCTCCGCTTCTTTGCCCTCCTCTGTTACCTGGAAGGTTGGTGATGACCAGTCAATGCCATTCAAGGCTTGAAATTCTGCTTCATCATCAATAAGCTCGGACAGGTCAACTTCAAGAGCAAAAGTGTGCTTACGGATTGGAGGAATTAGATCCATCACTTTATAAGCCGGTGTAGGCAGCTTCAGGTTTTCCATGTCATAAGCCGGTTGATATCTTGAAAGATCTGCTTCATTGGCAATCAGGCTGGCAAGGGGGCGTATCTCCTTCACGCAGACGGCGAAGTCTTTCTTATCAAAAGGAGTGCCATCCTCTCTCAAGCTTGGATACCTAGTTGATATATCGGCTGGGTCTAGCTCTGGTAGCCATGCTTTGGCCCGGCTCAAGGCTGTTACAGCGCCAGCTCTTGCGGATGATCGCTTCATCTCACTAAACCTTTCAGGCAGAACAGAAAGCTTCCTCAAGACCTCAACCAAGAGAGTAGGTGCTTGATTAGCTGGAGAAATTGTGGCCAGTGCGTGCTGAGTCCCAGTATAGAGCTGCTCGACAAGTGTATAAACAGCCTTCAGCTTCACAAGCATTTCTTGGCTAAGATTGGTGCTCCTGGGTCCTGAATAATAATCATGGATGGGTTAGAGGCGGTTTATATCATCAAGGAAGAAATTCAAAATTAATACAAGCGAGGCGACTTACCAAAGATAGCAGAAACCATCTGAGACACATGGCGCCTCCTGAAGAGCCGCCTCTGCCTTCTCAGCCTGCTGTGTCAAGGCAGTCTTCTCTTCAGCCCAAGCACTTCTTTCAACTTCAAACTGGTTTTCAGTTTCTCCGTTTCAGCCACGCTAAACTGGAATTTTGAGTCGGCCTTCCGGGTCTCCGATTCTTGCTGCTCCGGCCGAGCTTTCACATCAGTTAATTGTGATTCAAGTTGAGCAGTGGTAGCCTATACATACACCGAATCAAAATCATGATTTAGATTTGGCTTACAAACATGAAGTCCCAAGCCTTTTGCAAGCAACAACACTTGGCACTTGGGGGCTAATGTCTGCCAAAAAATTACTCATGCAACGGCTTATGTGAATAAGTCCCAGGCACTTTGCAAGCAAGAGTACTTGGGACTTGGGGGATAATGCATATTGCTTGTCTCTTTACTACTTTATGGTGACCCGGTTGTGCTACAAATGACCACATCCGGTTCATGAGGGCTACACAAGTAAGTTTTGCTTTATACACAAATATACAAAGGACCGTCTCATCCATGCTGATTAAACCGGCCCTTGGGGGCTACGGGTTCAGTGCTAAGTCATTACAGATCAGCTTTAACCCGGATGGTGTAAGACGGATTTTGAAGGGTTCTACCAATAGGTATTGTTTATACTCATGGTTAAGCTAAGTCTACAGCATATTCAATTACATCATAAACAGTAGACTTGAGGGCTGACAGGATGTGCATAATTCAATAAAGAAGGAGCTCATACCTCAATTTTTTGGTGCATTTGTTTCACCATGTCAACTTAAAGATCACGGCCAGTGTGCACCTGATTGAGATAACCAGAATATACTTCACCAATGCTCAATTGGGAGTAGTTGGCAACGTCAAATTTCACTTTTCACCGTTCAATGTATTCTTCCTTGGCAGAGTGCTTGGCCAAGACAGTAGGCCTTCCTGGCTCTCTAAAGCCTGTGTTGGTAATCACCACATCATCATCATGTGTCTCACGCGTTTTAACTGGGCTTGATGCTTTAGCGTTCAAAGGATCATTGTTTGCTTGATCAATAGAAGGGTCAGGAGTAACTGGTGGAACGTCAACAACCTACAAACTATGAAGAACCTATGATGAGCCTAGATTCTGATAAATGGCTTGAGGCCATGAAATCTGAGATAGGCTCCATGTATGAGAACAAAGTGTGGACTTTGGTAGATTTGCCCGATGATCAGTGACCCATAGAGAATAAATGGATCTTCAAGAAGAAGACCGACGCTAATGGTAATGTTACTATCTATAAAGCTTGTCGGTGCAACAAACCCTGGGTCCGTTGCCCAGACTGTGCAAAGGCACGAGGACGAGTTCACAACACCATGATCAAGTCAAGCAAGATGGATCGATCCCCTTGAAGAATCCAAGCACAGATCAAGAAGGCCAAGACTAGCTAGAGGGGCAAGATACTACTAAGGGAAAAACCTCCCCTGTCGGGCAAGCGAGCCCGGCGGAGGCAAGGTTATCCTCGGAAGCGAGCCCCCCCCCCCTGAATCGTCCCGGCAGTCCTGTCGGGACCAGCAAAGACAAACCACTTCACTGCACCACCTAACCGTGACATACGTCGTCGATCAGTGCGGTGTCAAGCTCAAAGGTGACTCAATGTCTACTAAATGCCACATGGCAGCCACCTCCTACAGAAAATACCTACAAGTGACACCCATCCTGTGATGTGTCGAGCAAGCAGGCACCCAGCAGGTGAAACAGTCTGGAAGAGCCTGTCGCGCAAGCTATGATGTGACATTGAGCGGCACATTTAATGCGCTTTGTCAGCCTGTAGAGTTAGGTATAATAGCACTGTTTGATATCTAATCAGTGTGTATTGACTGATTTGCCATTGTGGTGACCCCTTGATCTATAAAAGAAGGCACATGGCAACCATAGAAAGGATTCGGACCCGTGTACACTCATACGTGTGTACCGTTCTCGTCCCAAGGCAACCCTGCTGGGAAAGAGCGCTGTGCTTCCCACCGCAATCCACCATCAATCCACCAAAGCAGGAGTAGGGTTTTACGCCACACGGCGGCCCGAACCTGGGTAAAAACTGCCCGTGTGAGCTCTACTGTACTGCCTCACACTCCTCCACTCTTTGTGCAACATGCCATCCCCTCGCCGAACCAAAAAGGGGCTCGTAGCCCCATAGGTGGCCATGGTTCCCCACGACATCTTTGTCGCGCCAGGTAGGGGGGTCACTTGCGCGAACTTGAAAGCATGAGCAGCGCGTCATCCTCATTGTTGTTTTCATCGTCGGCGGCTCCATCGACTATGGTGCCTAAGAAGAAGCCCAGAGCTACGTATCACCCGTCCACCTCCTCCACCGCCCGCGACCTACAATGTCGCGGGAAATGAGGGGGTGCATGAAGACATGGACATTGCAGGAGGCATGGTCAACACAGGAAGCATTGTCACCACCATCCCCGTGGCCGAAGCAGAAGCAAGAGGCGTCGGGGAAGGACAGCATCAACAAGATCCCAATGGCCACGCTCCTCGAGGTACGGGTGGAGGATTACTTTACATGCGCCCTCTCTCCTCACTTAGGGCACAGCCGCAGTGGTGGTGCTTGTTCTGAGGCGAACCGCAACCCTTAGGCCGCCCCCGCCACGGGTACGACCGCGAGGCACGTGCTGCCTCCAGAACCAGCCAGCCTAGCTATTGTGCCCAACGGAGCCGCTGCCCTCAAGCACCACTGCTGCGTGACCGCGCTATCCAAGTGGCTGGCTCGCGGCAACGAGGACGTGACGTGGTCGCCACCAGCGCCATTAGGAGCCAAGCGACGCAGCGGTCTTCATCATCTTCACCCATGCCAAACACCGCCTCCGAAGCCATGGCGCAGGCCCGATTGCTGTTGAGATTCCCACCAGTGGTTGACCAGATGGACGAGTGGCGAGCCACTATCCAAAGCTTGATTGAATTCACTGAGGTGGGAGGATCGCAGCGGGCTGGCCTGCCTCGGCCTCTCCAGGGGACGGCAATGGCTCGTGCGGCTGACCACACGGAAGAGGCTGCCCCCACGGTGCAGTCTCCACCTTGGTAGGCTGTACGAGAGCCACGTATCCAAGAGGCACACGATGTATCCATGGCTTCCTCTGATCCTCGAGCATGGCAAGAACCACAGCAAGCCCCAGAGGATAGGAGGATGGAAGCCAGGCGCGCAGTCATCGTGCGGCGTCGCGACGACCACTACCGACCCAACGAGTGTGACGGTCCCAACATCGACGAGCCCACGCTCGGAGATGTCGGGTACCTACCTTTCGAGTTTGGATGCCCTACCTTCACCCATGAGCTACGGCAAGTCTGTTGGCCGTCCGCTCGCACGTTCAAGACAGAGATACCTGAGAAGTATGATGGAAGATTGAATCCAGCAGAGTTCTTGAGCATCTACACCATCGCTATTCAGGATGCCGGAGGAAGAGATGAGAAGGTATTTGCCAATTATTTCTCTTTGGCACTTAAGTCTAATGTGAGGTCTTGGTTGATGCACTTGCCGAAGAACTCCATCTTGTCCTGGGATGACCTGTGCCATGAGTTCATTGGCGCCTTTATGGGAGGCCATCAAGAACCAGGGCGGCCCAACGATTTGCAGGTCCTCCAGCAGAAGAAGGAGAAACTCTGCGGAAGTACTTGCAAAGGTTCAGCAGAGTTCAGAGGAATATCCCAGACATCCACCCGGCAACTATGATAGCCGCCTTTCAGTCTAATGTGTGCAACCGAAGGATAGGTTCCAAGATGAACGTTAAGCTGCCCAAGACTGTGAAGGAGCTGTACACCTTCGTGGACAAATGTGCTCGGGTGGAGGAAGGGAGGAAACTTCCTTGAGAGGAGGATTGCATCGACATCAACTCAGAAGATGACGACAAGACCACTAACCAAAAGAAGAAGAATAAGAAGCGCAACGAGAAGCGCAAGGATAAGGCAGTGATGATTATTGAGGGATTGGGCACTCCTAGTATCGGCAAGAAGGCAAAAGCCAAAGCCCCCGGCAAGGAAGTTTCCATGTGCGCTGACTGCTGGGAGGCCACGGCCGCCGAGAAAGCTGGGAAGAGTGATGGGTCGTACTTCAAGATCCATCAGACCAAGGGCCATGATCTCCAGGAGTGTCATCAAGTTGACACTACTAGGAAAAATCTTACCAGTAGCGTGGGTTTTTTGCATACCAGTAGCGTGGGTGCCCGCGCAACTGCTATGGCGCTACAGCTAAATATTAGCAGTAGCGCGTTTTCTACCCCACGCTGCAGATATACTAAGTACTAGTAGCGCTGCTTTCTCCACATACGCTACTACTATCATATGTACTAGTACTGCTGCTTTCTCCACCCCACACTACAGCTAACTAATTAGAAAATAAAAAAATAAAATTCAAATGCAGTATCCATGGATGGAAATTCAGATGCATTTGCTTCACCAACAATGCTTAGTTAGTAGCATCAACATAGCCTCTAATTCAGCATAGGAGTTACAAGTAAGGGAAAATTACCACCAACACTAGCTAATAATCATCATAGCTAGTCATTACCACCAATGTTGTCTAATCATCATAGCTACATAGTGTAGCACATCATCATCATCTTGAAATTCATTCTAGCCAGCTAATCACTCCTACTACTCTCTCTTAGGTAAAATAGCATAGAACATGTGGAGCGCTCCTGATTCATCATATTGAAGCATGCAGATGAACCTGTCTCCTAATTGTGGGCTACGCTTCTGATTGTTGCCCCATAGTACTTCTCTGCTATCCTTCACAATTGTGTTCCAGTCTTTGACTATTAAGACTTGCTTGCTTCTAGAAATCTTGAATGCACTCATGTGCAATGTAGGAAGTCTTGGTCGTATGCTAACCATGGACATGCGACCGTTAGCTTCGATCCACTAAGGCACAACTATCATCGGGAGTCCCTGTTGAAGAACATCATAGTAACATACTTAGCAATGAAGCTCAGCTTAAAAATAATGTATGCAAAAGATGCACTGAGGACAAATAGTAAAAATCTTACCATCTTTCCTAAATAGATGTGACCGTAGTTCAGTACGAACACTATTGGTCGCACATTTTGAGTACTAAGATTTGTAAGTCCAGGAAAATAATTTGTCTTGACAATATGAAGATCCTCAAGCCATGAAACATAATGACTTGTCTCCTCGCAGTTTAGTTCAGCCCCGAGGCAGTAGTAGGTCATGTCTACCAAGCGCCGGACATGTTTGCTTGAATGGAAATAAGCTGTCAATAGAAATTAGTTGTCAACTATTTTTGAATAAGCAATATCCAAGACATAAATATGGTTGAGAAACTTACATAATGGTAGAACTGGAGGCGTCTGCACATCGACCCAGATGTCGATATTATCTTCAATATCATCTTCCGGACGAATATCAAAGGTGATAAGCATATCAGGCTCAAATGCATAAGCCTTGCATAGTGCTCTCCATTGTTTGCATTCAAAATAGGTGTAGGTGTCTGTATTGTATCATTTTGCGAGAAAACTATAACCATGCTCGGTCCTCAAGTTAACGCTTTTTACTTTCATAGTTTCCATAGTACTGAAACCAACCTTATCCAAGACATATATTCTTGCATGGCAGGGGATACGCTAGTAGAATAGTAAAAAAATTATAAGTTGAAGCAAAAGAAGCAGAAGTCATGCTTAATTATGAAAAAAGACTTGTCGTTGTGACTTACTGTATGCACTTCGAAGTTCTCATCCAGCTTGATGCTGAAGCACCTACCACCAACTAGGTGAGGCCTGTCGCACAGGCCGCGCTCGTCTTCGTCGTATTTGCACATACTGAATTCCCTTTCGCTGTCGTCGTCGGACATATCCTATGTTCATATAGTTGAAACAGACGTGCATTCAATAAGCAAAACTAAATCATAAAATGAATTAGTATTCAAATTAGCATGCATTCAATAAGAAAACTAAATCATCTCTTGTGTCCGTGTATCATCGAATATTATCACTAATACATCTCGAATAGTATCATACATATAACATCACTGATACAGCTAGAACCCTAGTGAACGACGGGCATTGGTGCGGCGGTGGACACCCAAAGAGAAGGAACCATCATAGGATCATAGCTCCGGTGAGATCCCTGAAGAACCATCCAGGTACTATCGAACTTGCCCTCCAATGCAACCATGTAGCGACGGACATGCTCATCCTCCTCGCTGACACGGTGAGATACCACCTCCACGGTGGACGAAGGCCACACCACCGTCACTGGACCACACGACCGCCACCAAAGAAGGTCTGGGTCGATGACGGGCTGCCTCCTCACCAAGCTGCGTGCCCCGGAAGGTAGCACATCCTAGTACTAGCCAGGCGGAGCCCAGTCCGGACATGGCCCCTATAATCAAGCAATCCTCCTCCGCCGAGTTGACGACGAGGATGCGGGCCAGGCATCGTCGACATCGAGAAAAAATGCTTAATTATGAAAACAAAATTAATAAACACTTAGCAAAATTCGTCATGACCTTTGCTAAAAGCAGGACATATCGAGCGCCTGAAATTTGCCATAACATAAACGAATCGACATTCTGGCAAAACATAGGCCACTCGGAAAAATATGACATGTCCAAAATGTGACATGTTCAAAATATGACATGTCCACTGCAAATTTGCATATAACAGGAAAAATTGCTTTAACTAAAAAAATAACAACAATTGCTTTAACTAAATAAATACCTAGAAATTGTTAACTACACCTAAAAGAACTAAAACACCTAGAATTCTGTTAAATACACCTAAAACACCTAAATTCTATTAACCTAGATAAATTTATGTCCTAATTTAAAGACCTAGCTAAATTTCTGTCCTAATTAAAAAATCTAGGTAAATTTCTGTCCTAATTTAAAAACCTAGCTAATTTAAAAACCTGGGGTTCATCCTGCCTAATCTGTCCTAGCTAGGGTTCGATCATAACCTACATTATTCTAAGAACCTACAGTTTTCAACTACATTGGGTTCAAAATATCTACTCTCTAATAACTATAACTAGGGAGGAAGGGAGGAGGAGGAAGGAGGGAGGAGTACCTCTCACTGGAGGAGGAGGGCCGGCGCGGGGAGGAGGGCCAGCACGGGGGAGGGCGGCCATCGGGGAAGGAGGGTCGGCGTGGGGAGGCCGGCCGGTGGGTGAGGAGGGCCTGCGTAGGCGGGGGCGGCGGCCGGATCGAGCGGGGATTGAGTGAGAGCGTGAGTGTGATTGTGAGTGAGTGGGAGAGAGGGGCGCGCGAGCCGGCGCGGGGAGAACCAGAGGTGGGCTTAGCAGCAACATTGGGGAGGGGGCCAGCGCTACAGCTAAAGGGGCCGAGAGCGTGGCCCATTAGCAGCAGCGCTGGGTGGGAAACCACGCGCTACTGCTAACATGCGCTTGCAGCTGGTTTTGTCAGGCGCTACTGCTAAATAGCAGTGGTGTGGGGTATTTAGCCAACGCTGCGGCTAAATGACTACCTATAAGCATTTTCCTAGTAGTGTGAGCAGCTCGTCAAGAAGTAGAGGGTTGAGTATGAGAAGCAAGATAAGGAAAGGGGTCAGAATGGTACTCGCGGTAAGGGCCGGGGCGGTGAAGCAAATCGCCCCGGCAAAGCTCCTTGGAACCAAGGGAAACCCGACAGGGGATAAGAGAAAGAGGATTATGATGTTGGAAGTGATGAAGGGGATGAAGTGAAAACCATTGAGCAGGAATTCTAGAAGGCCACCGACGCCCTGTGCATTGACGGGGGTGCATCTTTGCACTCCTCTCACCGCCAACTTAAATAGTGGGTGCATGAAGTCAATGTCATGGAGCCAGTGGTAACTTCATGGAAACCGCTCAGATGGTCACGCATGCCCATCATCTTACCGCACCACTGCGATAGGGTGCCTGCCGTTGTTGGTCTCCCCAATGATCTGCAACCTCAAGGTCACAAAGATGTTGGTTGATGGTAGGGCTGGGTTCAATCTGATCTCCCCACATGTTCTCAGCAAGCTCCACATAGCAGAAGAAGAGCTTAAGGCAACTGGCACATTCCAAGGGGTTAATCCTGGCAAGAACCGTCCTAAGGGACACGTTGCCAGTGACGTTTGGGGGTGAGTTGAACTACCGGACTGAGAAGATTGTGTTTGATGTGGTCGACCTCCCCCTGCCATACAATGGAATTCTTGGGCGCCTGCCCTGGCCAAGTTCATGGCGGCATCCCACTATGCCTACAACACCTTGAAGATGCCAGGCCCAATGGGCGTCATTTAAATTCCATCGGATAAGAAGGACGCGAGATATGTGTGGATAAGATGTATCAGGACGATGTCGTGGTAGAGGCCGTCGAAGCAGTAGATCCCGCCAAGGAAAGTAAAGGAAAGAAGAAGAATTGTACAGACTCCGGCAAGGAATCCAGGAAGCGTGCCCCTACCGAGTGCACATAACCCGTTGATGATGTGTCGGAGTATCCCAACAACAAGAGGTCCAAGGCTGCTGCACTCCATGTGAAGAAGGTCTCGCGAGGGCTGGCTGGCGTTAATGGTACCTTTACTATCAGCGCCACCCTTCATGACAAATAGGAAAGCGCGCTCGTTGCCTTCCTGCAGGCGAATATCGATGTGTTTTCCTGGCAACCATCTGATATCCCCGGTGTTCCCAGGGAGGTAATCGAGCACCACCTTGATGTTTGCCCACATGCCCGACCCGTCAAGCAAAATTTCCGGAAGCAGGCCTTGGAACGGGAGCAATTCATTGCCGAGGAGATCAAGAAACTTGAAGCAACTGGTTTGGTCAGAGGAGTACTGCACCCAACATGGTTAGCAAACCCAGTGGTTGTACGCAAGGCCAACGGGAAATGGAGGTTGTGCATCGATTTCACAGACCTCAACAAGGCTTTCCCAAAGGATCCATTTCCCTTGCCACGCATTGACCAGATTGTGGATTCCACTTCAGGCTATGATTTGCTTTCTTTCCTGGATGCATACTCTGGATATCATCAGATCTTCATGTCCGAGGAAGACGAAGATAAGACCTCCTTCATCACCCCATGCGGTATGTACTGCTTTGTGCGCATGCCTTTTGGGTTAAAAAGTGTCGGGTCTACTTTTGCAAGGGCAGTCCAAATTGGTTTTGAACCACAGTTGCACAGAAATATTGAGGCTTATATGGATGATATTGTGGTCAAGACTAAGGACAAATCCACCCTCATCCAGGATTTGGAAGAGACATTTGCTAATCTGTGCAAGATCAACTTGAAGCTAAACCTGGAGTAGTGTGTGTTTGGTGTTCCCTCCGACAAGCTACTTGGTTTCTTTGTGTCCCATCGCGGGATCGAGGCCAATCCAGATAAGACCAAGGCTATAGAGCAGATCCAGGCACCCAGGACAGTTAAAGATGTGAGGAGTTTGATAGGGTGTGTTATCACGCTTAGCAGATTCATCTCCAAGTCTGTCGAGCGCGCCCTGCCATTCTTCAAAATTTTGAAGAAGGCAAGACCCATGAAGTGGATCCCAGAGGCACATGCAACACTGTAGGAGCTAAAGACCTACTTGTCCTCTATGCCCACGTTGGTAGCACCTAAACCACAAGAGCCGTTGCTGCTATACTTGGCGGCAACCAATCAAGTGGTTAGTGCAGCCCTAGTGGCACAACGGGAAGTAGAGGAAATAGAGGATAAGCAAAGCCCGAGAGGACCGGATGAGGATCAGGACAAAGAGGAGCACGATAGCAGGGGTGACCCCAAGGACGCGGCAAGGAAGAAAGTGGTGCAATACCTAGTGTACTTGTTAGCTCCTTGCTACAGGGGGCTAGATCGAGGTACTCTGGCATGCAAAAGTTGATTGTTGGCCTCATCATGGCCTCAAGGAAACTGCGCCACTACTTCCAACCTCATGAGCTTACAGTTGTCACCCGCTTCCCGTTGCAAAGGATACTCCAGAACCTTAAGGCTACCGGTAGAATAGTGGAGTGGGCTTTGGAGTTATCTAGCTTTCGCCTAAAGTTTGAGAGCACCTCAACAATCCAGATCAGGGCATTAGTAGAGTTTATTGTAGAATGGACGCCAACCCCTAACGAAGAAGTGATGGAGTCAGTTATTCCTGGCAAGGAGGCGCTCCAAGAATGGATCATGTATTTTGATGGTGCTTTCTCCCTGAAAGGTGCAGGGATTGGCGTGCTTCTCATTGCTCCCACTGGCGAGCACCTAAAGTACGTCGTCCAGATGCATTTTCCCCGGGAGGAAGCAACCAACAATACATCATAGTATGAAGGGCTCCTTGCTAGGCTCAGGATTGTCGTTGAATTGGGAATTAAGAAGCTAACCATTCGAGGAGATTCGCAGCTTGTGGCGAGACAAGTCAACAAGGATTACCAAAGTCCATTGATGGAGGCATACGTTGAGGAAGTGAGAAGATTGGAGGAGCATTTTGACGGATTGCAAACAGAGCACGTACCCCGTGTGGAAAATAGCATAGCTGATCATCTGTCAAAGTGTGTTGCGCAAAAGCTTCCTATGGAACCAGGAACTTTTGTTCTCCATCTTACTCAGCCCTCCATATCCCCGGCAACAATGGCCCGGAAAAGCAGAAAGCTAGACTCCGGTAAGCCTCTCCCGGTAGAGCCCCTCAGGGCTCCTGGCAGGGACCCTGCAGGAAACAACTCGCCATCACTTGTCGGGTTGAACCCTCCTACCGGACCACCGGTCCCTGCTGTCGAGGAATGCAGCCCCGTGAGCGGGGAGGTGCCGTTAGTCCGTGTTGCCAAGCCCCAGGCTTCAACTTGGGCAAGGCACATAGTCCACTTCCTCCAAACCTGAGAACTTCCCGATGAGCAAGATGAAGCTGAAAGAGTAGCCCTGAGGTCAGTATGTACTAGTTTGTCGATGACACTCTATACAGAAGAAGGCCCAATGGTGTGAAATTGAAGTGCATTTGCCAAGAAGAAGGAAAGGAACTGCTGGTGGAGATACACAAAGGCATGTGCGGCTCCCACATTGGATCAAGGGAATTAGTTGGGAAAGCATTCCGGCAAGGATTCTATTGGCCCACAGCCCTCCAAGATGCAGTCGAGCTAGTCATCAAGTGTGAAGCCTGCCAGTTCTATTCCGAGAACATCCATCTGCATGCACAAGATCTTCAAACAATCCCTTTGTCATGGCCGTTTTCGGTCTGGGGGCTCGATATCCTCGACCCTTTCCCCCGAGCTATCGGGGGCTTTGAATTCTTGTTCGTTGCAATCGACAAGTTTACAAAGTGGCCGGAAGTAGCTGCCGCAAGAAAGGTGACTGCTCAGTCAGCTATCAGGTTCTTGAAAGATTTGATGTGCCGCTTCAGGGTTCCTGCCCGAATAATCACTCACAATGGCACCCAATTCATGAGTTGTGCCTTCATGCAATATGTTCATGCCCTCAGAAGCAAGATCTCATTTGCCTCTATTGCACATCCCAGAAGCAATGGACAAGTTAAGAGGGCGAACGCTGAAGTGCTAGGCGGAATCAAGACAAGAACATTTGATAAGCTGCAGAAGTGCGGCAGGCGATGGATCGATGAGCTGCTGGTGGTTCTTTGGTCCCTCAGAACGACACCAAATCGAGCTACCGGACAGACTCCCTTCTCCCTAGTCTATGGGGCAGAAGCAGTTATCCCCACGAAACTCATTTATAGGTCCCCTCGAGTACTTGCCTACGATGAAGTAGCGCAAGATCAGCATCGGCATGATGACACTGTGCTACTCGAGGAGAACCATCTCTGCGCTGCTATGCGTGCCGCACGCTATCAGCAAGCCCTGCATTGCTATCACAGCCGCAGGGTTCATGCCCGGTATTTTGAGGAAGGCGACCTTGTGCTTAGGCGCGTTCAGTCCGCCAAGGGTGCAAACAAATTGACGCCAAAGTGGGAAGGCCCTTATCGGGTAGTACGAGTCACCAGACCTAGCGGAGTCCGTCTAGAGACCGGAGATGGCATTAAATTGCAAAACTCATGGAATATTGAGCATCTCCGTAAGTTCTACCCATAAGGCGCGGCTGTCGGGCCTTGCCCGGCAGTGACCCTTTTGTACAGGCGTTGCCTCAGTTGCATGTAACCCCTTGTACAAAGCCAGGCGCAGACCCTGAGTAACAGACAAGTAAACGAAGTGCTGGGGGCCGACAAGTTGCATGCATGCATAAGCATATCATGAGCATTGCATCCTCATGTATATAAGGTTGCATCTGACATCATTTTCATCTACATAATCTACAGGCTCTTGCCATGGATTCAATCCCCAAGAGGAGATGAGAAGACAAGCCAGCACTGCGATCTCCGGCAGGCCAAACAGATAATTTATATCTCTTATCCATACGTGTTCTGTAAGTGTAAGCTTGTGCATAGGAAAACCTCGCCACTTTTTGAGACTTAGGTGCTCTCATACTTTGACTCAAATGTTGCTTCGGTCAGGATGGTCATGGTGGCCTTTGATGAAGAAAAGTTGGCGCGGGGCTGGTCCCTCATTACGATTTGTGCCCAGCAACCATAGCTCCCCGACAAGCAATAGAGGGTACCGGCAGGATAGCCTACCAGGGAAACTCATATGTTTTAAATATAGAGGCATTCCATCTCTGCGTGGTTATATACATGCACGAGTACCCGACAAGGTTTATCTTTTTCATTTATATGCTTCAAACAAGTACAAACCTTACAGGATACAAACATGGATTCAAGAGATTACATTATTCGAACTAAAATTTGGCAAGTGCCTGTAAATTTAAGAGTGAAAAAAGATAAGTGCCCTGTAATGCCCTTTCTTGTCCCTCTCCTGCCAGGCACGTCAGATGAAGACGAGGAGGGCAAAAGGAGCGCCTGGGCGGGAGCCCAGCCCACCCCTGTCGGGCTCCAGGAGAGATAGCCTGGCAGGGAAGGGAGGGCACCGACGAAGTCGACGATGGAGAGCATGGCAGAGATGACCTCCCTACCACTGCCACCTAGGCCAGCAGGACGTGGCGGGGCTAACGGAGCTGCAGCCTGACAGGAAGCCTGCCAGGGTCCAGCTGGAAGAAGCCAGGGAGCAACATCACCACCTCTGCATCCAACCTCCCAGCAATCACCTTGCCGGGGAGAAAACGTAGGGGCAGATGATGGTGCTGCCACGTGATGGATATGGTGTAGGCGGTGGTCAGCCGGAGTCGGAGTTGTCGTTGCCGGCGTCGTCATCGCCATCACTGTCCTCCTCGTCGCTCAAGGAGGAGCTTTCGTCGTCGGTCGAGCTCTCCGGGCAGCACCCTAAGCGAGCACCCAAGTTCCCAAACACCTTGATGGGCAGGAAGTCGTCCTCCATTAACTTAAAATGGAGGACATGCCCTTCCAACAAGCTGTGGGCGCGGGCAAAAGTCTTCCAGCCTTGGCGAAAGTACATGACTTGAGGGGCAGGGAAGCCAACGTCAACACGAATGCTGTCGTTCCCGCAGCCCCTCATGTTCATCCTTAACGCACGTGGTTGCTCAAGTTCCATCACCCTCACGAAGGGAGTGGGAAGGCGAAGGCGGCCGTGCGGGGGCTTGTACAACCTAATGGCGAACTCCAGAGGCTGGTCTCAGTGTGGCCTTCCAGCGAAGGAGGGGCATCCGGCGAAGGCACGGTCTGGGCGCCGCCTCGTCCTCCTCCTCCTCGGGTGCCCCGACGGCCTCGGCCTCGTCCCCTCCCTCCTCCTCTCGCAGCGGATTTCGCTCTCGCACTCTTAGAAGGGGGAGGAAGACGCTGCCGAGCAGAGGCTCTTGTCGCCATCACTGGGGCGCCACCGCGCCCTCGCCCTCTCTTCATGACGAGTGAAGAAGAATTTGAAGAAAGGATGCAAGGTGTGTGAATAAGACCATCACTCTTATCTCCTTTTATAGCAGAGCGAGGCCAGGGGGTTGGCCTTCCGTTCAGAAGGCAACCACCCCACTCCTCCAATACAGCTTCCCTGCGCCTGCAACGGCCCAGGGAATCGAAGCCGACCTTCTGCGCCAATCAGTGGCGCCTGGTCTTCTGCCATGACACCCATTTCTGCACCCTCCACACCACCACCTACCCAACATAATGCATGCGGGACACGTGGCAAGCATCCCAAAGGACGAAGGGAAAGTGGGGTGAAAGTTTTCGCACCGTGATCGTGGGGCGTGGGCAGTCCGTGAGCCACGATCTGGTTTTCTCCATAACGTTCAGCACGACATGCGAAAAAACCGAAAACTGGCCCAACCTCAAGATAATGAAGAAGCAAAGAAGATCTCAAGGGATGAAGCCGCCTTGGCACTCTTGCATGTGCACTAATTAGGGTCTGCCCGACGATGCCCAGCGGCGCGATCATGCCAGGCCCGGGGGCTTCTGTCAGTGCAACAAACCCTGGGTTTGTTGCCCAGACTTTGCACAGGCACGAGGACGAGTTCACAACACCATGATCAACTCAAGCAATATGGATCGATCCCCTTGAAGAATCCAGCATGGATCAAGAAGGCCAAGACTAGCCAGAGGAGCAAGATACTACTAAGGGAAAAACCTCCCCTGTCGGGCAAGCGAGCCTGGCGGAGGCAAGGTTATCCCCGAAAGCGAGCACCCCTGAATCGTTCCGACAGGCCTGCCGGGACCAGCAAAGACAAACCACTTCACCGCACCACCTCACCACGACGTACGTCATCGATCAGTGCGGTGTCAAGCTCCAAGGTGACTAAGTGGCTGCTACATGCCACATGGCAGCCACCTCCTACAGAAAATACCTACAAGCAACACCCGTCCTATGACGTATCGAGCAAGCAGGCGCCAAGCTGGCGAAATGGCCCGGAAGAGCCTGTCAGGCAAGCTATGATGTGACAGTGAGCGGCGCATTTAATGCGCTCTGTCAGCCTGCAAAGTTAGCTATGATAGCACTGTTTGATATCTAATCAGTGCATAATGACTGATTTGCCACTTTG
Source organism: Triticum aestivum (assembly GCF_018294505.1). Taxonomy (NCBI): domain Eukaryota; kingdom Viridiplantae; phylum Streptophyta; class Magnoliopsida; order Poales; family Poaceae; genus Triticum; species Triticum aestivum. The sequence goes on along the minus strand of NC_057810.1, from coordinate 463,395,484 downwards.
GTGACCCCTTAATCTATAAAAGGAGGCCCATAGCAACCATAGAAAGGATTCAGACCCTTGTACACTCATACACCGTTCTCATCCCAAGGCAACCCTGCCGGGCAAGAGCGATGTGCTTTCCACCACAATCCACCATCAATCCACCAAAGTAGGAGTAGGGTTTTACGCCTCGCAGCGGCCCGAACCTGGGTAAAAACTGCCCGTGTGAGCTTTGTCGTGCCGCCTCACGCTCCTCCACACTTTGTGCAACGTGCCATCCCCCCGCCGAACCAAAAAGGGGCTCGTAGCTTCATAGGTTGCCGTGGTTCCCCATGACAAAGCTCGACTTGTCGCAAAAGATTTTCGACAAGTTCAAGGATTGACTACGATGAGACTTTCTCACCCGTAGTGATGCTTAAGTCTGTCTGAATCATGTTAGCAATTGCCGCATTTTATGATTATCAAATCTGGCAAATGGACGTCAAAATTGCGTTCCTTAATGGATTTCTTAAAGAAGAGTTGTATATGATGCAACCAAAAGGTTTTGTCGATCCTAAAGGTGCTAACAAAGTGTACAAGCTCCAGCGATCCATCTATGGACTGGTGCAAGCATCTTAGAGTTGGAATATATGCGTTGATGAGTTGCATATGGTTTTATACAGACTTTTAGAGAAGCCTGTATTTACAAGAAAGTGAGTGGGAGCTTTGTAGCATTTCTAATATTATATGTGGATGACATATTGTTGATTGGAAATGATGTAGAATTTCTGGATAGCATAAAAGGATACTTGAAATAAAAGTTTTTCAATGAAAGACCTCGGTGAAGCTGCTTATATATTGGACATCAAGATCTATGGAGATAGAGACGCTTAATAGGACTTTCACAAAGCACATACCTTGATAAAGTTTTGAAGAAGTTCAAAATGGATCATCCAAACAAAGGGTTCTTGCATGTGTTACCAGGTGTGAAATTGAGTCAAACTCAATGCCCGACCACTACAGAAGATAGAGAGAAAATGAAATTCATTCCCTATGCCTCAGGCATGGGTTCTATCATGTATGACATGTTGTGTACCAGACCTGATGTGTGCCTAGACATAAGTCTGGCAGGGAGGTACCAAAGTAATCCAGGAGCGGATCACTGGACAATGGTCAAGAATATCCTAAAGTACAAGAAGAGGACCAAGGATATGTTTCTCGTTCATGGAGGTGACAAAGAGCTTGTCATAAATGGTTAAGTCGATGCTAGTTTTGACACTAATACGGATGACTCTAAGTCACAAACCGGATACGTGTTTATATTGAATGGTGGAGCTGTCAGTTGGTGCAGTTCCAAGCAAAGCATCATGGCGGGATCTACGTGTGGAGCGGAGTACATAGTTGCTTCGGAAGTAGCAAATGAAGGAGTCTGGATGAAAGAGTTCATATCCGATCTAGATGTAATACCTAGTGCATCGGGTCCAATGGAAATTTTTTGTGACAATACTAGAGCAATTGCCTTGGCAAGGGAATCCAGATTTCACAAAAAGAGCAAACACATCAAGAGACGCTTCAACTCCATCTGTGATCTAGTCAAGGAGGGAGACATAGAGATTTGCAAAATACATACGGATCTGAATATAGCAGACCCATTGACTAAGCCTCTTCCACGAGCAAAACATGACCAACACGAAGACTCCATTGGTCTTAGAATCATTACAATGTAATCTAGATTATTGACTCTAGTGCAAGTGGGAGACTGAAGGAAATATGCCCTAGAGGCAATAATAAAGTTGTTATTTTATATTTCCTTATTTCATAATAAGTGTTTATTATTCATGCTAGAATGGTATTAATCGGAAACTTGATACATGTGTGGATACAAAGACAAAATATTGTGTCCCTAGTAAGCCTCTACTAGACTAACTCGTTGATCAAAGATGGTTAAGTTTCCTTACCATAGACATGTGTTGTCATTTGATAAACGGGATCAAATCGTTAGGACAATGATGTGATTTACAAGACCCATTCATTAGCTTAGCAATATGATCATTCGGTTTTATTGTTATTGCTTTCTTCATGTCAAATACATATTCCTCCGACTATGAGATTATGCAACTCCCGGATACTGAAGGAATGCCTTGTGTGCTATCAAACCTCACAACGTAACTGGGTGATTATAAAGATGCTCTACAGGTATCTCCGAAGGTGTTTGCTGGGTTGGCATAGATCGAGATTAGGATTTGTCACTCCGAGTGTCGAAGAGGTATCTTTGGGCCCTCTCGGTAATACACATCATAAGAAGCCTTGCAAGCAAAGTGACTAATGAGCTAGTTGCAGGATGATGTATTACAGAACGAGCAAAGAGACTTGTCGGTAACGAGATTGAACTAGGCATGAAGATACCGATGATCGAATCTCGGGCAAGTAACATACCGATGACAAAGGGAATAATGTATGTTGTCATAATAGTTTGACCGATGAATATCTTCGTAGAATATGTGGGAGACAATATGAGCATCCAGGTTCCACTATTGGTTATTGATTGGAGAGGTGTCTCGGTCATGTCTACATAATTCTTGAACCCATAGGGTCCGCACGCTTAACACTCGATGATGATATTGTATTATATGAGTTATGTGATTTGGTGACCGAATGTTGTTCGGAGTCCCGGATGAGATCACGGACATGATGAGGAGTCTCGAAATGGTCGAGAGGTAAAGATTGATATATAGGACGATAGTAGTCGGACGTCGGAAGCGTTTCGGAAGGTACCAGGTACATATCAGAGTACGAGAGGGGTTACCGGAACCCCCGAGGAGAAGATATGGCCATATGGGCCATAAGGGGGGAGCACACCAACCTACAAGGGTTGGTGCCCCCCCCCCTCCTCTAGGAAGGAGGCCGAGTGGGAGAAGGGAAAGAGGGGATCCCCCACCCCTTTCCTTCTCTCCTTCCTCTTCCCTTTTCCCCCTCCGACAATTATGGAAGGGGGGAGGCCGAATTGGGGAAGACCCCAAGTAGGATTCGACCCACTTGGGGAGCCCCATGGCTGCCTCTCCTCCCCTCCAACCTATATATATGTGGCGGGCGCCCCTATAAGATACAACATCAACTGTTAGCCGTGTGCGGCGCCCCCCTACACAGTTTACACACCCGGACATATTGGCGCGGTGCTTAGGCGAAGCCCTGCGCGGATCACTTCACCATCATTGTCACCATGCCATCGTGATGACGGAACACATCTACTTCGTCGACACCTTGTTGGATCAAGTGGGCGAGGAAAGTCATCGAGCTGAACGTGTGTAGAACTCGGAGGTGTCGTGCATTCGGTACTTGATCAGCCGGAGCTAGAAGAAGTTCGACTACATCAACCATGTTTTACAAACGCTTACGCTTTTGGTCTATGAGTGTACGTAGACACACTCTCCCCCTCTCATTGCTATGCATCTCCTAGATAGATCTTGCGTGAGCGTAGGAATTTTTTTTGAAATGGCATGCTACGTTACCCAACAGTGGCATCCATTCCAGGTCTATGCATAGATGATATGCACGAGTAGAAAACAAAGAGTTGTGGGCGGTGATCGTCATACTGCTTACCACCAATGTCTTATTTTTATTCGGCGGTATTGTTGGATGAAGCGGCCCGGACGAACCTTACATGACCACGTTCATGAGACCGGTTCCACCGACAGACATGCAACTAGTTTTGCATAAAGGTGGTTGGCGCGTGTCTGTTTCTCCTACTTTTGTTGAATCAAATTTGACTGCGGTCGGTCCTTGTTGAAGGTTAAAACAACAAAGTTGATAAATCACCATTGTGGTTTTTGTGCCGTAGGTAAGAACAATTCTTGCTAGAAGCCTGTAGCAGCCATGTAAAACTTGCAACAACAAAGTAGAGGACGTCTAACTTGTTTTTGCAGGGCATGCTTGTGATATGATATGGTCAAGACATGATGTGATATATGTTATTTTATGAGATGATCATGTTTTGTAGAAGTTATCGGCGACCGGCAGGAGCCTTATGGTTATCTCTTTATTGTATGAAATATGCAAACGCCATGTAATTGATTTACTTTATCACTAAGTGCTAGCGATATTTGTAGCAGCAATAGTTGGCGAGACGACCACGACGCAACAATGGAGATCAAGGTGTCAAGCCGGTGAAAATGGAGATCATGACGATGCTTTGGAGATGGAGATCAAAAGCGCAAGATGATGATGGCTATATCATGTCACATATTTTGATTGCGTGTGATGTTTATCTGTATGCATCTTATTTTGCTTAGTACGGAGGTAGCATTATAAGATGATTCGTTAACTAAAATTTCAAGGTATAAGTGTTCTCCGTGAGTATGCACTGTTGCGACAGTTCTTCATGCTGAGACACCACGTGATGATCCGATGTGATAGGCTCTACGTTCACATACAACGGGTGCAAGACAATTTTGCACATGTTGAATACTCAGGTTAAACTTGAAGAGCCTAGTGTTTACAAACATGGCCTTGGAACACTGGGGACCGAAAGGTCAAACGTGAATCATATAGTAGATATGATCAACATAGAGATGTTCACCATTGATGACTACTCCATCTCCCGTGATGATCGGACATGGTTTAGTTGATTTGGATCATGTATCATTTAGATGACTTGAGGGATGTCTTCCTAAGTGGGAGTTCTTAAGTAATTTGATTAATTGAACTTAATTTATCATGAACTTAGTCCTGATAGTATTTGCATATCTATGTTGTAGATCAATGGCCCGTGCTACCGTTCCCTTGAATTTTAATGCATTCCTAGAGAAAGCTAAGTTGAAAGATGATGGTTGCAACTACACGGACTAGGTCCGTAACTTGAGGATTATCCTCATTGCTACACAGAAGAATTATGTCCTTGATGCACCGCTAGGTGTGCCACCCCCTCCAGCAACTACGGACGTTGTGAATGCCTGGCAGTCACGTGTTGATGACTACTCGATAGTTCAATGTGCCATGCATTACATCTTAGAATCAGGACTTCAAAGACGGTTGAACGTCATGGAGCATATGAGATGTTCCAAGAGTTGAAGTTGATATTTCAAGCAAATGCCCGAGTTGAGAGATATGAAGTCTCCAACAAGTTCTATAGCTGCAAGATGGAGGAGAACAGTTCTGTCATTGAACACATACTCAACATGTCTGGATATCTTAATCACTTGACTCAGCTGGGAGTTAATCTTCCAGATGATAGTGTCATTGACAAAGTTCTCCAATCACTGCCACCAAGCTACAAAGGCTTCATGATGAACTATAATATGCAGGGGATGGAAAAGACGATTCCCGAGCTCTTTGCAATGCTCAAAGCTGCGGTGGTAGAAATCAAGAAGGAGCATCAAGTGTTGATGGTTAACAAGACCAATAGTTTCAAGAAAAATGGCAAGGGAAAGAAGGGGAACTTCAAGAAGAATGGCAAGCAAGTTGCCACTCCCGGGAAGAAGCCCAAAGCTGGACCCAAGCCTGAAACTGAGTGCTTCTACTGCAAAGGGACTAGTCACTTGAAACGGAACTGCCCAAAGTATTTGGCGGATAAGAAGGATGGCAAAGTGAACAAAGGTATATTTGATATACATATTACTGGTGTGTACCTTACTAATGCTTGTAGTAGTGCATGGGTATTTGATACCGGTTCGGTTGCTCATATTTGTAACTCGAAACAGGGATTACAAATTAAACAAAGATTGGCTAAAGACGAGGTGATGATGCGCGTTGGGAATGGTTCCAAGGTCGATGTGATCGTCATCGGCACGCTACCTCTACATCTACCTTCGGGATTAGTTTTAGACCTGAATAATTGCTATTTGGTGCCAGCGTTGAGCATGAACATTATATCTGGATCTTGTTTAGTGCGAGACGGTCATTCATTTAAATCAGAGAATAATGGTTGTTCTATTTATATGATTAATATCTTTTATTGTCATGCACCCTTGAAGAGTGGTCTATTTTCGTTGAATCTTGATTATAGTGATACACATATTCATAATATTGATGCCAAAAGATATAAAGTTGATAATGATAGTGCAACATATTTGTGGCACTGCCGTTTAGGTCATATTGGTGTAAAGCGCATCAAGAAACTCCATGCAGATGGACTTTTGGAATCACTTGATTATGAATCATTTGATACTTGCGAACCATGCCTCATGGGCAAGATGACTAAAACTCCGTTCTCCGAAACAATGAAGCGATCCAATCACCTATTGGAGATAATACATACCAGTGTATGCGGTCCAGTGAGTGTTGAGGCTCGTGGCAGGTATCATTATTTTCTAACCTTCACAGATGATTTGAGCAGATATGGGTATATCTACTTAATGAAACACAAGTCTGAAACATTTGAAAAGTTTAAATAATTTCAGAGTGAAGTGGAGAATCATCATAACAAGAAAATAAAGTTTCTACGATCTGATCGTGGAGGCGAATATTTGAGTTACGAGTTTGACTTTCATTTAAAACAATGCGGAATAGTTTCACAACTCACGCCACCTGGAACACCACAGTGTAATGGTGTATCCAAACGTCGTAACCATACTTTATTAGATACGGTGCGATCTATGATGTCTCTTACCAATTTACCACTATCGTTTTGGGGTTATGCATTAGAGACAGCTGCATTCACGTTAAATAGGGAACCCTCTAAATCCATTGAGACGACGACGTATGAACTGTGGTTTGGCAATAAACCTAAGCTGTCGTTTCTTAAAGTTTGGGGATGCGACACTTATGTCAAAAGGCGTCAGTCTGGTAAGCTCGAACCCAAATCGGAGAAGTGCATCTTCATAGGATATCCTAAGGAATTGGGTACACCTTCTACCATAGATCCGAAGGCAAGATCTTTGTTGCCAAGAATTGAACCTTTCTAGAGAAGGAGTTTCTCTCCAAAGAAGTGAGTGGGAGGAAAGTAGAACTTGACAAGGTAATTGTAGCTTCTCTCAACTTGGAAAGTAGCTCATCAGAGAAATCCGTTCCTGTGATGCCTACACCAACTAGAGAGAAAGCTAATGATTATGATGAAACTTCAGATCAAGTTACTACTGAACCTCGTAGGTCAACCAGAGCACGATCCGCACCAGAGTGGTATAGTAATCCTGTTCTAGAAGTCATGTTACTAGACCATGACGAACCTACAAACTATGAAGAAGCTATGATGAGCCCAGATTCCGATAAATGGCTTGAGGCCATGAAATCTGAGATAGGATCCATGTATGAGAAGAAAGTGTGGACTTTGGTGGATTTGCCCACTGATCGGCGACCCATAGAGAATAAATGGATTTCCAAGAAGAAGACTGACGTTGATGGTAATGTTACTGTCTATAAAGCTCGACTTGTCGCAAAAGGTTTTTGACAAGTTCAAGGAGTTGACTACGATGAGATTTTCTCACATGTAGCGATGCTTAAGTCTGTCCGAATCATGTTAGCAATTGCCGCATTTTATGATTATGAAATCTGGCAAATGGACGTGAAAACTGCATTCCTTAATGGATTCTTAAAGAAGAGTTGTATATGATGCAACCAGAAGGTTTTGTCGATCCTAAAGGTGCTAACAAAGTGTGCAAGCTCTAGCGCTCCATCTATGGACTGGTGCAAGCATCTTGGAGTTGGAATATACACTTTGATGAGGTGATCAAATCATATGATTTTACACAGACTTTTGGAGAAGCCTATATTTACAAGAAAGTGATGGGAGCTCTGTAGCATTTCTAATATTATATGTGGATGACATATTGTTGATTGGAAATGATGTAGAATTTTTGGATAGCATTAAAGGATAGTAGAATAAAAGTTCAATGAAAGACCTCAGTGAAGCTTCTTATATATTGGGCATCAACATCTATAGAGATAGATCAAGATGCTTAGTAGGACTTTCACAAAGCACATACCTTGATAAAGTTTTGAAGAAGTTCAAAATGGATCAGTCAAAGAAAGGGTTCTTGCTTGTGTTACAAGGTGTGAAATTGAGTCAGACTCAATGCCCGACCACTACAGAAGATAGAGAGAAAATGAAAGTCATTCCCTATGCCTCAGCCATAGGTTCTATCATGTATGATATGTTGTGTACCAGACCTGATGTGTGCCTAGCCATAAGTCTGGCAGGGAGGTACCTAAGTAATCTAGGAGTGGATCACTGGATAGTGGTCAAGAATATCCTGAAGTGCGTGAAGAGGACCAAGGATATGTTTCTCGTTTATGGAGGTGACAAAGAGCTCGTCGTAAATGGTTACGTCGATGCTAGTTTTGACACTGATCTGGATGACTCTTAAGTCATGAACCGGATATGTATTTATATTGAATGGTGGAGCTATCAGTTGGTCCAGTTCAAAGCAAAGCGTCATGGCGGGATCTACGTGTGAAGCGGAGTACATAGATGCTTCGGGAACAGCAAATGAAGGAGTCTGGATGAAGAAGTTCATATTTGATCTAGGTGTAATACCTAGTGCATCGGGTCCAATGAAAATATTTTGTGACAATAATGGAGCAATTGCCTTTGCGAAGGAATCCAGATTTCACAAAAAGACCAAACACATCAAGAGACGCCTCAACTCCATCTGTGATCTAGTCAAGGAGGGAGACATGGAGATTTGCAAAATACATACAGATCTGAATATATCATACCCGTTTACTAATCCTCTTCCACTAGCAAAACATGATCAACACCAAGACTCCATGGGTGTTAGAATCATTACAATGTAATCTAGATTATTGACTCTAGTGCAAGTGGGAGACTGAAGGAAATATGCCCTAGAGGCAATAATAAAGTTGTTATTTTGTATTTCCTTATTTCATGATAAATGTATATTATTCATGCTAGAATTGTATTAACCGGAAAATTCATACATGTGCGGATACATAGACAAAATACTGTGTCCCCAGTAAGCCTCTACTGTTGGAATAAGCCACGGCGTGTGTGGTCAGGCTCGTCGGGCGCGTCGGGTGCGCGCGGGACGTGCAGGAGGTACTGGTGTCGTCGGGCTCGTCGGGTTCGTCGGGCGTGTCGATGGCACGCGGGACGGACGGGACGTGCGGGACGCAGCGGAAGCGTGGCGTGTGTGTGTATGTGTGTATGGGCAGCGTGTGTGCCCGTGGCACGCGTGTGTGCGTGCGTTGTGTGCGTGCGTGCACATGGGTTGTAGTAGCTAGGCTGTTGGTAATCTATTGCGAGTAGAGCGTTGTGCGCGTCGTGCGCATGGCCGAGCGGAGCGCTTGCATGCAGCAGCCAGTAGTGCGTACGTGGTTGGCCGAAGCGTAGGCGCTGCGTTGCCGAGGGCTATAAAGCCGACTGTAATCTCAGTTTGTTGGTGGCGTTGGTTAGGCAAGAGGAAAAAGGGGGCGTTTGAGCTCCAGAAAAACTGCCCAGCTTGCCTTCGTCTACCTCCATCCATGACTGAACCAGAGAGTTAGTCTAGCGCGGCAACAACATCTACTAGACTAGCTCGTTGATCAAAGATGGTTAAGTTTCCTAACCATAGACATGTGTTGTGATTTGATAAATGGGATAACATCATTAGGAGAATAACGTGATGGACAAGCCCATTCGTTAGCTTAGCATTATGATCGTTCAGTTTTATTGCTATTGCTTTCTTCATGTCAAATACATATTCCTCTGACTATGAGATTATGCAACTCCCGAATACCGGAGGAATGCCTTGTGTGCTATCAAATGTCACAACATAACTGGGTGATTATAAGGATGCTCTACAGTTATCTCCGAAGGTGTTTGTTGGGTTGGCATAGATCGATATTAGGATTTGTCACTCCGAGTATCGGAGAGGTATCTCTGGGCCCTCTCGGTAATACACATCATAAGAAGCCTTGCAAGCGAAGTGACTAATGAGTTAGTTGCAGGATGATATATTACGAAACGAGTAAAGAGACATACCGATGACAAAGGGAATAATGTATGTTGTCATAATAGTTCGACCGATAAAGATCGTCGTAGAATATGTGGGAGCCAATATGAGCATTCAGGTTCCGCTGTTGGTTATTGACCGAAGAGGTGTCTCGGTCATGTCTACATAGTTCTCGAACCCATAGGGTCCACACGCTTAACGTTCGATGACGATATTGTATTATATGAGTTATGTGGTTTGGTGAACGAATGTTTTTCTTAGTCCCGGATGAGATCACGGACATGACGAGGTATCGCGAAATGATCGAGAGGTGAAGATTGATATATCGGACGATAGTATTCGGACACCTGAAGTGTTCCAGAAGGTACCAGGTACATATCGGAGTACTGGAGGGTTACCGGAACCCCCGGGGAGAAGATATGTGCCATATGGGCCATAAGAGGGGAGCACACCAGCCCACAAGGGGTGCCCCCCCCCCCCCCCCCGCCCCACCCTAAGAAGGAGGCCGAGTGGGAGAAGGGAAAGACGGGATTCAGCCCCCCTTTCCTTCTCTCCTTCCTCTTCCCTTTTCCCCCTCCAGCAATTATGGAAGGGGGGAGGCCAAATTGGGGAAGACCCCAAGTAGGATTCAACCTACTTGGGGCATCCCATGGCTACCTCTCCTACCCTCGAATCTATATATATGTGGGGGGCACCCCTAGAAGATACAACATCAACTGTTAGCCATGTGTGGTGTTCCCCTCCACAGTTTACACCCCCGGTCATATTATCGCGGTGCTTAGGCGAAGCCCTACGCGGATCACTTCACCATCACCGTCACCATGCCGTCGTGCTAACGGAACTCACCTACTTCCTAGACACCTTGCTAGATCAAGAGGGCGAGGAACGTCATCGAGCTGAACGTGTGTAGAACACAGAGGTGTCGTATGTTCGTTACTTGGTCGGTCGGAGCTAGAAGAAGTTCGACTACATCAACCGCGTTGTCAAACGCTTCCGCTTTCGGTCTACAAGAGTACGTAGACACACTCTCCCCCTCTCGCTGCTATGCATCTCCTAGATATATCTTGCGTGAGCGTAGGAATTTTTTTGAAATTGCATGCTACATTACTCAATACTATCCATAACGTGTGTAGCTTCTCTTTCACTAGCTCAAGATACAGATTAATAACATTTCTCGTTTGTGTTGGCCCTTGAATCAACATAATCATGTGTATGTACTTTGTCTTCATGCACTTCTAGAGGGGAGATTGTACATCCATACAAACACGGGCCATGTGCTATGGTTGGTGTTCTGGTTGCCAAACGGGTTCATGCCATCAGTACTCGCGCCAAGCACGATGTTCCTTGGATCATCTATGAAATATCAATATTCGGCGTTGAATGCTCTCCACTGGCTAGCCTTTGTGAGGTATCTCAGCTTCGGATCGTCTCCATCGTCGGGCTTCACCCTCTCCAAGTGCCAGCGCATGAGCTTTGCTTTCTTAGGATCTATGAAATACTGCTATAGACGGCAGTGATCAGAAAGTACCATACAACTTTCTGAGGAGCTTTCTTTCCAGCCTTCTTGTATTGAGAAGCATTGCACACGGGCCAAATGGTTTTTTCCGCGTGCTCCTTCTGATAAATGATGCAATCGTTGATGCATGCGTGGTATCTAATGTGCAGCAGATCAAGAGGGCACACGATTTTCTTGGCCTCCTCGACACTACAGGACATAGGTTCCCCTTGGGAAGAACTTTCTGTAGATACTTCAAATGCTCATCGAGGCTTGCATCAGTCCATTTGTTTTTGCCATCATATTTAGAAGTTTGGGCATGAAACTCAAGCGGGTCACGTCGGGATCACAAACATCATATGCCAGCTTGGCCTCCTCTCTAGAAGCAGCTCTGTTGCTAGTCGTCTTCTTGCGAAGCAGGTCTCGAACATGATCCAACACGACTGAACTTAGTAGCATCGAAGATGGCGGTGTGTATGCGTCTTCTCCGTCATGTGCGGCCTCTTCTCCGCCATGTTTAACGATCTCTTCTTCGGGTCCATCGGTCATGTCTTCATATGGCCCCATATCATTATTGGCTGCTCCATTAACGTCCTCATCATCATCTTCACTTATCCACTGAGTATAGCCATCCATGAAACCATGCATGAGCAAGTGCACCTTTAAACAGCTACCATTAAAGGGGTCGAGCCAGACTCCTCCTTTGCATCTTCGACACGGACATAAAATCACCTTCCCGTTATTTTCATACATGTCGTCCACCGTGGATCGCAAGTATTTATCCACCATCCTTCCATTGACCTTCTTGATAGCCTGTGCAGTATAAGCAAAATAATTATGACCACGCATTCATGCATGCATCAAAGTCATACAAAAATTCGGGGTGACCTTCCCTAAAAATGGGATATATCGAGTTTGCCCAGAATTTGCCTAAACAGAAATAAATCAACATTTCGGCAAAACATAGGCAACTCATGTCATGCACAATTTAGAAAATACACATAGACAACTCATGCCACACACAATTTGGTCATATATATCGTACAATTCGGTCATATCGCAAAGATCGGTCGTATCACACAATTTTATTCTTACAGAACACTACTTTTTACTCACTTATCTCGATATGGAGCACGATGATGAGGCCTAGAGGGATCAAAGTGGACAAAGATAATTAATGCTCTCCTTCTTCACTAATGAGGGGGAGGTAGATATATAGGTTACTTTATTAAATGAGTAGATCTACTTGGGGAGGAGAGATGAGTCTAACTAGTGGAGAGGGATAGAGAGCTATTGAGTCGATGAAGTCGAGTAGCAAGAGATATGGGAATAAGGGAGAGAGAGAAGGAAGCAAGTGAGATGAAGGGAGGCATTAATGGAGATGGTGAAGGGGCAAAGGAGAGAGAGGGAGGAGGGGATAATTGAAGGAAGAGAGAAGAACGCAAGTGGAAGAGGAAAGCTAGCTATGGGAGAAGGAAGGGGAAGGGAGAGGGAGGAAGGAAGGTGGATGATATTTTGGTTGTCACGCTTAGCAGTAGCACGGGGGTAACAGGCCCGTGCTACTGCTACGCAACTACCTGTAGCATGGGTAGTAGGCCCACACTACAGGTAAGTGGGGCCCACAAGGTAGCTATACGTATAAATAGTAGCAGCGCCAGGTGCGTACCCCACGCTATTGCTATAAGATTAGCTACAGCGCGGGTAGTATGCCCAACGTTGCTACTGTGGCCTACCCCGGGGGTACAGTAGGGACCACTTACTAGTAGCGTTGGGTTGCTTAACCCGCGCTGCTACTATGTGGTACCTATAGAGTTGGGTTCTGCCCCTAGTTAATAGTAGCGCGGGCTACCTACCCCATGCTACTGCTAAGCATTTACCTATAGGGTTTCCCTAGTAGTGTTTCCTTTCAGGTAATCATAAGTTAGCCTCTCGTGGTCGACCAAGAGAAAATCATGACATTTGGTCAGCTCTTCCATTTGTGAGTCGAGAGTAGAGTGCTCTTCTGTCAATGTTTAGTTTTTCCGCATCTCCTCGACCAACAACCCTTTTGACTTCCTAAGTGTTTTCTCAATTTTCTCGAGAGAGTATTGTTGCTTCTTAGCAATTTTTATCAGTTTAGCATGATTATCATCATCGGAGGAAAAATCATCTCTAGCATGAACCTTGTGATGCTTGGAAGATACCTTTTCCTACGAAGCTTTTGCCATGAAGCAGAATGAGGATGCCTCGTCACTACTTGAGTTGTTGTCGAAGAAGTTTGACTCGGGTGTAGAAGCGCATGTGATTCTAGCCATGGCCAAGTCTGATTCTTCTTCTTCTGTGGAGTTAGAAGCTTCGTCGTCGAAGTCCATTTCCTTCCCGATGTATGCCTTGGACTCACGAGAGGTATTTCTTCGGTTGCGGGTGGACTTCAAAGGAGGTCTCGAGGAAGATCTTGAGGTCGACTTGGAAGAGGATTTGTCCTTTTTCTTGAAGAACTTCTTGGTCTTCTTCTCATCATTTGAATCATAGTTCTTGCTCTTGCTCTTGCCCTTGCCATGCTTGCTACTTCCTGAATCAAATCTTCCACTTGCTCTTATATCAGCTTCCTAGAGAGGACATTCGAAGATAAAGTGTCTTGGTTTCTTGCATTTGAAACAGGTATAGTCCACCCTTAGGTTTTGATGGATTTCTTGAGTTGCTTGGACTTTTCTTCTTTAACTAATTTTTCTTTTGAAAGCGCTGGAAGCGTTTTTTTTATCAGCATGAGATCCTTGTTGATACTTTCATGATCATCTCATTCTTCATTGGCATTATATTCAGAGGAAAAATTTGTGACTTAAATATTCTCCTCCACGATCTGATCGTAGGAACTTTATCTTTCGGTCACGTTGATTCTCCACCTCATTCTGAAATTCCTTGAACTTTTCAAAGGTCTCAGACTTGTGTTTCATTAAGTAGACATACCCATATCTACTTAAGTCATCAGTGAGAGTGAGAACATAACGATATCCTCCGCGAGCCTCAACGCTCATTGGACCGCACACATCGGTATGTATGATTTCCAACAAGTTGGTTGCTCGCTCCATTGTTCTGGAGAACGGAGTCTTGGTCATCTTGCCCAAAAGGCATGGTTCGCATGTGTCAAATGATTCATAATCAAGAGACTCCAAAAGTCCATCGGCATGGAGCTTCTTCATGCGCTTGACACCAATGTGACCAAGGCGGCAGTGCCACAAGTATGTGGGACTATCGTTATCAACTTTAAATCTTTTGGCATCTACACTATGAACATGTGTAATATTACGCTCGAGATTCATTAAGAATAAACCATTGACCATCGGAGCATGACCATAAAACATATCTCTCATATAAATCGAACAACCATTATTCTCAGACTTAAATGAGTAGCCATCTCGTATTAAACGAGATCCAGATACAATGTTCATGCTCAAACTTGGCACTAAATAACAATTATTAAGGTTCAAAACTAATCCCGTAGGTAAATGTAGAGGCAGCGTGCCGACGGCGATCACATCGACTCTGGAACCATTCCCGACGCGCATCGTCACCTCGTCCTTCGCCAGTCTCCGTTTATTCCGCAGCTCCTGCTGTGAGTTACAAATATGAGCAACGGCACCGGTATCAAATACCCAGGAGTTACTACGAGTACTGGTAAGGTACACATCAATCACATGTATATCAAATATACCTTTGGTGTTGCCGGCCTTCTTATCTGCTAAGTATTTGGGGCAGTTCCGCTTCCAGTGACCCTTCCCCTTGCAATAAAAGCACTCAGTCTCAGGCTTGGGTCCATTCTTTGACTTCTTCCCGGTAACTGGTTTACCAGGCGCGGCAACATCTTTGCCGTCCTTCTTGAAGTTCTTCTTACCCTTGCCCTTCTTGAACTTAGTGGTCTTATTGACCATCAACACTTGATGTTGGAAATATGCCCTAGAGGCAATAATAAATAAGTTATTATTATATTTCTTTGTTCATGATAATAGTCTTTTATTCATGCTATAACTGTATTATCCGGAAATCGTAATACACGTGTGAATACATAGACCACAATATGTCCCTAGTGAGCCTCTAGTTGACTAGCTCGTTGTGATCAACAGATAGTAATGGTTTCCTGGCTATGGACATTGGATGTCGTTGATAACGGGATCACATCATTAGGAGAATGATGTGATGGACAAGACCCAATCCTAAGCATAGCACAAAGATCGTGTAGTTCGTTTGCTAGAGCTTTGCCAATGTCAAGTATCTCTTCCTTTGACCATGAGATCGTGTAACTCCTGGATACCGTAGGAGTTCTTTGGGTGTATCAAACGTCACAACGTAACTGGGTGACTATAAAGGTGCACTACAGGTATCTCCGAAAGTATCTATTGTTTTATGCGGATCGAGACTGGGATTTGTCACTCCGTGTAAACGGAGAGGTATCTCTGGGCCCACTCGGTAGGACATCATCATATGCGCAATGTGACCAAGGAGTTGATCACGGGATGATGTGTTACGGAACGAGTAAAGTGACTTGCCGGTAACGAGATTGAACAAGGTATTGGATACCGACGATCGAGTCTCGGGCAAGTAACATACCGATAGACAAAGGGAATTGAATACGGGATTGATTAAGTCCTTGACATCGTGGTTCATCCGATGAGATCATCGTGGAACATGTGGGAGCCATCATGGGTATCCAGATCCCGCTGTTGGTTATTGACCGGAGAACGTCTCGGTCATGTCTGCATGTCTCCCGAACCCGTAGGGTCTACACACTTAAGGTTCGGTGACGCTAGGGTTATAAAGGAAGCTTGTATGTGGTTACCGAATGTTGTTCGGAGTCCCGGATGAGATCCCGGACGTCATGAGGAGTTCCGGAATGGTCCGGATGTAAAGATTTATATATGGGAAGTCCTGTTTTGGACACCGGAAGAGTTTTGGGGTTTATCGGTATTGTACCGGGACCACCGGGAGGGTCCCGGGGGTCCACCAAGTGGGGCCACCGGCCCCGGAGGCTTGCTTGGGCCTAGAGTGGAAAGGGACCAGCCCCAGAGTGGGCTGGTGCGCCTCCCACCCTTGCCCAAGGCGCAGCCAAGAGGGGAGAGGGGAAACCCTAGGGCAGATGGGCCCTAAGGCCCATACTCCCTGCGCCTCCCTCTCCTCCCCCTCCTGGCCGCCGCCCCCTTTGCCATCTAGGGCTGGCCGCACCCCTTGGGGGTGGGAAACCCTAGAGGGGGGCGCAGCCCCCTCTCCCCCTATAAATAGTGAGGCATAGGGCTGCCCATAACACGCGATTCGATCTCTCTTGGCGCAGCCCTACCTCTCTCCCTACTCTCCTCTCCCATGGTGCTTGGCGAAGCCCTGCGGGATTGCCACGCTCCTCCACCACCACCACGCCGTTGTGCTGCTGTTGGATGGAGTCTTCCTCAACCTCTCCCTCTCTCCTTGCTGGATCAAGGCGTGGGAGACATCACTGGGCTGTACGTGTGTTGAACGCGGAGGTGCCGTCCGTTCGGCACTAGGATCATCGGTGATTTGAATCACGACGAGTACGACTCCATCAACCCCGTTCACTTGAACGCTTCCGCTTAGCGATCTACAAGGGTATGTAGATGCACTCTCCTTCTACTCGTAGCTGGTTTCTCCATAGATAGATCTTGGTGACACGTAGGAAAATTTTGAATTTCTGCTACGTTCCCCAACAGTGGCATCATGAGCTAGGTCTATTGCGTAGATTCTTTGCACGAGTAGAACACAAAGTAGTTGTGGGCGTTGATGTTGTTCAATATGCTTACCGTTACTAGTCCAATCTTGTTTCGACGGTATTGTGGGATGAAGCGGCCCGGACCGACCTTACACGTACTCTTACGTGAGACAGGTTCCACCGATTGACATGCACTTGGTGCATAAGGTGGCTAGCGGGTGCCAGTCTCTCCCACTTTAGTCGGAACGGATTCGATGAAAAGGGTCCTTATGAAGGGTAAATAGCAATTGGCATATCACGTTGTGGTTTTGCGTAGGTAAGAAACATTCTTGCTAGAAACCCATAGCAGCCACGTAAAACATGCAAACAACAATTAGAGGACGTCTAACTTGTTTTTGCAGGGTATGCTATGTGATGTGATATGGCCAAGAAGAATGTGATGAATGATATGTGATGTATGAGATTGATCATGTTCTTGTAATAGGATTCACGACTTGCATGTCGATGAGTATGACAACCGGCAGGAGCCATAGGAGTTGTCTTTATTTATTGTATGACCTGCGTGTCATTGAAGAACGCCATGTAACTTACTTTACTTTATTGCTAAACGCGTTAGCCATAGAAGTAGAAGTAGTCGTTGGCGTGACAACTTCATGAAGACACGATGATGGAGATCATGATGATGGAGATCATGGTGTCAAGCCGGTGACAAGATGATCATGGAGCCCCGAAGATGGAGATCAATGGAGCTATATGATATTGGCCATATCATGTCACAACTATATAATTGCATGTGATGTTTATTATGTTTATGCATCTTGTTTACTTAGGACGACGGTAGTAAATAAGATGATCCCTTACAAAATTTCAAGAAGTGTTCTCCCCTAACTGTGCACCGTTGCTACAGTTCGTCGCTTCTAAGCACCACGTGATGATCGGGTGTGATGGATTCTTACGTTCACATACAACGGGTGTAAGACAGTTTTACACAGCGAAAACACTTAGGGTTAACTTGACGAGCCTAGCATGTACAGACATGGCCTCGGAACACGGAGACCGAAAGGTCGAGCATGAGTCGTATAGTAGATACGATCAACATGAAGATGTTCACCGATGATGACTAGTCCGTCTCACGTGATGATCGGACACGGCCTAGTTGACTCGGATCATGTAATCACTTAGATGACCAGAGGGATGTCTATCTAAGTGGGAGTTCATAAGATGAACTTAATTATCCTGAACATAGTCAAAAGACCTTTTGCAAATTATGTCGTAGCTCACGCTATAGTTCTACTGTTTAGATATGTTCCTAGAGAAAATATAGTTGAAAGTTGATAGTAGCAATTATGCGGATAGTAGAACGCTTATGTCCTTAATGCACTGCTTAGTGTGCTGAACCCCAAACGTCGTTTGTGGATGTTTCGAACATCGAACATACACGTTTTGATAACTACGTGATAGTTCAGTTAAATGGTTTAAGTAGAGGCACCAAAGACGTTTTCGAAACGTCACGGAACATATGAGATGTTTCGAGGGCTGAAATTGGGATTTCAGGCTCGTGCCCACGTCAAGAGGTATGAGACCTCCGACAATTTTCTTAGCCTACTAACTAAGGGAGAAAAGCTCAATCGTTGAGCTTGTGCTCAGATTGTCT
This sequence comes from Triticum aestivum, assembly GCF_018294505.1. Lineage (NCBI taxonomy): Eukaryota > Viridiplantae > Streptophyta > Magnoliopsida > Poales > Poaceae > Triticum > Triticum aestivum. The sequence continues at coordinate 463,376,801 of NC_057810.1, read as the reverse complement.
GAGCACAACAATCACTTGAATCGAGTGGGAGTTGATCTTCCAGATGAGATAGTGATGTTTCTCCAAAGACATTGCCACCAAGCTACTAGAGCTTCGTGATGAACTATAACATATCAGGGATAGATATGATGATCCTTTGAGGTATTCGCGATGTTTGACACCGCGAAAGTAGAAATCAAGAAGGAGCATCAATTGTTGATGGTTGGTGAAACCACTAGTTTCAAGAAGGGCAAGGGCAAGAAGGGATACTTCATGAAACGGCAAATCAACTGCTGCTCTAGTGAAGAAACCCAAGGTTGAACCCAAACCCGAGACTAAGTGCTTCTGTAATAAGGGGAACAGTCACTAGAGCGGAATTACCCTAGATACTTGGTAGATGAGAAGGCTGGCAAGGTCGATAGAAGTATATTGGATATACATTATGTTAATGTGTACTTTACTAGTACTCCTAGTAGCACCAGGGTACAGGATACCGGTTCAGTTGCTAAGTGTTAGTAACTCGAAATAAAAGCTACGAAATAAAAGGAGACTAGCTAAAGGTGAGCTGAAGATATGTGTTGGAAGTGTTTCCAAGGTTGATGTGATCAAGCATCGCACGCTCCCTCTACCACCGAGATTGGTGTTTGCGTTGAGCTTAGACATGATTGGATTATGTCTATCGCAATACGGTTATTCATTTAAGGAGAATAATGGTTACTCTATTTATTTGAATAATACCTTCGATGGTCTTGCACCTAAATAAATGGTTTATTGAATCTTGATCGTAGTGATACACATTTTCATGCCAAAAGATATAAGATAGTAATGATAGTACCACTTACTTGTGGCACTGCCATGTAAGTCATAATGGTATAAAACGCATGAAGAAGCTCCATGTTGATGGATCTTTGGACTCACTCGTTTTTGAAAAGTTTGAGACATGCGAACCATGTCTATTGGTGTATATGCATGAAGAAACTCCATGCAAATGGATCGTTCGGACTCACTTGATTTTGAATCACTTGAGATATGCAAATCATACCACATGGGCAAGATGACTGAAAAGCCTCATTTTCAGTAAGATGGAACAAGATAGCAACTTGTTGGAAGTAACACATTTTGATGTGTGCAGTCGAATGAGTGCTGAGGCATGCAGTGAATATCATTATGTTCTTACTTCACAGATGATTCGAGTAAATGTTGAGTATATTTACTTGATGAAACACAAGTCTGAATTATTGAATGGTTCAAGTAATTTCAGAGTGAAGTAGCAGATCATTGTGACAAGAGGATAAAATGTCTATGATATGATCATAGAGATGAATATCTGAGTTACGAGTTTTGGCACACAATTAAGACATTGTGGAAATTGTTTCGCAATTAATACCGCCTGGAACACCATAATGTGATGGTGTGTCCAAACATCATAGTTGCACCCTATTGGATATGGTGCGTACCATGATGTCCCTTATCGAATTACCACTATCGTTCATGGGTTAGGCATTAGAGACAACTACATTCACTTCAAATAAGGCACCACGTAATTCCGATGAGATGACACCGTATGAATTATGGTTTAGAGAAACCTAAGTTGTCGTTTCTTAAAAGTTTGGGGATGCGACGCTTATATGAAAAAGTTTCAGGTTGATAAGCTCGAACCCAAAGCGGATAAAATGCATCTTCATAGGAAACCCAAAACAGTTGGGTATACCTCCTAATTCAGATCCGAAAGCAATATGGATTGTTTCTAGAATCGGGTCCTTTCTCGAGGAAAAGTTTCTCTCAAAAGAATTGAGTGGGAGGATGGTGGAGACTTGATGAGGTTATTGAACCGTCTCTTCAACTAGTGTGTGACAGGGCACAGGGAGTTGTTCCTGTGGCACCTACACCAATTGAAGTGGAAGCTTATGATATTGATCATGAAACTTCGGATCAAGTCACTACCAAACCTCGTGGGATGACAAGGATGCGTACTACTTCAGAATGGTACGTAATCCTGTCTTGGAAGTCATGTTGCTGGACAACAATGAACCTACGAGCTATGGAGAAGCGATGGTGGGCCTGGATTCCGATAAATGGCTCGAGGCCATAAAATCCGAGAACGGATCCATGGACTTTGGTGGACTTGCCCGATGATCGGCAAGCCATTAAGATAATTGGATTTTAAGAAGAAGACGGACGTGGATGGTAATGTCACCATCTATGAGGCTCGACTTGTGGCGAAGAGTTTTTCACAAGTTCAAGGAGTTGACTACGATGAGATTTTCTCATCCGTAGCGATGCTTAAGTCCGTCGGAATCATGTTAGCATTAGCTGCATTTATGAAATCTGGCAGACGGATGTCAAAACGAGTTTCCTTACCAGTTTTCGTAAGGAAAGGTTGTATGCAATACAATCAGAAAAGTTTTTTCGATCCTAAGGATGCTAAAAGGTATGCTAGCTCCAGCGATCCTTCTAAGGACTGGAGTAAGCATCTCGGAGTTGGAATGTACGCTTTGATGAGATGATCAAAGATTTTGGCTTTATACAAAGTTTATGAGAAACTTGTATTTCCAAAGAAGTGAGTGGGAGCACTATAGAATTTCTGATGAGTATATGTTGTTGACATATTGATGATCAGAGATGATGTAGAATTTCTAGAAAGCATATAGGGTTATTTGAAAGGTGTTTTTCAATAGAAAACCTGGATTAAGCTACTTGAACATTGAGCATCAAGATCTATAAGGATAGATCAAAATGCTTAATAATACTTTCAAATGAGCACATACCTTGACATGATCTTGAAGGTGTTCAAGATGGACCAGTCAAAGAAGGAGTTCTTGCCTGAGTTGTAAGGTACGAAGTTAAGACTTAAAGCTCGACCACGGCAGAAAAGAGAGAAAGGACGAAGGTCGACCCCTATGCTTTAGACGTAGGCTCTACAGTATGCTATGCTGTGTACCGCACCAAAAGTGTGCCTTGCCATGAGTCAGTCAAGGGGTACAAGAGTGATCCATGAATGGATCATAGGACAGCGGTCAAAGTTATCCTTAGTAACTAGTGGACTAAGAAATTTTCTCGATTATGGAGGTGGTAAAAGAGTTCGTCGTAAAGGTTACGTCGATGCAAGCTTAACACCTATCCAGATAGCTCTAAGTAGAGATACCGGATACATATAATGGAGCAACAATTTAGACTAGCTCCAAGTAGAACAGTTATTTGGAACAGCTCCAAATAGAGCGTGGTAGCTGCATCTAGGAGATGACATAGAGATTTGTAAAGCACACGCGGATCTGAAAGGTTCAGACCCACTGACTAAAACCTCTCTCACAAGCAACATGATCAAACATAAAACTCATTGAGTGTTAATCACATAGTGATGTGAACTAGACTACTGACTCTAGTAAACTCTTGGGTATTAGTCACATGGCGATGTGACCTGTGAGTGTTAATCACATGGCGATGTGAACTAGATTATTGACTCTAGTGCAAGTGGGATACTGTTGGAAATATGCCCTAGAGGCAATAATAAATAAGTTATTATTATATTTCTTTGTTCATGATAATAGTCTTTTATTCATGCTATAACTGTATTATCCGGAAATCGTAATACACGTGTGAATACATAGACCACAATATGTCCCTAGTGAGCCTCTAGTTGACTAGCTCGTTGTGATCAACAGATAGTAATGGTTTCCTGGCTATGGACATTGGATGTCGTTGATAACGGGATCACATCATTAGGAGAATGATGTGATGGACAAGACCCAATCCTAAGCATAGCACAAAGATCGTGTAGTTCGTTTGCTAGAGCTTTGCCAATGTCAAGTATCTCTTCCTTTGACCATGAGATCGTGTAACTCCTGGATACCGTAGGAGTGCTTTGGGTGTATCAAACGTCACAACGTAACTGGGTGACTATAAAGGTGCACTACAGGTATCTCCGAAAGTATCTATTGTTTTATGCGGATCGAGACTGGGATTTGTCACTCCGTGTAAACGGAGAGGTATCTCTGGGCCCACTCGGTAGGACATCATCATATGCGCAATGTGACCAAGGAGTTGATCACGGGATGATGTGTTACGGAACGAGTAAAGTGACTTGCCGGTAACGAGATTGAACAAGGTATTGGATACCGACGATCGAATCTCGGGCAAGTAACATACCGATAGACAAAGGGAATTGAATACGGGATTGATTAAGTCCTTGACATCGTGGTTCATCCGATGAGATCATCGTGGAACATGTGGGAGCCATCATGGGTATCCAGATCCCGCTGTTGGTTATTGACCGGAGAACGTCTCGGTCATGTCTGCATGTCTCCCGAACCCGTAGGGTCTACACACTTAAGGTTCGGTGACGCTAGGGTTATAAAGGAAGCTTGTATGTGGTTACCGAATGTTGTTCGGAGTCCCGGATGAGATCCCGGACGTCACGAGGAGTTCCGGAATGGTCCGGATGTAAAGATTTATATATGGAAAGTCCTGTTTTGGACACCGGAAGAGTTTCGGGGTTTATCGGTATTGTACCGGGACCACCGGGAGGGTCCCGGGGGTCCACCAAGTGGGGCCACCGGCCCCGGAGGCTTGCTTGGGCCTAGAGTGGAAAGGGACCAGCCCCAGAGTGGGCTGGTGCGCCTCCCACCCTTGCCCAAGGCGCAGCCAAGAGGGGAGAGGGGAAACCCTAGGGCAGATGGGCCCTAAGGCCCATACTCCCTGCGCCTCCCTCTCCTCCCCCTCCTGGCCACCGCCCCCTTTGCCACCTAGGGCTGGCCGCACCCCTTGGGGGTGGGAAACCCTAGAGGGGGGCGCAGCCCCCTCTCCCCCTATAAATAGTGAGGCATAGGGCTGCCCATAACACGCGATTCGATCTCTCTTGGCGCAGCCCTACCTCTCTCCCTACTTCTCCTCTCCCATGGTGCTTGGCGAAGCCCTGCGGGATTGCCACGCTCCTCCACCACCACCACGCCGTTGTGCTGCTGTTGGATGGAGTCTTCCTCAACCTCTTCCTCTCTCCTTGCTGGATCAAGGCGTGGGAGACGTCACTGGGCTGTACGTGTGTTGAACGCGGAGGTGCCGTCCGTTCGGCACTAGGATCATCGGTGATTTGAATCACGACGAGTACGACTCCATCAACCCCGTTCACTTGAACGCTTCCGCTTAGCGATCTACAAGGGTATGTAGATGCACTCTCCTTCTACTCGTAGCTGGTTTCTCCATAGATAGATCTTGGTGACACGTAGGAAAATTTTGAATTTCTGCTACGTTCCCCTACAAGATTTAGCCACAATTTTGAGTGCATGACTCATTCGGTAGGTTGAGCCATAGAGATCTCTCTTTTCCTCTTCTTGTTCCTCGTGAATTCAACCTTTCCATGATATCGTCAGAGTCGAGTAACTTGAAATCACCTCTCTCTCTCTCTCTCCCTTATCATCAATACGAGTGTAACAAAGGAACTATCAAGAGAACTGAGCAACTTCTTGACAACTTCATGGTTAGTGATGTCTTTTGCTCCAAGACCTTGCTGACAGCTTTCATTCCCAATTCTCTTGAAGCGGTTGAATTTGGCATGAAGTGTATCAACACGAGCTTCTTTCTTGATACATCCTCATTGATCTTTTCGAGGATGCCCCAGATTTCTTGTGTAGTTTCCAGTCCTCGGTACCGAAGGAATTGCGCCCGAGACAAATGACCACAGATTTCATCCTTTGGTTGGGCATCCATTTGAATAAGTCTTTTCTCCCATGGTGTGAGGTACACTGGGGTATCGATCATGTAGCTGTGTTGAACAACATGCCACATATCATCGTTAATGCCCCTAAGATGAATCTTCATCTTTTCCTTCTAGAAGGGGTAATCAGTCCCATCAAATACGGGGATCTTTAGATTTGACTTGTAGTTCACTGAAGACATATTTAAACTCCAAGTTTGTTAGACCTTAATAAGCAGAGTCAAAGAGTACCTTGCTCTGATACCAGTTATTTGAATAAAGTATGTCTACCAGAGGTGGGGGTGAATGGGAGATTTGAATTTTCTTTTGAGAAACTTTAAATCCCTTAGAACACATCAACGGAATAACTAAGAGAAACAAGTCTACGAAGGAAAACAACCAAAAGAGAACTATGACATACAACAAGTATCAATCATGGTCGAAACATAAATCACGACAAAGAACTTAAGATAAATGAGGGTTCAGAGGTGACGAATGATGCTCGATGGCGACAATGTATTTGTTCGGCCAGTTCACTCTTCTGCAAAAGAGCTATGTTGGTTGGAGGGACTTGTGATTGAACACATAAGATAAACTTGCTTCTTCCTATTCTCCTCGGCAACCAGTTCGTCAACTAGTGTTGATTACTCGGGGTAGATACTTGAGGTCATCTCCAAATCTTCACAGACTTCTCCTTCGTGAACCACAATTACTCTTGGTTATCGAAGAAACTGACACCTAACCATCTAGAGAGTTGGCAGCTCAAGAGTAATAGGCAGAGCGTACTAGACTTAGATTTCAGTGATGCTAAACCACTATGTCATTTCTCAGCTCTGGGTTTTTCTCTTGTGGATTTTAAACTCAAATCTTTCGTGGGAAGGGTGCTTGCACAAACTTCACAAAATCATACGGAGCAGCCAACGAACAACGTTGGAGCGGGGCGGCTATTTATAGCCGTGATCTTCCTGAGGGAGAAAATACCATTTTGGACTTGACAGCCAGCCAATGCCCAACTGACACGGTGCCAACTGTTGGATTTCAAACACACCTGACAACTTTACTTGAGGAACAAGTAAGCTGACTCCTCAAATCCGAATCAAATCTCTCGCAGCAAAGAAGAACTGTGTCTCTTGATGGTGAGTATTGCTTCGAAACACAAAGAGATTTTTCTCAACTCATAGATTTCGGCTTAGCATCAGAGAAACATAAGTTTCGAACACTATACCTCTCTTAATAGTAAAGTGGTCCTATGACTTAAGAAAGAGAAAAAGAATTGCGAGAGAAAATGCTACACCTTTTCTTTGTCTTCATTCTTCTCTGCTGCAGTCAATTCATTCGGACAGATACCGAACCAATTGTTTTGCGTCAATAATTTTTGGGGGTCAAATTTGTCACACATAATCTTCAGTGATAATCTTTGCTGCATGGCATGAGATTACTTTTGGAGTTTGAAAAACTCCAGGGACCTTATCAATCCAATCTATGTGCACTAGCAAACACATTAGTTCCTCTCTATTTCCAAAACACAAGAAAGCAAATTATTACATCAATAACAAAGACGCGCCCCAGGCTAGGTTTCCCCCATGTTGAGGCTTGGGCAAGCCTCATCGCAAGGAGGAGGGATGTCAACATGCCTGATATGCCGGCCCCACACATCAGCAACACGCCCCGCGACCAAGGCCAACACCAAAGTAACTGGGCCGAATTTGGTCCGGTGAAGCCTAGTGAGACACCCTACTAAACCACAATTGCACAGCAGAGAAGGCATCCAGTGGATCACGAATCTACGGCGGTGACCCTTCTCTTGTGTTCTTCCCCAATTATTTTCATCCCTAAATTGTAACTGAAACAAACGCAAATCTGGCTACCGTCAGTGAGTAGATCGAGTCCCTCTATCATGAGGTTTTCCTGAGCAAATCGGTATGACGCTGCCGTCAAGGGCCTGTCGGCACGGCCGCCCTGGGCCAAGACGGCCTTCTCCCTCGTCTCCATGCTTCGCTCCTTGTCATCCTCCGCCTCCCGTCCATGCTCCTCTCCAACTTCCTCCATGGCGCCCACGTCAAGCCGGCCGGGCAACGGCTTGTTGCCTCTCCTTTCACGGCCATCGTGATTTTCAAGTCGTTACAGCATATTAAGTCTTAAGTGAAACTTATTTCATTTGGCATGTCACCATGTAAATACTCCCTCCGTTCCAAATTACTCGTCGCTGAAATGGATGTATCTAGAATTGAAATACATCTAGATACATCCATACGTGTGACAAGTAATTCGGAACGGAGGGAGTATATACTAGTACATTGTTCCAACTTCCAATGCTAACTACTAATACTGCAAGCCAGAATACAATCCATACCTCAACAAAAAGAAAAAGAAAACAGAAAATAATCCATGATGTTCTTCTTAGCAGTGTCATCACATTTATTTGATCAAGGTCAAGGAAAGTCCATTGGAAGCTAAATTATCTCACAAAACAACACTAACGAGTAACAGGGCATCCCTCAGCTTGAACTCCTGCTTCAGTAGGACATCTGTCTAGTGGACAATGGTTAGAGACAGACGAACCCCACCACCTGATGCCGTTGATGCCTTGCATCTGCAGAGCCACTGTCGCGAGGAATGCCATTGCAGCAGCCCCGGTGCCCAGGGCAACAGATAACATTAAGCTGTACTTTGCCCACCATTCTTTGCGCCTCCGGAAAACGACATAGTTGAAAATTTAAATACATTATAACTGAGCACTTTTCCTGCCCTCTCAGACCATCAACGTTAGCAGCCGTCTGATCTCCACTTTTAGATCTTTCTGGCCGTCAGATTAGCTCTTAATCTCACGTACAGTCGCGTCGTTCCGTATTAATTACCTAACTGTGCAGGGCCGCTGCTCTGGCGACAATTTTGATGGTCCGACAATAAATTGGGCTGGGCCGCCACGCTCCTTTAGGTCTGGGCATTGCAGGCTTGCAGGTTGCAGCGCAACCATCCTCGTTGCTTTCCTTCCCTCTGCTCAGCCATCGCCGCCGCCGCTCTCCTCCGCCCCCCACCATGTACTGTAAAAAAGCCCGAGACTCCAACCATTGTTATTTCCTCTCCAAGCCCTATGATGATCAGCGACGGAGTTGGACCGGGTGACGTATTCTCCTGGGCGAGGAGGTGCCGCTGACCATCACGGCGCGCCGGCTGGGATTCTGGCTTAACTTTTGTTTGCCGTTTTCCTCTGCCATGGGCGAGAGGAGATCCTGGAGGCGACCCTCCCCGCTAGCCGATGCGATGGCTTTCCCTCCACGAAGACGATATTCCTCTCATGCCTGCCATCGGGAGCCTGGGACAATGGGGCATCTGCTGACGCCGGCTGCAACACCTTGATAGCAGCGCAAGTGTTCTGGTTGTTGCCATTTTCACTTGTGAGTTGAGACCAAGGGCGTTGCACTCTCCTGGCAAAACTGCCCAACTGCATTTTGGAGAATGGCCACAATGCCTCCACGGACATTTTCTTATGGTGGCCAACTCGCCCTATGGTGTTCAGGGTGACTCTCGAGGACATCTGCCTGATTGCTGCCATTAGCTATGAGCAGATTTCTTTCTTGTATCTATGAACTATTATTAGGTGTTTTGATGCAATTTTTTAAATGCCTTTTGTTCTTTATCCCGGAATCATGGTCCATCTTTCGTTAAAAGCTTTATATAATCATTTTTTGGTTTCTTCCAGGACATATAGACTCTACAAATATAAAAGCCTGCCATCAAGGTTATATTTCATGTTTGTTAAAATCATCTTTGTTGCAAAGTGTATTTCTATTCTAGATAATTACTTTTTTTTTCTCTACGATCTGGTTACCTATAGTGACCATGAAACAAAAACGTTTTCATGTAACAAGTACCCATCCATATATTAGAGAGGATGGAAAGGCCTCCATAACAACTTTGATATTACAGTGATACTAAATGATCTGAACTTGTGGCTCAAATTTCTGCCAGCGGCATCCGGGCACTCATTTCATGATACATCTTCCTGTTCCTTCTGATTTATTCTTTTCAGAGGAAGAGTTAGGCTTGAGAGAGAATTGGTCTACCAAATTTTGGTACGCAAATTATTAAATTATAAATAAGACAACTGATGGAACCGGTATGTTAGTTTCAGAGCCTTTTGATGTTACATGTTTATGCTCTGTCCTGACTCTCTCTGCATGTACCTTATTTGCTTTGTCTACATTAACTAATACTTTGTATTAATTTATTATTGTTATTTGTGCGGGTACATAACAACTCACGAATGGAAGCTCTGAAGAAGTGCAATATGGGTGATATCGGAGACAACACTCGAAGAAATCATTGCTGAATTAGATATAGATCATGTGAGTAACTCCAGTGAATGCCTAATATCTCTACTGGCTTCCGCCTCAGCATGTATAAATTCTATGATGCATTGTCACTTTCAGGAAGATGTTGCAAGGTAGACATGATGTTGCAAGGTAGATATGATGTTGGAAGGCAACACGTTCTTCCCATCATTGTTGGGCTTTGCTTGATGTTTTATTATGGTTATAATGCTACTATCTGATATTTTTTGATCATGTTCTTTTGTTCACATACGTAAAAACCTAACACTGGATGATTTGTCCAGTTTTGACCAATTAGAATAAAATAGCTTGCTAAAATATATATATATGAAAATAGGCTAAATTGCACGATGATGTATCTTTTGCCACACAGTTATGTCGATACAGCTAGAAAGAAGGGGAAAATAAACACCGTACCTCGTTCTGCAATTAAAATTCTCAATAGTTGTGGAGAAAAGTTACACAGTGAACCATTGCTGAAATGATGAAATTCATGTATGTATCTGGTTTCACTAGCGAAGGAGAGAGAAGTTCATCAGAAAGTTTTTTTTTTGCGAGAAAATTTCCGATCTATTCATCTTCAATCATGGTAGTACAACGAATACCAGAAATAATAAAAATTACATCCAGATCCATAGACCACCTAGCGACGACTACCAACACTGAACCGAGCCGAAGGTGCGCCGCCGTCATCACCCCTCCATCGCCGGAGTCGGGCACAACTTGTTGTAGTAGACAGTCGGGAAGTCGTCGTGCTAAGGCCCCGTAGGACCAGTGCACCAGAACAGCAACCGCCGCAGATGAAGAATAACGTAGATCAGAAAGATCCAATCCGAAGACACGCGAACGTAGATGAACAACGACGAGATCCGAGCAAATCCACCAAAGATAGATCCGCTGGAGACACACCTCCACACGCCCACCAAAGGTGCTAGACGCGCCGCCGGAACGGGGACTAGGCGGGGAGACCTTTATTCCATCTTTAGGGAGCCGCCGTCATCTCGTCTTCCTGAGTAAGACACAAACCCTAGCAAAACTGAAAGAAACGACTAAAAATGGAGCCCTCCCGCCAGCCCTTGCCGAGATCCACTGCGCCCCCATAACCCTAGGGCCACCGGAGAGGAGGCGGACCTGTGGCGGCGGCGGCGGGAGACAGAAACCCTAACTTTTTTGTGGAGGAAGGTGGAGGCGGCGGCTAGCCTCCCCGTCTACTTTTCATTAATATTCGTTAAATGAAATATTATCATTACTTCTTATGACAATGATACAAAGAATGTGCAGGTCGGTGGATCACTTATGAATGTAAAGAATATGTCCAATATCGATGTCATGCCATTATATCTGTGACTATTGATTTTTTTGTTTGTATTGTTCAGATTTTTCTTTAATATATTTATCGTTCTTTATCGGCATGGCAATGCATTTTTTTACTGACAAAAAGTAGGTTCATGCAAATTCTTTCATATCCAGCGCCTCTACCTATACTTTATTGAAATGACTACCATTTTGCTCATCATAGTGATTATTTGCTCCAGATCATGTGGTCCATTTTCAAATATATACAAGTATACATGAAATGCACCACATAGAAAATACCATGTTCCTTCATTAAGCACGAGCTCACAGTGTGTGTAATGCAAAGACAATTTATGCTGATTTTTAGGTCAGATTGTGAGTCTCCTCTCGAAGTTGGCAATATGGTATTTCTTGTGCTGATATCTCACATTGTATCTACCAGTGTATTTCTGAGATTGTGATTCAGCACAATTCCTTTTAAGCATTATGATTGGGTACATGCTCTGCTCCAAGGTTGTATTCGGTAACAAAGCTTAGTGGCTATGTCCCAAATATCTGAGATTTTCAGTTCCTACCTTTGAAGCTTGCTATTGTGACATTTGTTCTGTCATACCCTTTGAGCTCTTGGTTTTCATTTCTTCTAACCTATAGGATATATGGTGGTATTCTAAACATATTTCGAGGCATCAAGTCTGAACATTCCATAGTACAACAGACGGGCGCAGCAACACACGCCATCGATGATCTAGTAAACCCTACTGTGAACCAGGATATGAAGTTAACCGCTGAAGCTGGAGGTATACGAGAACCTGCCATGAAAAGGGCAGGCACGATGATGAGCTTGATCCACTTCTTCCTGGGTAGCGCACGAGCGAGGATCCATACAGGTATTGGTGCAATGATGCCAATTAAGAAGAAATACATCAATTTTGAGTATACGCCCGCAGGGTAGAGCATTCGGTGCGGTCCAATGAGACCCCACACAACCATATTGTTGTAAACTACACGCCCATTAGGGCATGCCCACGGACTCCCGATAGGTAACAACTCAGGGTGGCAAATATTCTCCACGGTGGAGAGTACCCACCATGTCACCAGAAACTGTGAGATGGTTGATATAAACGAGGCAATGACCATGTGAGAAATGAATGGCGGGTCTCATTTGAGTTACTCCAGAATGTATTAATTCATCCATCCAAAGATGTAAATGATACTTTGATCCATTGAGGTAACACTTGAACCGACAATTACTCAATTAATATGTGATTCATGTGTGCAGTCATAATTTAAAAAGTAAATCTAATGACATCACTTGATGTCAAATAACCTAAGTACATATTAACAGAGTAACTGTTAGTCTAGGTTTTGTCTTAATGAAACAAAATATGACTTAAATTCTGGAAATATGTGGTAAATGATTTATGTGAAGTTGGAGAGCACTTTCTTTGAGGAAGCTAAAATTTAGTGCCGTTTACTAGCTACAAGCGGGCATGGGCCGTTTACTAGCTACAAGCGGGCATGGGCCTTTGTCTATGTGGAACCAAAATAGTTAAGGCTAGTTTCATCGTGAAAAGAAAAGCGGATTGCGAATAAATGATTAAATCTTTTAAAAATTGCCACGATTTAGTAGCCAGGGAAATACCAATTCGACGAAAAATGTGATGTGTAGTGGGATGGTTGCTCCTACAGACTCATTCTCTCATTCACAATCCATGGCCAAGCAACCATAGTCAATCATTTGCAACACTATGACAAAAAAGGTGATGCTAGATGCATGGAATTTGACTTCAAGACCTCCTACCGCATGTCCTACATACACGTTCCATTCCTAACCCAGCGAGTGGGAGAGGCCAGAAGCGCCGTTGGAACAAGCGATGAGACCAATGGGGACATGCTGCTCCTTTGTGTCATAGGTCACTCTAGATGTCAAGAAGGCTTTTGGGAAGAAACAGGGCATGGTCGACTACCAACCTTCTTTGGCCTCTCCCCTTGGATCTTTTTGGACAGCCATGTTGGAATTCTCGAAGGTGGTTGGAGGCGGATCCACATTAAGATGCCTCGAGTGCTTAAAACTTCAAGAAAGAAAAAAGGTCACAACACACAAATTTTGGAAGCCTTAACCTTCTGATGGCTGATGCGACAAAGGTGATTGGTCGCCCTCGGTTTCACCCCGGAGAGTAGTCTTTTAATTCGCAGGTCTAATAGTTGATCAAGAAAATCAGTAGTGGCAGAGACCTCCCTAATGTGGATGAAAGAAGGCGATCTGAACTCAAGGTTTTCCCACCTTGAGGCTAATTAATAGCAACCGATGCAAACGGGCAACGTATTCGGTGCACCGGTGCCTGTGGTGCTACTGGTGCCACGGGAGCGAAAGCGTCGTCGAAGTCGACTCCTTCCTGCTGCAAGAAGCCTCGGGCCACCAAGCGAGCCTTGTGCTTGATGATGGCGCCGGCTCCATCCCTCTTCAGCTTGAACACCCATTTAAGGGTGATTGCGCGGTGACCACGAGGGAGATCAGCGAGCTCCCAGGTGCAGTTTTGCTCGACCGCATCCATCTCCAACTGCATCGCGGCGCGCCATGCCGCGTCTCTCTCGGCCTCTGCAAAGGACCGTGGTTCGCCGTCTTCACACGCGAGCTGCAGCTGCGCCTCCAGATCACGTGACACCAGTCCCGGCACCAGCTGGTCGCCGAGCAGATTATCCATCTTACGGTACCGCAACGGTTCACCGTCATGCCACGCATCGATACGCTCCTCGTCGTGAGTGAGCGGGGAAGCGAACTTTATCGGGTTGTGCTCTGCGTGAGCTGGTGCTGATGAAGACGAGCCCGGAGTGGTGACCGCCAGGGCTGGAGTATGCGGCGTCGCCGGTTGCGGTGTCGTCGGCGTAGCAGGCGCCGAAGTCGATGTAGTTTTGGGGGCCGGGGTAGACATGCCCGGCGAAGAGGAGCTGCTTGCTCCCCCAACTTCCTTGAAATGGGCGTACTCGACGATGAAGTCGTCATACGTTGACGTCGAGCCGTCGTCCACCGCCTTGTCCCATTGCCACCCTCGCCCTTCGTTGAACACGACGTCTCGCGCTGTGCACACACGTTGTGTCTTTGGGTCGAGGATGCGGTAGGCCTTTGAGCCCTCCGCGTAGCCGATGAAGACTCCCGGAGTGCTCCTGTCGTCGAGCTTGCCGATGTGGCCGAGCTCCTTGGCGAACGCAAGGCAGCCAAAGACCCGCAAATGAGAGACTGTCGGCTTCCGCCCATGCCAGGCCTCATACGGAGTCCTGCCGTCGAGTGCCTTAGTAGGTGAGCGGTTGAGGATGTAGACGGCCATTAGCACCGCCTCTCCCTAGAAGACAGCCGGCATCCCTCTCTGCTTGAGGAGAGCCCGAGCCATCCCCACAACCGTCTGGTTGCGCCGCTCGACGACGCCATTTTGCTGCGGGCTGTACGGCACGGAGTAGTGGCGCTAAATGCCCTCATCTGCGCAGTACGACGCAAATTCAGCTGCCGTGAACTCGCCGCCGTTGTCAGTGCGCAACACGCGCAATTTGTGGCCGCTCTCCGCCTCCACACCAACATGCGCGCGCCTGATGGCATCCGCCGCTTCTCCCTTACTACCGAGGATCATCACCCATATGTAGCGGGAGAGATCGTCGACGAGCAGCAGGAAGTAGCGTCGACCTCCTGGTGTGGCTGGCGTCACCGGGCTGCACAGGTCTCCGTGCATGAGCTCCAGCTTCTCCTTGGCCCGAAAACTCACCTGTTGGGGAAAGGGGAGTCGTCTCTGCTTCGTCAGCACGCAGATGTCATAGAACTGCTCCACATGGTCGAGGCATGGCAGGCCTCGCACCATCTCCTTGGCACTTAGACGCTTCAGGGCCTCAAAGTGAAGGTGCCCAAAGCGCTCATGCCACTGCCACGCCTCGCCGTCCCAACGGACAGCGAGACAGACCGGTTGTGCCACCTACACATCAAGGACGTAGAGTCGAGTTTCACCTCTGGGCACCTTGGCGAGAAGGCAACGCTAGCGATCCCAGATGCCTAGGACCCCATGCTCAATCAGAACGCATGAGCTGTTCTCATCCAGCTGTCCCAAGCTGATGATGGAGTTCCTTAGCGTGGGGATGTAGTAGACACCGGTGAGCAGCCGGTGCTCTCCCGTCTTGGTGGTGAAGATGACGGAGCCGACGCCCTTTATCTCCACAACAGAGGCATCCCCAAACTTGACGGAGCCTCGCGCATCAGAGTCGAGCTCGGCGAAGAATTCCCTTCGACCGGTCATGTGGTGGGTGGCGCCGGTGTCGAGGCACCACCCCGTAGTCTTGTCCTTCCCGGAGCCATCGCCGAGAAGAGCGTGTGCTTTTGGCTCATCAAGGTGGATGAAAGCCTTTGCGACTGGAGTCACCGAGGGTAGCTCAATGCTTGCATGCGCCATGAACAGAGCCGTCTCCTCCTCCTTCGCCTGTGCGACGTGAGCCTGGCCTTGTCGTGGTTGCCGACACTCATTGGCCCAATGGCCAAACCGGCCACAGTTGTGGCAACTGTTGTCTTGTGCTGGCTTGGGCTTGCCAGCGGCGCCGTTCTTGGCGCCTCCGCGGGCGTCACCTTTGGCACGTCCTTGTGCCCTGCCCGGGGGGCCTCTTCGCGCCTTACACTGCTTGCCACGCTTGCGGCCGCCCGTCGGGGAGGAAGGCTCCCCCTTCTTCCTGTCACCAAGGCTGGGATCCCACTGCTCCCGAGTTAGGAGCAGCTTCCCGCCGGTGGTGATGGGCCCCGAGGGGGGCTGTGGCTCGTCGGTGTCGACGACCTTGAGACGGCCTATCGCCTCCTCGATCGTCATCGTGGAGAGGTCCAGCAACGACTCTATCGAGCGAGCCATCTGCTTGTACTTCTCGGGAATGCACCGAAAAAGCTTCTCGACAGCTCTCTCCTCGGTGTAGGTGGCATCGCCAAACTTCACCATCTTCTGCAGCAGAGTGTTGAGACGGAGAGCAAAGTCATCAACGTCCTCACCTGGCTTGAAGCCCAGGTTCTCCCACTCCTTACGAAGTGCCTGCAGGGTGGACTTGCGAGCACGATCGCTGCCGATGCATGCTGCAGCAATGGCGTCCCAAGCCTCCTTGGCAGTCCGCTTGTTGGAAAGCGAGAACTGCATCTCGGGCGGGACTGCGGCGATGAGGGCGTCCAGCGCCCGTCGATCCTCTAGGTGGTCGACGTTGCTGTCCTGGACTGCCTCCCACATGCGCCGCACCTGGAGCCTGACCTTCATGGTCCCGGCCCACTCGACGTAGTTGGTTTTAGTGAGGGTAGGCCACCCAACACTAGAACCAACATCCCTGACCACAGTCCGGACCTCGTAGAGGCCGCGGTCCTGGTCGTTGCAGCCGCCGTCGCGGTGCGTGCCTCCACCTGGAGCGCGGGCGTGCTCGGCTGCCCACTGCATCGTCCGCTCCTACGCCACTTTGGCGCGATCTGCTCGGCGCCGTCGTCCGCAGGCGCGGAGCTGCTGGAGCTACCGTGGAGTGCCTTGGCATCCGCCGTAGCCTCACGGGCTGCTTCTGCTGCTGCCGCTGCTGCTTCTACCTCCACCCTGGCTGCTTCTACCTCCGCTCTGGCTGCTGCCAGCTCCGCTGCAGCCAGCCTCGACACCCTTGCCGCCGCAGCAGCTGCTGCTACAGCTGCTCGCTCACGCTCCTCTGCCACGGCGCGCTCGGCCTCCTGCCGGCGCCGCATGCTCGAGGTTGCCGTGTGCTGAGAGCGACCTGCAGACATGGCTCGCTGGAGGGGGGCTGTTGCGTGAAGAGGAGGCTGATGAAGACGAGCTGCTGCTCGACAGTCCGGGGGGAGGAAGGTAACCAGAGGCAGACGGAGCAGCTGCTGCTACTGACTTGGGCTGCTCACAGGAAATGCTCAGGGTACAGGTTAACCTGGCTCTGATACCACTTGTTAGACCTTTCAGCCTCAGCATTGATAGTTGTGGATGACACTAGGAGAGTTGGGACAATTTTCATTGATTTATTTCTCACACAATGCCATGCCAACCTGAGGGGTTGGGGATACATATTTATAGGCTGCTAGCCAGCCAAGCATATGCTAAGATGCTGCTAAGATGTCAGTCTAAGATGCTAACTGACTGTCCTTGATGGTCAAGAACAGGACTCTATCCTAACAGCCAGTCCTTTATGGTCCAGGATTTTATCCTCCTAACTGCCACAAGGACCATGTGCTGCAGCCCCACAAAGACCCTAGTACACAGACTTATCCATCACAGATCACATAAAAGGTTCAAAACTGTAAAATAACCGCCATTTTACGGTTTTCAAGCGAAAAATGTCCATTCTAGACCCAGCTCCCCCTAAAAAAGACCTCGTCCCCAAGATATGGAGTCTTGGAGGCAAATTTTACAGCTCGCCCTATACCAGAAAACCCTTGGTAGAAAACCCTTGGCGGGAGGAAAGTTTCATGTCAACCGCCACCGTCGTCGCCGCCAGCTCCCGATTCCGGCCATCCCCGTCGCCGCCGACCAGCTGGACGACGTCCCCATCCCTTCCTCGCCTCATTCCCGACGGCCATGGCACCCCTCGAGCTCTTGGGTGGCCATGGCAGCTCCGCCATGGATGCTGCCCGAGGTTGCCGCCGGGGCCCGACAGGCATCACGCCGCTCGAGCTCTCGGGTGGCTGCGGCAGCTCCGCCATGGATGCGGGCTCAAGGTCGCCACCGAGGCCCAACGGCCATGGAGCGGTGGAATCAGTCGCCGGCCAAGGGCGGCTGCTTATGCAGGTGATTCGGGGAAGATGACCATGGAAAAAAACGAAAAAAATCAATGGATGGAGTATTCCTTTTTAAGGTAGGAAATTACGGTATTGTTCCACCGCAGCCTGTGCACTGCCGTAAAATAGTTTTAAGGTTCCCTTTATAGTGGTTTTACGGTACCACGATATAAGGGATCTACTAGAGATGCTCTATGGGCATGAGGTACGGGCTGCCCCGTGAATCCACATAGATGGCAAAGAAAGGGCTGACCGGTTCAATTCCTAATCCCACAATGCAAAACCTGAGGCTACAACTTCATTGGGCCCAAACCTTCTCTCTCTTCAAACAATATCAGTACCCGATCCATCTATGCATCTTCCCCAAAATTTCCACACATCCCTTTTCAAAAAAAACACATCTCCTCCAAATCCCCATCTCCTTGAATCCTTGTTGGTGGGTGGACCGGGCTCGATAACTGCAGGCCACGCAGCGCCTGAATCTGACACTGGAGCACGGCGATCAAATCCACCATGGATTCTGACCCTAAGCTTGCACCCCCCCCCCCCCTCGGCAATGGCCATGCTCCCTACCCCATTGTGCCCGCCATAGTTGTGCTCCCGAGCTCACCCACTTGCCTAGTTTGGGACGGCCATCACCGCCATGACCCTGAGTGTGCGCCGCTAGCCATGGCCGCGACCCGCGATGCCTGTGACCTCGAGTTGGTGCTTGATTTTCCTCTCTAATGTAGAGATGCTCGTCTATCTCCTCTCTTTCTCACTTTTTCGCTCGAGGAAGCTACCTCTTCTGTAGGAATCACCTGTCTTCTGCAAGCCATATCTTTTGTGCAATGGTGGCATTTGAGCCTAGCTGCCTAGCTGGCCCGCGGGGCAGCAGTGCTAGGGCTCATAGTGAGTCAATGTCTCAGCATCCTTTTGATCTTGTTCATTCAGATGTTTGGGGTCTGGCTGACCGGCTCCCTCTGCTTCAAAAGGGGGTAATCGATACTACATTATGTTTATAGATGATTTCTCGCGCTACACTTGGATATATTTTATGTCTTCTCGCAGAGAGGTTCTCTATATATATCAGCAGTTGCCATGGTTCACACCCACTTCTCGACCCCTATTCGTGTTTTCATGCAGATTCTGCTGGTGAGTATATCTCGGTTGTTGCATGGGTTCCTTGCTGAGCAGGGCACATTTGCTCAGTTCTCTTATCCTGGTGCTCATGCTCGAGACGGTGTTGCTGAGCGCAAGCATCGTCACCTTCTTGAGACGACTCATGCGTTGATCATCGCCGCCTCTCTTTCACCTCACTTTTGGGTTGAGGTTGTTTCTATTTCCACCATCTCATCAACATTCAACCATCCTCTGCTCTGCAGGGTGGCATTCCTTTCGAGCATCTATTTGGTCGTTCTAACTATTCGGCACTTCATTTGTTTGGTTGTGTCTAACCGCTTAGCCTATTGAGTGTGTCTTCTTAGGTTATACTACCTTCGTTCCAATGAATAAGGCGTATTTCATTTCGTTAAGACAAGACTCTGACCAACAGTTACTCTTTCATATTTGATTTATGTGATACAAAATCACTATCATAACAAAGTACTTTTAAATACAAATCTAGTCACACAAATTTCATGTCATATAACCTTGTATTTAGGGAGTAATTATTGGTCAAATGCATGTCTTAACGAAACAAAATATGCCTTCATTTTAGGAGTAGTCATGAGCACAAGGGCTATCAACGTTGGGGTCTTGTTGGTCGTTAGATGCGGCTTTCTCGGGATGTGACTTTTGATGTCTCATCCTTTCTATCCGCGTTCATCCTCTCCTTCGGCCTCCACCATTGAGGATGGAACGAACATGGGGAGGAAGGACACTAGTTCGCTCTAATGGTTCTCTTGAGCGCTATAAAGCTCGTCTTGTAGCAAGTGGCTTTTAGCAGGAGCATGTTCGTGACTGAGACTTTTGCCCATGTGGCCCACATGACCACTATTTGCACACTTCTTGTTGTGGCTTCTATTCGCGACTAGTGTCTCTCAGCTTGATGTCGAGAATGCTTTTCGCAATGTTGCATGAGGAGATCTACAAGCAGCCATCACCTAGGTATTATGTTCCTAATGGCACTTTGTGGCCTTAAGCAAGCCCCTCGTGTCTGGTTTGAGCGCTTCGCCACAATGGTGACTGCAGCTTGTTTTTCGGCGCGTGCTCATGATCCTGCACTTTTTGTCCACGTTTCGGACTCTTCTTGTTCTATATATCGATGATATGACCACCATTGATGACGACTCTAAGTACATTGCCTTTGTGAAGGCTCGTCTTAGTGAGCAGTTTCTTATGTTTAAACTTGGTCCTCTCGCTACTTCCTTGGGATTGAGGTTTAATTCTTCTACCTCTGATAGCTTCTTTATTTCCCAAGAGAACTATATCCGGGAACTTCTTACTCGTGTTGCTCTTACTGATGTGCGCTATTGAGACTCACACCTCTATGCTTCTGACGGTGAGCCTTTGTCTGATTCGACGCGCTACTATCGTCTTGTTGGGAGTCTTATCTATCTAATTGTCACTATCCAGACATTTCCTATCCCATTCACATTCTGAGTTAGTTTGCCTCTGCTCCCACTTTGGTCCACTACAATCACCTCCTACATGTTCTACCATATCTTCATGGGGCTCTCTCTCTCATCAGTCTCTTCTTCTCATGCTCTATTCTCCAGCTTCAGGCCTATTCAGATGCTACTTGGGCTACTATCCTTTGGATTGCCTGTTCCAGTTTGCTTACTGTATTTTTCTTGGTGGTTCTCTCATTGCCTGGAAGACGGAGAAATAAGATTGCAGTTTCCTATTCGAGTGAAGAGGCCGAGTTGCATGCCTACGGTTCTTTCGGCAACACAGGTGACTTGGCTACTATGGTTGGTTGAGAATTTTGGTGTTTCTGTCACTACACCCACTCTTCTCATGTCCGACGATATAGGTGATATGAGTATTGTGCACGACCCTGTGAAGCATGAGCTCACCAAGCATATTGGTGTTGATGCTTCCTTTGTGCGCTCCAGTGTGCATGATCAAGTGATTGTTCTTTCCTTCTGAGTTACAGTTGCTGAATTTCTTCACGAAGGCCCAGACTAGATCACAACACGGCTTTTATCTCTCCAAACTCAATATTGTTCATCCACCATGAGTTTATTGTTAAGAGTTATATTTATAGTCATGCATGGCCTTTGTATTTCACCATTGTACAAGGGGCTTTCTGCATATTTCCCTCACTTGTATGTGTATATACTGGCCTATGGGCCCATGGAAATACAAGTTTCTCTTTCCCTAACAATTCTCTGTTAAATTGGAAAGTGTTGAAACTTCCACGTTTTGAAGACTTTCATAAAAATCGCCTATTCACCCCCCTCTAGTCGATAACTAGCACTTTCAATTGGTATCAGAGCAAGGTACTCCCTTGTTCTGTGTGATTCGGTTTAACCACTTGGAGTTTTAGCTATGTCGACTGCAGGGATAATCAAAGTCTCCGCTGCTTGCCCCGTGTTCGATGGAACAGAATATCCCTACTGGAAGAATAAGATGCGCATGCATCTTGAAGCCATTGATGTCGACCTCTGGTATGTCGTCAAGAACGGCGTTCCCAAGACTGATGAAGGTGTCACCCCTGCTGATGTCAAGAAGTTCATTCAACTGGACTCTACTGCCAAGAACATCATCTGTGGTCATCTGACCAAAGGACAGTATGGCCGTGTGAGTGCTCTGGAAACGTCGAAGCTAGTCTAGGACTGGCTATCCAAGGTTAGCGAAGGCGTCTCAACCTAGAGAGATCAAAGGATTAGTGTTCTTCGCAACCTCTTCAACCGCTTCAAGAGAAACGACAATGAAAATGTCCAACTCACATTTGATCACCTCACCGACATCACAAATGAGCTTCATGCTCTCGGCACCACTGAGATTACCAAGCATGAAATCGTCAAGACACTACTGAGATCACTTGACAGCTCCTTTGACACCCTTTCCCTCATGATACAAGAACGCCCTGACTTCAAGACACTCGATCCGTTTGATATACTTGAGAGGCTCAACACACATGAGTTCCAGCTTTCTGAGAAAAGAGATATTTATGGTCCCAACTATGGCCGAACTCGTGCTTTGAAGGCAAAAGTTGTTTCCTCATCTGAAGAAGAATCTGACTGTGGTTCTGATGATCCTGAAGACATTGGAAAGGAACTTGCTATGCTTGTGAAGAAGTTCCAGAAGTTCACTAAGAAGAAGGGCTTCAGAAAGTCTTCACGATCCAGCTCAAGAAATGATGAAGCATCCACTCATGACTACAAGAAGAGAACATGTCACAAGTGCAAGAAACCTGGACACTATATCTCTGAGTGTCCACAGTGGGACAATGAGAAGAAGAAGAAGAAGAGCAAGGAATATGATTCTGATGACAAGAAGAAGAAGAAATCTTCAAAGTCTTCTTCCAAATCCTCATCAAGGTCTTCATCTCATAAGAAGAGCTCATCTGGCAAGGCTCGTGCTTTTGTTGGCAAGGAGATGGATTCAGAGGAGGAGTCTGCTTCTGAGGAGGCGGAGGTGGAGTCTGAAGTGGAGTCCGACCCTGGCGTTGCAAGTCTAGCTCTAGCCACAACCTATGTTGCCAAGTCCATCTTCAACACTGAAGACAATGACTTCCACACCAACGCTGAAGCTGATGACAAGGACGACCCTGCTCCCACCAACTGCTTCATGGCACGTGGTGCCAAGGTAAAATCACGTGATGCTTACTTTCAAACATCAAGTGAAGATGACTCTGATTGTGAATCCAAACCCAGCTACAAAACACTTGCTAAAATTGCAACTAAACAACAAAAGGCTATGGAACATACTCAAAAACTGTTAGACAAAAGCGATGACCTGTTGGACGCGGAAATGACACGTTCACAGTCCTTAGTTGAAGACATAAAAAATCTTCATGCTAAGTACCAAGAATTTGAAAGTCGTCATGAAACGCTCTCAACCACTTATGAAAAGCTCTCCTATGATTATCTTCAAAGGAAGCAAGAGCTTGAGAAACTGAGAGCGGCTCATGAAGATCTTCAAAAAGAGAATGAGTTACTTCGCGCTCAACAGATCAGTTCCGCTCAGGATGGATTTGAACCACCATGTCTAAAATGCATTGAGCGTGATAACGCTACCACTGTTGCTGAATGTTCCACTGTTGCTACTGTTGCATTGTCTTCAACTACTGATGTGGTAACTAGCCCCTCTACGGAGGATACCACTACTATTGCTGATGAAAATGCTAGGTTGAAGACATTGCTTGAAACAGGGATGTATAAAAGTCTGAAAGGACATCAGACACTTTGCGATGTCCTCAAAAAGCAGATTCTGAACAGAAACCCTAGGAAAGAAGGTGTTGGGTTCGAGAGGAAAATGAATGTTGATGGTTCCTACTGGAAGCCTGAGCAGTATCCCAAAACCACATGGGTTGCTGCAAAGGAACCTTCAGTAGATCCATCCACCTTATCTGGTTTCACTTGCGCTAACCCTATCATCATTGATGAATCCTTTGATGCAAACTATAAACTGTTCAAAAATCAGAATGGTGAAGTGTTTGCCAGGTATATTGGTACTAACTGCAGGAACGGACCACCTATGAAGAAGATCTGGGTACCTAAGCAGTGTATTGAGAATCTTCCTGTGAGTGTCATCATGACACCACCAAGGAAGAAGACAAACCCCAGACCTCTGGCTTCATATGGCCCAAAGGCTTCATATAGATACAGGACTCACCTGAGTCACCCTAACGCCAATGTTTTGCAGGGAAATCGTACTCAAACTTATGAATATGAGTGTGTGTCTTCAAACCGCTATGTTCATAGAACTTTTCTGCTTATTCATATGAGTATCATTCATCTCCTGCAAGGCTATTTGCTAGGGCTTCAAGGCCAAAATTCTCAGATGCTGCACTTAGACTCATTGCTTCTAAGCCACCCCTGAAGATGTGGGTGGTGAAGAAGAATTAACTTTCTTTTGCAGAATAAGGTCTCCAGCCTGCAATCAAAGGCGTCCGATGCTATTGCTGGGGACCTAAAACACATTAAGGGACACATGAATCGCTTGCCAGTCATACTATGAGTCCTAACTTTGATCTAAGCTGTGATAATCCTTGTGTGCGTCAAATGCTTATGCTTCACAACACTCTTTGTGAAGCCTATCCTCCTAACTGCACTGTAGGGTATGACACCTCATGCTTCAGAATGGATTATGGACAGCGGATGCACTAATCATATGACTGGTGATCGAAGTCTTCTCATGGACTCAACCTTACGTCCATCAGACAAGAGTCACATCACATTTGCTGACACTGGTAAAAGCAAGGTATTGGGTCTAGGTAGAGTTGCAATCTCAAAGGATCAACACATGGATAAAGTGATGCTTGTTGAATCCCTTGGTTTCAACTTACTGTCTGTCTCGATGCTTTGTGACTTGAACATGATTGCGCTATTCGGAAGATATCATTGCCTTGTGCTAATGGAATCTGACAAGTCTCTAGTCTTTGAAGGGTATCGGAAAGATGATCTATACATGGTAGATTTCTCAGCATGTCCACAGCTTGCCGTATGTCTTCTTGCAAAAGCTTCAGAATGCTGGCTCTGCCATCGGAGGCTGGGGCATGCTGGCATGAGGAACTTACACACACTCGTCAAGAAGAAGCATGTCATAGGCATCGAGGGTGTCAAGTTCAAGAAGGATCATTTGTGTGGTGCCTGCGAAGCTGGAAAGATGACTAGGGAAAAACACCCCTCGAAGACAATCATGACTACATCTCAACCCTTCGAGCTATTACACATGGACTTATTTGGCCCTACTCACTACTCTACCCTCACAACAACTGCTTGTCTCTATGGCTTCGTCATTGTTGATGACTACTCAAGATATACATGGGTGCACATAATTCTCTACAAGACTGAAGTGCAAGATGTCTTCAGACGCTTCGCAAATCGAGCCATGAACAATTATGGTGTCAAGATCAAGCATATCAGAAGTGACAACGGCACTGAGTTCAAGAACACCGGACTTGATCTTTATCTGGATACAATGGGAATCACTCATGATTTCTCAGCTCCATACACAACTCAGCAAAATGGCATTGTAGAGAGCAAGAACAGAACCCTAATTGAGATGGCTCGAACAATGCTCGACGAATACAAGACACCAAGAAAGTTCTGGCCTGAAGCTATTGATACAACATCTCACATCATCAACCGTGTTTACATCCATAAGCTTCTAAACAAAACATCCTATGAGCTCCTTACTGGCAAGAAGCCAAATGTCAGCTACTTCAGAGTATTTGGAGCTAGGTGTTGGATCAAGGATCCCCATCACAAGTCAAAATTTGCACCTAAAGCTCACGAAGGCTTCATGCTCGGTTATGGAAAGGACTCGCACTCTTACAGAGTCTTCATCCTCTATCTCTACAAAATCGTCAAAACTTTGGACGTGCAATTTGATAAAACCAATGGTTCACAAAGAGAGCTCCTGCCAAGTACACTAGACGAAGCTCCGCCTAGCGATCTATCGAGTTGATGGGAACTGGTGAAATCATGCCTTCTGAAGCACAGCCTGAAGAGGAACTTATCATTTCTGCACCTAGCCAACCTGAAGACAATGCTCAGACTGAAGACAATCCTCCCAATGATGACAATGATCAACAAGAGCAAGGTCTTCGTCTAGTTCATCCTCGTGTTGCAAATGAAGTACAAATTGAGAAGATAATTGATAGCATCAATGCACCTGGTCCACTTACTCGCTCAAGAGCAACACAGTTAGAAAATTTCTGTGGGCACTTTTCGTCTATGTCAATATCAGAACCCAAGAAAGTTGCTGAAGCCTTTATGAAACCTGAATGGATACAAGCTATGCAAGACACTACTAGAAATACCACTACTAATGGCGCACCTAATATGGCCATTAATGGCGCATCACTGGTGCGCCACTGATAGCACGCCATTAGTAATTTTTACTAATGGCGCACCAGCTGGTGCGCCATTAGTATCTGGTATACTAATGGCGCACCACCTGGTGCGCCATTAGTATATGCGAGGGTGCGCCATTAGTATGCCTCCCAGTTGGCATGTATACCCAGGTGCTTTGGCATACTAATGGCGCACCACCTCTGGATGCGCCATTAGTAACCGCAGCATACTAATGGCGCACTACCCGGTGATGCGCCATTAGTATGCACTGTCATACTAATGGCGCACTGTCGTGTGATGCGCCATTAGTATGAATATTAGGTTTTTTTTATTTTTTTATTTTCTGTTTTTTGCACAGGTTACAAAATGTATAATTTGACAAAATATAGACAGCACACATCAACAATAGATTCATCAAATACAATAGAAGATTAGTCTTTGAATACAATTCATCATATTAGTCTCCGAATACAATTCATCATATTAGTCTCCGAATTAAAAAGACCGAACAAAGATAGAACATTATATTACAAGTCTCGAGACCGCGAGTAGCGAGTTTGTCTTCGCATTACAAGTCGATATCGATCATCTAAACTACCATCACATAGAAGAGAGCTGCGGTCATCACGATGAGCATCATCACGATGAAACTCGTCTTCATCCGGTTCCTCCAACGCTCCCTCCCCTCTCCCGCTAGATAGCGGGCGTATCTAGATTCGGCCTCGGCCCTAGTGGTGTACCCTTTGTAACTGTTACCGCTGAATCGGTGAACCTGTCTCCGACACTCCTCCCAGTCATCGTAGACTCCGGGAACCTTACCCTTGTACACGACATACGTCGGCATCACTATGCACTAGCCAAACGAAACGTTAGTACCAATTCACAGACAATACATAAGCAATATATAATTATGCAACAGAACGATCGGAAGAGAAAAGCAAGACATTAATAGCATCGATTACATCTAAGTTGAACGACTCTCAAAACCAAAGAGACATACTACAAGTTCATTAAAGTTTAATTACAACATGAGCCAATCGATGTTTCAGAACTAGACAACTCGACTCAAGGGACCGGAGCGTGGATGAAGCCGCCGTCTATCGTGGGAGTCATGAAAGAACGGGCGTTGTCATCCTGCATTTGTAGCATTGTGTCGATGTCACTGTTGGACGGTTGATTTCTGAGGTAGAACTGCCCCGAGGTACGAAGGACATCTTGATGGATGATTTCCGCAAACTCCGACTGGATGCGAAAGAATTCTTGTCGGAGGTCCGCGTCCTGGATTGCCGACACGCTCGCGGCCCAATCTTGGAGTTTACTCGGTAGCAGAAGTTGATGATGGTCCCGTACGATCGCCCGCATGTGATGGATGGCGTAGTAGGCACCCTTCTGACCGCCAGGCGGCTGCTTGACGCAGCAGAACGTCGTATTGTGGGAGAACACGTGCTTGCCGTACTTACGAATAGGCCTGGTGAAGGTGCCTCCAGATTGGGCGTAGCCGGGGAGAACATCATCAAGAACCTTCTTGACATTTGTGTAGTCTACGTTCGACTGACGGTCCGGGTCGAAATACGTGGCCATGGAATATTTGGGGCTTAGGAGGATGAGCGTGCAACGTGTGTCACTGCAGAAAACACGGAATGTTAAAAGAAAAACGATCGAAAAGTAAGAATTCATATGTTACGGGCCGGTTGAGGGGAGGACTTACTCGGGAAAGTAAGGCACGAGGAAGTTATCCTTATCTTGGTTTGCCAGAATGACGCCTTCGAGGTAAGAACTCGCGACTTGCCGGTCCCCAGCGCTGCCCAAGATCTTGGCACGCATGTAGAAGGGGTCGACTATCACGATGTCCGGGGTCTTGTCGCGAATGATCCGCATCTCCATACTCAGCGAAAATAGCCGAACGAAGGTGTAGTGCAGCGGATGAAGGTTAAACATAGCAAAGATGTCATCAAACCGCAGGACGATCGTACCCCCGATGTCGCCATCCACAAAGCCCTTGCCCTCTGGCACCTTGGCCACGAAAACCGGGTATGCCACATCCTTCTCTCTGAGACGCCGCTTCTCCAAAGAAAGAACACTGTCGTGCAGACTCCGCATAGCACCGGTTGCAGCATTGAGCATATTTGGTGGTAGCATCGCCCTACCCGCCACATGCACCCTCCTCGAGATATCCTGCGGTGAAGGTGGCCCGTCCTGAGCACGGATCGTACTCGGTGCCGGCTGGCTCGCACCCTTCTTAGTCTTTCTTTTGCGTGCCTTCTTCTTCTCCTGTAATGGGACCGAGTTCTGCTCACAGACCGCCTTCTTGAGTGTGTTGGGGCTGATAATATTTCGCACCTCGCCTATCTGAGGCTCGGTGAAGTCGGCAGCTGGAGGCGTCTCCTGAGAGCTGAACGCCAGACGGCGCCTGTTGCAACTTGGCTTCTCCGCGGTACGAGCTAGATCGCACACGTCTTTTGTTGGGTTTGGTTCTTGAGAAGGAGGCCCCATGAAGTCGCCATCGTACCCATGCTCGGCAAAGTACTGATCGACGTTGCCAAATGTATCATCGTCGTCGTCGTCGTCGTTCTGATCCTGTGCCATATGCATGTTTGGATCCAGTGGCATAGGGATGTCCGGCACCGTTACGGCGGTCTTGCCATGGGGCCGACTTGGCGCCGGCACGACTGGCGGTGTTGTCTTTGGGGTGGTGTCCCCCGCCCCCAAACGAATCTGGCTCTTCGGCCAAAGCAGGGGCCAGCTCAGGCAGGCGCTGAGGGTCATCACGTCATCATCGTCGGCCCCGACGGGTCGAATCGGAGGTAACAAGTCGTCGCAGCCTGGCAGCACCCGAACCAGTTGAACCCTAAACAAGTTGGGTGGCATCTGGGTACCGTGGAACAAGGGGTTGCCCGGTTGAACGATTTTGCCCTTGGCGACATCGACCAACTCGTTGTTCACGAAGTGGAGGAGAGTGCACGGAACGTCGGCGGCGCCCTGCGAAAACATGTAGGGCGTCAGGGATGCCCAGTCAAAGGCAAGGAGATGAAGTCCTCGGCCGAGAGAGGCTTAATTAGTTACCGTGATGATGGCGTCGAGCTCGGCTAATGTCGAGGCACCGCCAACGGCGGGCGTGCAGTTGACGGAGCGGCCGCTTGCTGAAGAGGTGCCGGCCGGCGTACACCCGGGTGCATTAAGCTCCCGTGCCGGCGTCGGAGACACCAATGCCGCCTCCGCCGGAGGCACCAATGGCCCCGCCATCGCATTATGCGAGTTGCTGGCCGTGAAGCTAGGAATCGGGGGCGGCCCCTGTTGGCCGCCCGCAATCCACGCACTCAACCCCGAGATCAAGGTAGGCACAAGGGCGGTGATCGTCGCTCCGAGTCGTTGTTCCACTTGCTCTTGGACAATCTCCGGAATCCGCGCCACCTGTGCCTTGAGTTCTTGAACCTCTCGCGCCTGGCTTTCCGAGCTGGTCTTTTTCTCCTTCCGCACACCAGCGGTATAGTATGACCCCCATTTTGTCGACAAGCCTTTGCCGGCCACACGACCAGCTGACGTCGGCTTACTGAGCTTATCCTTGTTCTTCATTATATTCAACCCCCTATTTAGAGTGGTGTCCCAAGGGTTGCTCTGAGTCGACCCCGCGCTACTGCTTTCAGTCGCCTGCGGAAGGAATGTGAACCATTTAGAAATTCGGCTTCATTAATTAGAATGCAACCATATGGAGCTAATTACGCGGGGGTGTATTCCTTACCAGAACAAGCTCAAGCTGCCTGGTCTTCGGATCCGTGGTAAGCTCCTTTGTTTTCGGGTCCTTCTTGTACCGGGCCCTGACAAAGTTCCTGGTCTGCTTGTCACCGTATTTATCGAAGAGGGGCGGTAGGCCTTGCTCGGCACGGTCCGCCTCCTCCTTGTCCCATATAGGCTCCGCCACTCTGTAACCGCCGGGACCGAGTGTGTGTTCCCCTATGTTCAGCTCCCGCATTTGTTTCCCCCACTCACTTGATTGGGAGCTTGCGGTGCTCGAGCAATTGATCTTGAAGTCGTTGTAGTCATCTTCGGTGATCGAAGGATTTTTCTCCTTGATCTTCTCATAACTCTCACCTTTCTCGATCATTCTCTTCACATTGCTTTTCCAAGTAGACAGGGCCTTGCTCATCTTCGTGAGGGCAGCATTGTTCACTTTATTCCCTTTGAGGCTTGTGTTTTCGAATTCAGCGGGGAACTTGTATCGTTCGTGCAGCTTCGTGAAGAGGAGGTGGCGCAAATTCCCCCGGTCAGGATGCCTCAGGTTCTCGGTGTTGATCGAGACGGTGCTCCGGACAATGCACCCGAGCTGAAGCGAGTACCCCTTGACTATTCGTTCGGGCGCCGTTGGATTCCCGTTGGAGTCCACTTCAGTAACTTCCTCCTTGAGGGTGCGGAGCACGATCGGGCGCCGGTCCTTCCGTTGCCTCTTCGGCTGGCTGCTATCTGTGCGTGCGCCGCCATCATCAGTGGTGGCATCCTCGGCGGCACCATCAGTGGTGGCATCAGTGTGGTCATCCTCGGCGGCACCATCCGTGGTCTCAGGATCGGTGGGGAAGGCGGCGGCCTCATACAAGTGAGGTTGTTCCTCCATCTCCTGGGACAGCTCCCAGAATGCCTTGCCGCCCGAACCCCCGGCCTCATCGTTGTGGGCCATGTTTCTCTCTAAATAGAAACAAAGTTTGGTCAAAAAGTTGGTTATTGTCAAGGAACAAGATCATGGTCTCATCATTTAGGGTTTGTCGACACCGAGGCATCCTAAAATCTAAGCTTTTATCATTGAGGGTTTTTCGACGCCAAGGCACCCTAAAAGCCTAACTTTTCATCATTTCGGTTTTTATCGACACCGAGGCACCCTAAAAGCCATGCATTAGTCACAAGTACGCCGGGGCACTTGATCCTACTTAATTAACTACTAAGATACCCCGGCCCATGCATTAGTCACAAGTACCCCATATGTCCTATTTTTAGCAAAGTCATGCTAAAATTCACGGAAAATTTCAGCATGACCTTTGCTGAAAATAGGACATATGGAGTACCCGAATTTGCTGGAACGGAAGTTAATCGACATTCCAGCAAACTCAAGGGCCTCTCGGGTGGACAAGGCAAAAAAGGCCTCCATCACAACATGGAAAATACATTGGCATGTGGACTGGAATGTGGCTTCATTTAACAACAACAGTTTCACACAGAAAACAGAGCTGAATTCATTGAGATATTTGCATTGCTAGCTACATTTCAGTGCCAAATTTCACCAATTTAAGCAAAACTACCGTTTAGCTAGCTACAGTTCAGTGCCATATTTCACTGGATTAAAATAAGCACATACACATAACTGACAGCACACATACACATCACTGATTTAACGAAATTTGCACACAACTCAGTAGCACTTCATCATCATATAAAGTATATTAGCAGCAGTACAAATAAAGAGACATGATCAAAGTACTTCATAATAAACCCAAGCAACTTCATAATAAATCACTAGTCCTACTTATTGATGGTTTCTAAATCATTTATTTGATCGATAACAAATAGCCTTGTCCTGCACAAAATCTTTGTCCTCAGCTGTAAACTGAACTATTGTCAGGTCATGTTGTCAGGTCATGTTGAAAGTAAAATAGGACCTTGCTGTGTTTGGGACCAAATTGTTATTTGGCTATTCTAGCTGGCTTTTTTTAGCGAATTGTAACTTGTGTGAAGCTGAAACAAAGTTAACTTACATGCTCCTATATGCTCAGCTGAATTATTATAACATGTCTATCCAGTTTGCAGTTATTCTTACAATGTTATCTTGGCATATTTTGCAGAAAGGTACCAAGAGGGTGCAATTTGTCAGGAACTTGATTAGGGAGGTTGCTGGATTCGCTCCCTATGAGAAACGTATCACTGAGCTTCTTAAGGTTGGAAAGGACAAGCGTGCACTCAAGGTCGCCAAGAGAAAGCTTGGTACTCACAAGAGAGCAAAGAAGAAGAGAGAGGAGATGTCAAGTGTCCTTAGGAAGATGAGGTGTGTAACCACTCTGACTCACCATTTATATTATGAACATTATTTTTCTGACCATGTTCATTAGGTTTTGCTTGATTGAATTACAGATGGTTGTATGATTATAAGAGTCACACCTGTGTGCGGGATGGTCTCAAGTCAAGTTAACAATATCTGCCAAAACCTAATACAAATGAATCATATGAATAAAAATGATTGATGCAGAATCCAAAATGGCAACTGGCATACATTGCTAGCAAAGTACTATTTCAATTGATCAGAGTTTTGAGTTGGCTCTGTGGCAAAACAATGTTAAGCACGCTTTATAAGCACGCTTTCAGCACTAATTTAAGCTGTTGCCAACTTCTGCAGAACTTAAACTTGGCTTGCTGACTAAATAATACTACCTCCGATCTATAATAAGTGTCGCAGTTTTGAACTAACCCCGGTTCAAAACTGCAATACTTATTTTGGATCGGAGGGAATACTACGTTAAGTTGCCTTCTGCTATTTGATCTCACAACTTTTTCTTCCAAGTACTGAATTTGACTTGTATCATTTGTAAGAATTGTGGACTCTTCATTCCAGCCCCAAATATCTACTGTGTATCATATTTTTTGCTTATGTCACACATTATCTTTATTGGTTAAGCTAAGGAACTCTCCCTTGTGTGCAGAAAAATAGTGCCCATCAGGACCAAAACAATTAAAGCCAGTCAAAAGGATTAGTAGAAATCGAGGCCCTCGCCTGACATGCATCTAGTCGAGGGCATTGGTCGCACGCTCAATTGAAATAGTACTTTGCTAGCAATGTATGTCAAGTTAACAATCGAAGTGCATACAGAAAACACAGAATTAATGCAGAATCCAAAATGCAAAGTGTTCTTTAGGTTTTTCTTTTTTCTGACCATGTTCATGTCTTCTACTTTCAGGCAAAAATAGTTGCAATTCTGTTTTGCTGCAACAGTTGGTATATAAATGACTAAAATGTTCTCACGTGATATGCAGGTCTGCTGGTGGTGGTGGTGCTGGTGACAAGAAGAAATAGAGATGGGGCTCACGGGGGATGCGAGGGGGAGAGGGGGAGAGGAGGAGGGGGAGCTCACGGGGGCGACGAGGTCCGGGTGGTGGTGTGGGTGCTCCGGCGACGGTGGTGTGGACGGGGCGGCGTCCGGGCCACCGGCGACGAGGGCGGCGGGGCGATGGCGAGTCGGCCTGGCCACCGGAGTCGGCCGGGCGAGGTCAACGGCGAGCGCCCCCTCTTCCTCCTCCTTCTCCGTGGGGAAAGCGGCGGGGCGGCGGCGTCGGGAGAGGAGAGGGCGGCGTCGCGGCGTCTCACGGCGTCGGGGCGGCGTCGCGGCGTCGGGGCGGCGTCGAGGCGGCGGGGCAGCGGCGTCGGGAGAGGAGAGGAGAGGGGAAGGGGATCGAGGGCGAGGGCGAGAAGGGGATCGAGGGCCGGGGAGGAAAAATATGGATGGGGGCACAATACTAATGGCGCACCACCCCCCGGTGCGCCATAAGTATATCCACACTAATGGCGCACCTCACCCTGGTGCGCCATTAGTATTTTTTTTTGATTTCTGCTCGAGCCAACAGGTTATCTCCCACCTGACCTGATCCACACCAAGTCCCCTCTACTAGCTCGACTGGTCAGTAGCCAGTTCTCACACCAGGAGGTCCTGGGTTCGACTCCCAGGCTCCACAAATTTTTTTTATCATTTAAAAAGCTGTTTGATACTTATTTATGTTTAAATATGTTCAAACTTGTTTAAATAATAACAGTAATATTTTTTTATAAGACAGTAGCATTTAAAAAGCTGTTTGATACTTATTTTTTTATAAGACGGTGCGCGGGGTGCGGGGGGTCGGCGGCGGCGGTTGGGTAGGGGAATCGAGGGTGCGGTGGGTCGGCGGCGGCGGCCGGTGGACTTGGGGGGTGCTCGGCGCCGAGGGGGACCGGATCTGGCGAGGTGGGATAGCGGTCGAGATGGAGGGGGATCGAGGTGGGCTCCACAATTTTTTTTAGCATTTAAAAAGCTGTTTGATACTTATTTGTGTTTAAATATGTTCAAACTTGTTTAAATAATAACAGTAATATTTTTTTATAAGACAGTAGCATTTAAAAAGCTGTTTGATACTAATTTTTTTATAAGACGGTGCGCGGGGTGCGGGGGGTCGGCGGCGGCGGTTGGGTAGGGGAATCGAGGGTGCGGGGGGTCGGCGGCGGCGGCCGGTGGACTGGGGGGTGCTCGGCGGCGAGGGGGGCCGGATCTGGCAAGGTGGGATAGCGATCGAGATGGAGGGGGATCGAGATCGAGTGTCCATGAAATTTAAAAATATTCATGATAGTTCAAAAAGTACCCATGAAATACAATCGAGAAATGAAGGCTACGATTTAAATACAATCGATCTTAGCTAGCTATCTGTTCACAATCTTCTTGCCCTTCTTTTTCGCAAATGGAGTTCTTCTGTGGAACGGACGTCCTTTAGGTAGGGTGGTCCTGCTTCTTCTTGTGGTGTATGCTGCTACTTCATCATCGTCGTCATGTTCGATCCTCGGGTCGCCGTACTTGTCGAAGTCTTGCTCATTGGCTACTCCATCCATTCCGATGATCTTCCTTTTGCCTCTCCTCACGACAACACGACTGGGCTTTGGCGGGTCGGTAATGAAGAAGCATTGGTCCACTTGGGAAGCCAGTACCCATGGCTCATTTTTCGCGGTGACGTTTGCGCCCGCGGTCTTGGATTTGGCTTCGGGTATAACCATGGTGGTGAAATACCGGTCTTCTTTTATGACGTTCTTGGCCCATCTGACACGGAACATCGGGACCTTCTCTCCAGCGTAGCTCAGCTCCCAGATCTCCTCGATCCTTCCGTAGTATCTGTCCTTGTCGTTACCGGTGTAGGATTCCATCGTTACCCCGGAGTTCTGATAACCATCGCTCTTCATGTCCTTGGCCTCGGTGTAGAATGTGTAGCCGTTGATATCGTACGCCTCATAGGTCATCAGGTTGTGCTCGGCGCCCTGTGACAAGGCGAATATGAGTTGTTCTTCCGCGGAAGAATCCTCATGTAAAGGGTACGACAGAAGCTTATGCTTGAACCAACGCGTGAAACATGAGTTGTGCTCTTTGAGTATATCTCCGTCCGTCCTCTGTTGGCCTCGGTCATTGTACGTCTTTTTAATAAAGGTTTTGTGCTCTACCAACCAAGGATCGACCACGTCTATGTGTTGTAGCGCGACTAGGTTTGCTCTTTCAAAGTCGGCGAGTCGACCCTCGAAGTCGACATGCATTTCGCGGCGACCCTCACGGTGACCCCATCCAGCGAGCCTGCCGAGGTGCCTGTTGACGGGCAGACCAACGGGGTTCTCGATGCCTAGATAATTCGTGCAGTAGGAGATGCACTCTTCGGTCAGAAAGCCCCTGGCTATGCTTCCTTCTGGACGTGACATGTTGCGAACGTATCCTTTGATGACACCATTCATCCTTTCGAACGGCATCATGCTGTGCAGGAACGTCGGCCCGAGTTGGATGATATCCTCCACTATATGGACCAGCAGATGCACCATAACGTCGAAGAATGCGGGCGGGAAGTACATCTCAAGCTCGCATAGTATCACCACGATCTCTTCCTGTAGCCTTCTGAGTTGCCTCACGCCAATCGACTTCCGAGAGATGACGTCGAAGAAGTTGCATAGGCCAAATAGCGTTTCACGGACGTGCGCGTCCATGATCCCACGGATTGCAACTGGAAGTATCTGCGTCATCAGCACGTGACAGTCGTGAGACTTCATCCCGCTGAACTTCTGCTTCGCTGGGTCTAGGTATCTGCTTATCTTCCCCGCGTAACCGTAAGGAAGTTTTACTCCTAGGAGGCAGGTGAAAAACTGCTCGATCTCCTCCTGACTTAGAGTGAAGCACGCGGGAGGGTAGTCATTTCCGGTCTTCTTGGCCTTTTTGCCTTTGCGACGACTTTCTGTGTCCTGCTTCGCCTCATCATCATCATCATCATCATCATCATCATCATCATCATCATCATCATCATATATAGCGTGAAGCTCCTGCCTGATGCCCATTGATTTCAAGTCTGCCCTTGCTTTCGGCCCATCTTTGGTCCTCTCTGGCATGTTGAGCAGGGTACCAAGCAGACTCTCGCACACGTTCTTCGTGATATGCATGACATCAAGGCTGTGAGGCACACGGTGGATCTTCCAGTACGGCAAGTCCCAGAAAACAGACCTCGTTTTCCATACCTTCAGCAGCGGCTCTGGCGCCTTTCGCTTCTTTCCCGGCTCTGGCGCCTTTTGCTTCTTTCCCGGCAGTGGGCAGTCTTTCCAATTTTTCAACAGCTTGTCTATTTCCTCGCCGCTCCTCGTACACGGGCGTTTTCGGGGTTCGGTTTCACCATCGAACAGATCCTTGCGTTTCCTCCACGGGTCATCGTCGCGAAGCCACCTTCGATGTCCCATGAACACGGTTTTCGAAGACCCGGGATCTCTATCTAGCTGGCGATACGTTGTGTCATCCATGCACCTTACGCATCCAGAAAATCCGTGGACTACCTGCCCCGCAAGATATCCGTAACCGAGATAGTCGTGCACCGTCGTGAGCAGTGCGGCTCTCATAGGGAAATATTCTTTCTCTGCGGCGTCCCACGTATTGGCTGGCGTTTTCCACAGCGTGTCAAGCTCCTCTTTCAGCAGCCCCAGATACAGATTGATGTCGTTCCCTGGTTGTTTCGGCCCTTCAATTAGCATACTCATGTGAATGTACTTCCTCTTCATGCACAACCAGGGGGGAAGGTTGTACATCCACACAAACACAGGCCAGGTGCTATGTGTGCTTCTCTGGCTGCCAAACGGATTGACTCCATCGGTGCTCGCGCCCAGCACGATGTTCCTTGGATCGTTCCCAAATTCTGGGTATTCGAAGTTCAATGCTTGCCACTGGCTCGCATCCTTAGGGTGACTCAGCATCTTGTCTTTTTTATCTATCTCCGGATCATTTGCGTCATCTTCTCGCTTCTTCTCCTCCCTATCCGCGTGCCAACGTAGGAGCTTTGCTACCTTAGGATCCGCGAAATACCGCTGCAGACGAGGAGTGATCGGAAAGTACCACACCACTTTTCGAGGAGCTTTCTTCCTCTTCTTGTATCGAGTGACACCGCACACCGGACATATTGTAGACTCCGCGTGCTCGTCCCGATAAATGATGCAATTGTTCATGCACACATGGTATTTCACGTGCGGTAAATCCAGAGGACACACGATTTTCTTCGCCTCCTCCAAACTGGTCGGGCACTTGTTCCCCTTGGGAAGACGTTCGTGCCAGAATGACATGTTCTCGTCGAAGCATGCGTCGGTCATTTTGTGTTTTACCTTCATCTCCAGGGCCATGAGCGTTACTTTCAGGCGGGTATCCTCGGGCCTGCATCCTTCATACAATGGAGTAACCGCGTCTAACTCAAGTTGATCCATCTTGGCTTTCTCTCGGGCGGCAGCTCTTGCGTTATCCGTCTGCTTGAGAAGCAGCTCTTGAATATGAGGGTCCTGCACCCAGCCCATCGATGGTCCAGCGTCGTCTGCTCCGCCGGCATCATCATCTTCATGATCATGCCCGTCGCCTGCTCCGGCATCTTCCTCATCATCATGTCCTGCATCTTCTACATGATGACTGTGTACAGCATCACAGTCGTGATCATCTCCTGGGGATTCTTCGTCTTCTCGCCCGCCCGAGCCGCGGTGGTTGTCTTGCTGCCCTTCCTCATTTCTTGCCCGGCCCGCATGGACGACTTCGTAGTCATCTTCATCACCTTGCCACCGATAGCCATCCATGAAACCACGCAACAGCAGGTGGTCCCGCACCTGCCCGGAATCCGGGTCCGCAATAAGGCTCTTCAGCTTGCATCTTCGACACGGACATCTTATCTCCGTCTCGTTCTTTTGAAGCATCTCGGCCTTCGCGGACCTCAAAAACCTATTCACGATGCCTTCGGTCATCGTGCGGACCATGGTCGCCTGCGGGGTAGAGCAAAACGATATTTTAGAACCAAACAAAAATTTGGCATGACCTTCCCTAAAAATAGGACCAAAAAGAATGCTTAATGCCAAAATTCTCGCCGAAACGGAAATGAATCAACATTCCGGCAAAATATTGGCAACTATCGCATATCAAATACCGGTACACCTCCAAACACAAACACATATGCAACACCACAAACATATGCAACACCACGAACATACATAGATCTAGCTAGGCCGTAAAAAGTGCATGTGCACATTGTTGTAAGGAGAACAACCTAAATATAGCTTCCCCCCTTACTTACCTATTAAAACAAGGTAATTTAACCACTTAATTTGAATGAATCTATGGTGGAAATGAGGTGAAAAAGAGGAGGCACCCGAGACAAGGAGGAGGTGGAGAGAATGAAGTGGGGAGAAAGTGAGTGTGTGGGTAGGAGAGGCTGTCCCAAATATCTTGTTGCTGCCCACTTACTAATGGCGCACCTCTTGCATGGTGCGCCATTAGTACTTACAACTACTAATGGCGCACTTGGGCAGGATGCGCCATTAGTATGTTTGGATAGGCGCACTAGTTCAAAAAAAAATCCTATACTAATGGCGCACCCACTGCCTGGTGCGCCATTAGTAGTTACAACTACTAATGGCGCACTTGGGCAGGATGCGCCATTAGTATGTTTGGATAGGCGCACTAGTTCAAAAAAAATTCTATACTAATGGCGCACCTGCTGCCTAGTGCGCCATTAGTAGTTACAACTACTAATGGCGCACTTTACCGGGATGCGCCATTAGTATGTTTGGACAGGCGCACTAGTTAAAAAAAATTTGATACTAATGGCGCACCCGTAGCATGGTGCGCCATTAGTTGTTTAAACTCTAATGGCGCATCAGATTGTGGTGCGCCATTAGTATATACTAATGGCGCACCATCTTTCTGGTGCGCCATTAGTGTCAATCCCATCTATAGCCATTTTCCTAGTAGTGAGAACTTCAACAGTTCAAGCTGAACAATGTTTGGGAACTTGTCAAGCGTCCTGACCCTCGCAAGCATAACATTATTGGCATAAAATGGATATATCGAAACAGCAAGATGAGCATGGTCAAGTCGTCAGAAACAAAGCACGTCATGTGGCTCAAGGATATACTCAAGTTGAAGGAATTGACTTCGATGAAACATTTGCTCCTGTGGCTAGGCTTGAAGCTATTCGCATACTGCTAGCCTATGCTAACCACTACAACATCTTGCTATATCAAAAGGATGTGAAGAGTGCATTTCTCAATGGCAAAATTTAAGACGAAGTATACGTTGCTCAACCACCTGGCTTTGAAGATCCAAAACATCCTGATATGGTGTACAAGCTAAACAAAGCACTGTATGGCCTCAAACAAGCTCCTCGCGCTTGGTATGATACGATCAAAGACTTCCTGAAGAGCAAAGGCTTCAAACCTGGATCCCTCGATCCCACACTCTTCACGAAGACATATGATGGTGAACTGTTTGTGTGCCAAATATATGTGGATGACATTATCTTCGGCTGCACCAACCAGAAGTATAGTGATGAGTTTGGATACATGATGCAAGAGCAATATCAGATGTCCATGATGGGTGAGCTGAAGTTCTTCCTTGGTCTTCAAATTCGTCAGCAAAGGAATGACATCTTCATATCTCAAGAAAAATACCTCAAAGATTGTCTGAAGAAGTTTGGAATGGAAGATTGCAAAGGTTACACGACGCCAATGCCAGCCAAACACCATATGGGTCCCGACGACAATGGTAAAGAGTTCGATCAAAAGGTATACCGCTCCATGATTGGTTCCTTACTTTACATATGTGCATCTAGGCCAGATATTATGCTTAATGTTTGCATGTGTGCTCGATTCCAAGCGGCACCAAAGGAATCGCATCACTTAGCTGTGAAGCGAATTCTTCGATATTTGGCTTTCACCCCAACACTCGGATTATGGTATCCAAAGGGCTCAAAATTTGATCTGGTTGGATTCTCGGATGCTGATTATGCTGGTGACAAGGTGGATCGCAAGTCTACATCAGGCACATGTCACTTTCTGGGACGATCACTATCTGTTGGTCTTCAAAGAAGCAGAACTGTGTATCACTCTCAACTGCTGAATCTGAATACATTGCTGCTAGATCTTGCTGCGCTCAGCTTCTATGGATGAAGCAAACTCTCAAGGACTATGGCATCAATCTGAAACAAGTCCCTCTCTTCTGTGACAATAAAAGCGCCATCAAGATTGCCAACAATCCAGTCCAGCACTCGAAGACAAAGCACATTGAAATTCGTCATCACTTTCTCAGAGATCATGTCATGAAGAAAGATATTGACATCATTCACGTCAACACTGAAGAGCAACTGGCAGATATCTTTACAAATCCCTTGGATGAGAAAAGGTTTTGCAAGTTACGGTGTGAGCTAAATATCTTGGAACCCTCAAATGTCCTGTGATCAGGCACACATCCTAACACTTATGGATGTTGATGACTTAGATGTGCAACACACGAAGTAAAGTATATCTTCAATCAATGAAGACTTACATTCTGAGTGTGAATACATTAACATGGAATTTGACTTCGGAGCGCCACGATAATTGTGTGCCGTGTCTGGGTCTAATACTCCCTATACGGTGGGTAACGCCACCACCAAATTTTTCGGTTTGAAGTGTTTCACTCATGGTGTTATGTTTGCAATGTCTTCGCATTTAGTTTGTCTTCAATTTCAATTTATCTTCATGATTTTCTTCACTATGTTGATTTGATTGCTTTCTGATATATATACTAGTGTTTTGTCCTCTACAACATTCACTTATAGCTATGTCTCTCTAGTTGAATCTTTTGATCTAAGTGAATGTGATCGAACCTTAATCTCTCTATGCTTTCTATCTCAAACTCTATCTATCCAAATCATATGCATTCTATTGAAACTGTCGAATGTCTTCTCTGCGTCCTTGTCAGCAGAAGACAGAGACAAACATTAAGTCTGTTTTAAATGATTCATCCTTATTGTTTGAAATCCGGAGAAGCCGGAACAACTATCCGACAAACCTGGCGGGCGTGGGAACGTGGGACAACTCTGAGTATGTTGCATGCTTGCCACGTGCCCCTCAGATGTGAACCGCCTGGGACACCTGCATAATTGCGTTGTGCCATACACTTCCTTATAAATACATGTCCCCTGTGGTAAAGAAAACTGAAAGTGCTAGTATCGATTAGAGGGGGGGTGAATAAGTGATTTTTATGAAAGTCTTCAAAACTTGGAAGTTTCGAAGACAAACAATAGAAATGACCTAGTTGATATGCAGCGGAAGATAAACTACCATAAGCAAAC
The DNA here is from genome assembly GCF_018294505.1 of Triticum aestivum. Taxonomy (NCBI): domain Eukaryota; kingdom Viridiplantae; phylum Streptophyta; class Magnoliopsida; order Poales; family Poaceae; genus Triticum; species Triticum aestivum. The sequence goes on along the minus strand of NC_057810.1, from coordinate 463,335,419 downwards.
CATAGTCAAGTATGCAATGATGTGAAAGTACAGGACTAATAGCAGCTAAGTAGTAAGGATCAGGATGGAAGATAGTATGAAGCCAATCAATAGTAGTAGTCAAGCAATGAAGTCAAACAGATACACAGATAGGCAATGACTTCACGAAGACAAACTTAAGTAAAGGAAGGAAGAGGATAGAACTAGTCACTTGTTGAAGACACAGGATTTGTTGGACCAGTTCCAGTTGTTGTGACAACTGTACATCTGGTTAGGGAGGCTGAGATTCAACTCAGAAGACCATGTCTTCGCCTTATTCCCCTTGAGCTAAGAACACACAGTCCTCGCCCAATCACTCTGGTAAGTCTTCAAGGTAGACTTCCGGACCTTCACAGACTTCGTTCACTGGCGATCCACAATGACTCTTGGATGCTCAGAACGCGACGCCTAACCGGCTGGAGGATACACAGTCCTCAAGTGTAATAAGTCTTCAGGTCACACAGACAGAAAGACTTCAGTGATGCCTAACACTCTTTGGCTCTGGGTGTTTGGACTTGGTCCTCGCAAGGATTTCTCTCTCTTAAAGGCTTCGAGGTGGGTTGCTCTCAAATGACAAAAGCCGTGCACTAACTCTGAGCAGCCACCAATTTATGGTGTAGGGGGTAGGCTATTTATAACCACTGGGCAACCCGACCTGATATGTCCGAAATGACCCTGGGTCACTAAGGAACTGACACGTGTTCCAACGGTCAGATTTCAAACACACACGGCAACTTTACTTGGGCTACAAGCAAAGCTGACTTATCCAGCTCAGGATAAGATTTGCTCTCATTGTCTTCGCTCGAAGACATAGGATTTGGGTTGAGCATCACTACAGTCATTCTGACTTAGTTCACTTGGACCCCACTTAACAGTACGGTGCTTCCTATGACTCAACAAAGAAGAAAAGGAAACAGCGAAACAACACAGTCTTCGTGCTCCATAGTCTTCACTCAATGTCTTCTCATGTCATAGTCTTCAATATGAATATCTTCACATACCATCATTGTCTTCAATGTCTTCATACATTTTTAGGGGTCATCTCCGGTAGGTAAACCGAATCAATGAGGGACACTACCTGCGTTATCCTGCAATTCTCACAAACGCTTTAGTCCCTCAACCAACTTTATCGTCAATACTCCAAAACCAACTAGGGATGGCACTAGATGCACTTACAATCTCCCTCTTTTTGGTGATTGATGACAAACTGGTTGAAGTTTTCAACGGTGATAAAGTATGTGAAATTGTAAAGGATAGGATATTGTCTTCATAAGTGGCAAAGGCTCCCCTGAAGATGTGCATATAAGTAATTTGCTTTTAGAATGCAAATGCACATGGCAGGTTGTACTTGTGGAGATCCTCTTCAACTTATGAAGATAATTCATCATGCATGAAATGATATAATTAAGAGAATGACATGCATAATGAAAAATGCACGTCTGCAGAATGATCTAAGTGCGGAAGTTATCATCGCACATGCGGAATTTATCATCGCATCACAGAAAAGCAAATAAGTAGCAGACGACCATCGAGTTTAAGTGTTACAACTCAAAGAACCAAATGTTTCAAAAGCGAGAGTTGTAAACACGAGGCAAAATATAAAGCAACCGCCCATATGAACCCGCTTGAAGACTATCAAACTCATATGCTTCTCCCCCTTTTGTCAGTAAGGACCAAAAAGGTTTGAAGACATAGAGCATCTACTCGTCCTCATGAGTAGGTGAAGCAGCAGGGTTGTCGTTGTTGCTTGGCGGTGCAGACGTACTTGGTGCAGTGTCGATGCGTGCAGAAGTAGGAGGCGGTGAAGTAGCATCATCTTCATCATCGATCACTCTTGTATTCACAGTTGCCGCGGAGGAAGAATAGTTAGAGTCTTCAAGTGATGGAGTTCGACGTAGGACAGCAGTCCGTGGAGGAGTGGAGTCAAACTTGAATCTTTCAGTGAAGCCATCGTCTTGAAGATCTGCTTCAGCACTAAGCAGCGTCAAACTCTTCCATGATCGCCGGCAAGTCTCATGAGCAACAAATGCATTCTTGGTGGCAAGATTTCGAATACGATTGACGTCCACCAAGAGGCTTTGCATCTGTGTCTTGAGCCAATAGTGATGCTTATCATGTTTCTGATGAAGTGCCACAAGAAGTTCTCGGTCATTTAGAACACGAGAGCGCTTCTTAGGCCTTTGGGCAATGGTGCTTTCAGTGGCTTCAGTTGGCGCACGATGAGGCAGACGACTATTTCCAGCCATTGGATAGATATGTGATACTGCTTGAATGCCTTCCATGGACTGAGTGAAGCTTTGGTGTTCAGCATTTTGAAGGCAAAGAGGCTCCTTGGCAGGCTCAAGATATATAGCTTCAACTGACATATCAACCTCTGGTAGAAAGATCAGATGATTGCGAGCAGAGGGCTAATAGTTGACAGAAGAGTGTCGCTTGATGAGGCGCATGACCCATGGAGCATAAAACTTCAGACCAAAAAGGTCAGATCCAGAAGCAGCAAGTTGCCTGATGAAGAATTCTTGGAAATTGAAGCTGATGCCATTGAGGATGTAAAAGACCAAAGTCTTCATGGTTCCTTCAAGTTTAGCAGCTGATGAATGTCCTTTGATAGGCCATAGAGTTCGCCTGATGATGTGATATATGGTGCGAGGCAGATACTCAAGGTCATCAACAAAGAACTCCGTTGGATATTCAGCGTCAGATGGCAGGGGCTTCATCATACTCAACATCTGGCTCATATTGGGTTCAGACTTGTGGAAGATGCTCTCCAGTGCATTGCGGTGTAGTTGACAGTCAGGTTCATAGAGCTCTCCGGGAGTGGATAGGCCTATAAGCTCGATGACATCAAGAGATTTGGCTTCATGATGAACATTTCCGGTCATCCACTCAAGAACCCGGGTCTTGATATCTCTGTTCTAGTCGCGAATGTGGAGGGTAGCATAGAATTGAAGCAAAATTTCTTCATTCCAATGTTCTTTGTCAGTCACAAAGCTGAGCAGACCGGCATCACAAAAACAGTCAAGTGCTTCTTCTAAGCACGGCAGTCCAGCAATGGCTTCAGTGTCGAGGCGCATATGTGGGAAAATGCGCCCTTGATCATACAGAATGTAGGAGTAATAGCTTCGCTATTGATAGCTCCAGAAACGATCTGAAGATATCCTTGGCTTTGAGTAGGGGTTCTTGGCGCTGTCAAAGAAGGTATTGTGGCTTTTGAAGCCATTTGCATTGAAGGACCCTGTAGAATTAGCAGTGCCTGGGAACCTTGGCAGTCTTGGCTTTGGTTTCTGGACCTGAGGCCTATGCTCAACATGATAATCAAATTGAGGTCCAGAGGCAGTAGGCGGAGGTACCAGAATGGGCCATCGGACAGTGGTTAGCTGACCATGATTGTATGCTTGCTCAATTGTATAGGGCCTTGGTGGCGGAACAGGAGCAATGGCAGCAGCCGAGGCTTCAGGCTGCACAATAGGTGCTTCGGGAGCAGTTGCCTCATTGGCTTCAGGCACACTGGTTGGTTCAAGCTCCACATTAGCTTCAGCTATGACTACGTCATTGGCTTCACCTGCGTTGGTAGTGGCAGCTTCAGAATTTTCAACCTCCACTAGACGAGCTGGAGGGTCGGGCACTGGCACGTTCACATCAGGAATAGCTTCTTCAATAACTGGGGGAGTAGGGACATGTACGTCTTCTTGTCTTTCATCGGCTGATGCAGCCGGATTGTCTTCAGCAGCTTGGGCTTCAGACGCGGAGACATTCTCAGTTGGAGTGGCTTCAGGAAACACTTGACGTGCAATAGGTTGATGATGCACTTCTCCTTCTGGAACGCTCGAAAGAGGGACTTGAGGCTTTTGTCCTTTGCGAAGCTTGCGAAATGCTGGCAACGCCTTTGGAGATGGAGTTGGTTGGGCCTCAAAGTCTTCTTCTTCTTCATGCACGAGTGGTGTAACTTGTTGTTGTTGTTGGGGAGTACTTGGGAGTCTTCTTGTTGTGGGTGATCAGCCCACGATGCATCCTGAGCAATTGGCGTCAGAGGACGACCAATGCTGATGAGTTCGTTGTTCGTGAGAACAGGCGATAATACCACGTTGTGTTCGATCTGAGGAAGAACTTCATCATCTTCAACATTGTCATCTTGACCAATGTCTTCAGCAGCGGTGGGTTCAGCTGCTGGAATATCTTCAGCTTCACGAGCCTCTGTGGGAGCAGGCTCATGAACTATCATCTATCTTTCTTGATGTTCAGACGCAGGGCGAACCACTGAGATAGGTTCAACAACTAAGGGCTCTGTGGGAGCAGCCCAATTCTTCTTGGTTTTGCGCTTCTTCTTGGAGGGAGCGGCATCAGAGACTTCAGTATTCTTTCTCTTTCTTGCTTCAGCCTCGGCAGCCCTCGTCTTCTTCTGTTCTGAAGCGGTAGTCGTGACCTTTGGCTTCGAGCCAGTCATGCTGCTTGGAAAGATAATGCGAGGTGCTTCTTGACTTGAAGGTGCAGGTTGGGCAGTAGAGAGCTTCTTCATCTTTGCAGCCATCCTGGGGTCAATGCTAGGACGGCCAAGAGACTTGCGCTTCTAAGCCTCATTGTAGGCAAGCACACACTTGTCAGCCAAACTCTTCATACGCTCGCGAGAGCCTTAGGCTTCTTGGCGCTTCTTGAGAAAGGCTTCTTTAAGCTCATGCAGCATGACCTTGAAGTTTCTGACATCTTGCACGCTGAGATTCGCCACATGCTTCTTGAACTGAGCCTTCTCATAATCAATTTTGTTTTTCAGCTCAACGATGCGCTGAGCGAGAGCTAGCTCAGAAGCAATGGCGCCATTAAAGGAGACGCTAAGGCCAATGGGAAGCTGCAGATCGTCAAAGCTGAGATTTGGTGTGTCAAACCACTCATCAATGAAGTTATGGATGATTGCCACATCGAAGAGAGGCAGGTTGTTGAATATCTCTGCTTCTTCCTTGCTCTTGATCAGTTGCTCAAGGGCATCATCTGCAAGATCTTCATCGCTGGACAGATCAATGGGTTCTTCACGCAGAATGGCAGCAGGAGTCAAGGTTTGATCAGTATGCCTGACGATTTGCTTTTTCTTCTCCGTCTTCTTGAAGATTCGGGATTGATCTTCAGACTGCACATTGTCTTCAGGAGGTGCAGTGGCAAGAGGCTTCGCACGTGAAGCTTTTGGAGCAGCTGATCTTGAAGCTTTTGGCTTCATTTGCTTTTGCGGCTTTGGAGGAGGAGCTGGGGCTTCATAAGTGTCAGCATCATTATCAGAATGATCCACTTTGGCACCATGGACCAAGATGTAAGTGATGAGGCCATCAAGGTTGGAGAGGGGGCCGATGACATTTGGTTCCGCATCACGTGAGCCGTCAGCACGGGGAGCAGAGGGACCAAGGTTGAAGTCTAATTCCAATGACTTCTTGTTTTCCTTGGCCGAAGTCTTTGCGTGCTGGAAGTTGCGCTTGAAGAGAGCATCATCACGACACCAGAGTAATGATGAGGGATCAGCATTCTCAGGCTGAGGTCCTCGGACCATGCAGGGATAGAAACCTTGTGCAATAGCTTCAGCTCTGTTCTTGGGTTGAAGGCCTCGATAGAGAATATCACCCCAGGGACTCTTGATAGCATTCTTCTCAGCGTACTCCTGGGTCACAAACTTGTACTTGAACCATTGTTCAGCCCAATAGCGTCGAATCCATTGAATTTGTGTCTTGCGCTGATGATAATTATCTTCAGGATCTGTCTTGTAGAGCTCTGCTAGGTCATCAAGCAGATCTTTTGATGTACCCCCTCGACGCTGTCTGCCACCCTTCCTTACTGATTTCTCTGCAGCCATGAACTTCCAACTGAATGGTTTCAATATGTTCAAAGGCTTCAAAGGCTTTCGCTTGCTGGTCAAACAAGAACTAGCTTCAGGAGAGTTAATGTGTTGTTGTAAGTATTCTGCAAACGAATACAGACAATGAGAACCAAGGGATTCTCCCAGGGACATGTACCTGTGACAGCATTAGAGATGCGAGGAAAGGGGAAGAGGTCATATGCATTCTCAGAAGATTTTGAAGATAAATCAGTTCGAAGACATTGACCTCATGTTGCGAAGACATTCACTTATATGTTGGGAGTTGGTTCCAGATTTGTACGAATCCGTGAATAAGTACAAGTGAGGAATCTAACTAGATATGAAGCTTAAGTGAATATACTAGGCAGTATGAGATGCAGACAGAATAGATCTAACTTTGTGTAGACAAAAACCACTTTTGGTAAATAGGATAAATCTTGAAGATCAAAAAGGTGGTAAAAATAGAGTTATAATTACCACACGAAGAACTGCTAGATGAGATGACTAGGAGACCGAGCAGTTCAGTCCACCGTGCCCTAACTTGGCGACAGAGGACACCTACGGCGACGGCGGAGAGGACGATGTCCGCGGCCGGCGTGAGGACGGCGTCGGAGAAGTCGCGGCAGCTAAGTGCTTCGTCGCCGATGTCGTCGAGAGCTAGCGGTGGCGCTAGGGTTTTGACGAGGTGGAGAGGTAGAAGAAGGATTTCTTTACCGCAGGGGACAAGTATTTATAAGTAGGTGTGCGGCACAGCGCAATTACGCTGGTGTCCCTGGCGGTTCACATCTGAGGGGCACGTGGCAAGCATGCAACATACTCAGAGTTGTCTCACGTTCCCATGCCCGTCAGGCATGTCGGATGGTTGTTCCGGCTTCTCCGGGGAGAAACAATAAAGATGAATCATTTAAAACAGACTTGATGTTTTGTCTCTGTGCCTTCTGCTGACTAGGACGCAGAGAAGACATTCGACAGTTCCAATAAAATGCATATGATTTGGACATATAGAGTTTGAGATTGAAAGCATAGAGAGGTTAGGGTCCGATCACATTCACTTAGTTCAAAAAATTCAACTTGAAGACATAGCTATAAGTGAATGTTGTAGAGGACAGAACACTAGTATATATATATATATATATATAGGACTCCTTTTTTATACTCGCAGGAGTACATACTCCCACCTCTCAACCGATTCTCCGGTTTGGATATACCTAATCGCAACAAAGAAACAGCCAAGCAAAAGCTCATGCATGCAACGGCCGACCGCATGCGTGTGGTTGATCCTAGAACTAAGGGATTCAATGCCAGACCCCTAATCCAGCCATATGCATGCACCGTTCAACAACAAGAAAATCCATACATTTCTTTTATGCCCCCACAAGAAAAATGGGATATATACTATTTTTATTGAGTATATACTGCTTTCCCAAATGAGTGTTTGCTGCCTTTTTCTTATTTGAGTATATACTGTTTTCTTTTACGGGTACAGCATGTACAGCTTGGTTCCATAATATGCATATTTACTGGGGGTTTTTTCGTTAGAATGAGTTGGTATTGCTTGTGATCAAAAGAGGTACTCCCTCCGTCTGGAAATACTTGTCATCAAAATGAATAAAAAGGGATGTATCTAAATGTATTTTAATTCTAGATACATCCTCTTTTGTCCATTTTGATGACAAGTATTTTCGGACGGAGGGAGTATATACTACATAATATGCGCCAGCTCTGTGTACTGCCTTATTTATGAGTATATACTGTTTTCTTTTTGCTGGTAGAGTATATGCTGCTTGGTTTCATAATAGGCATATAGTGGGGTATTTTTTTCTTTGGAAGGACCATGCACTTATCGTACTTAATCTCAAAAAACTGAAAGAAGTATATACCGCTTGCCAACTTTAAGCGGGGTATGTGCTACTTTCAAAACAAACGAGTCTACATTAATTTGTTAGAAGGATTAGTCAGTATTTAAAATTGGTTGTGCATACTGCTTAAGTAACAAAGTAGTGTACTAGTTTTTTTTAATCATGTCTGGGGCATATTTACTTAGCAAACAGAGGATCGTCGATTAGTAGTATATACTATGTATTTTTGCAAGCAAGGAGAATACTCGATGATTTACTTCAAAAAGAAGTACCCATATTTTTTAATCTAAACAAGGGGTATCACAGTACTACTTCACTGTTCACCATGCTTGTTATATACATGTAAACAAAAATCACTCTGCTTCTTCAGAGATATATCAAGTGGCACCATGGTTAACAACATACTCGATCCATTGGTACATGTAAAGAAATTTGCATCTTAATAGAAACTTGTATGCCAACTAAGCAAACTGGACTGTGCAACTACTTTTACATCTTCAAAAAGGTTTGTATGCTAAAAACCTGAAGAAAAAAAGAGGTATATATATCTGCCAGCAAGCTTCAGATAACACCACATGTACTTCTGGAGGTCCAATATAATGGAGGTGCTTCTCAGTCAAACAAATCCACAAGCTTTGCACATATGGATATTCAATGGAAAACAATTAGCAACATAAATTAGACTTGATTCAAAAACATTGTATAATTGTTCATACCTAATATCTAGCTATATATACAAGAAAAATACTGAACTGGATACTATGAGAAAAGAAACAGAAAAAAGAGTTTCAAAAATTGTTTACACCTGGAACTATAAATAACCTGATCTACGGACTTTGTTAAGGTGTTTAAGAATAAAAAATCAATTAGGTAGATTGGGTGAGACAAGTGCTTCTCGTCAGGTAATACAATAAATTTGGCCCGTGACCCTAACAGATAAACAGAGAACTGGACAATATACTCAATATAGTGACGAACATACTCACTTGATTTGCTAGAATTTGCACTAACGGAGCATGCACATTTGATCTTCACTAAACTTGAGAAATATTACCCATTAATTGGTATGGCTAATACATTGACCAATCCATTATTAGAAGAAGAAATGCAGAAAATATTGCACTCAACCAAGTCGTACCTGATCTATGATGGCTTTTGCACTGTTGACTCAAAGAAAAATTTAGAAGGAGGGTGGGTAGAATCAATGCTGCTTTAGGAGAGAAGCTGTTGCTGTGAGGAATTTTGTATGCAAACGATAGGGAGACAAATCGATCTGGTACCAACCAGACTTCTACATCTACCAGTAAGAACTGGGTTCCATTATGGCACTCTGGTGTTGGCGATGCGGAAGGCAATGGCCACCCGATTCCAGCCACGTAGAAATCGGCAGAAGATGGTCGTTCAGTTCAGTGCCTTGTTGATCTGATTTCACACACTGACACATGAGACTCGCACGCCGGAAACAAACCTGGTCATTCAGTCGGCCGTTGGCCGGTGAGAACATGAGTCGCTCACAATGAAGGCTGCTGCCGAGGGAGCTCCTCTTTGAGGCCGATGTAGTATCCCAGCCGCTGCCGCCAGCCGCCGCCGCCGCACAACGCCAATGGGATGGGAGGAGAGATGGATAAGCGCATCGCATATAAAAAGGCCTAAAAAATTGGAGCAGTGACCTTTGTTTGTTTTAGGTGGAAGTTTTTTCACTTATTATTCTTTAATTATTAAAAAGCTAAATGGCTTTGAGCGGTTGGATTCTATAGCGCCAGCGACCCACACGTGCGTAGGAGTATGTACTCCTAGGAGTACCGACCCATTTTCCTATATATATATATATATATATATATATATATATATATATATATATATCAGAAAGCAATCAAATCATCATAGTGAAGAAAATCATGAAGATAAATTGAAACTGAAGACAAACCAATTGCGAAGTCATTGCAAAAATAACGCCATGAGTGAAACACTTCAAACAGAGAAATTTGGTGGTGGCGTTACCCACCGTATAGGAAGTATTAGACCCAGACACGACGCACAATTATCGTGGCGCTCCGAAGTCAAATTCCATGTTAATGTATTCACACTCAAAGTGTAAGTCTTCATTGATTGAAGATATACATTACTTTGTGTGTTGCACATCTAAGTCATCAACATGCATAAGTGTTAGGATGTGTGCCTGATCACAGAACATTAGAGGATTCCAAGATATTTAGCTCACACCGTAACTCGCAAAACCTTTTCTCATCCAAGGGCTTTGTGAAGATATCTGCCAGTTGCTCTTCAGTGTTGACATGAATAATATCGATATCTTTCTTCATGACATGATCTCTGAGAAAGTGATGACGAATTTCAATGTGCTTTGTCTTCGAGTGCTAGACTGGATTGTTGGCTATCTTGATGGCACTTTCGTTGTCACAGAAAAAAGGTACTTGTTTCAGATTGATGTCATAGTCCTTGAGAGTTTGCTTCATCCAGAGAAGCTGAGCACAACAAGATCCAGCAGCAATGTATTCAGATTCAGCAGTTGAGAGTGATACACAGTTCTGCTTCTTTGAAGACCAACAGACAAGTGATCGTCCCAGAAAGTGACATATTTCTAATGTAGACTTGCAATTCACCTTGTCACCAACATAATCAGCATCAGAGAATCCAACCAGATCAAATTTTGAGCCCTTGGAATACCATAATCCGAGTGTTGGGGTGTAAGCCAAATATCTAAGAATTCGCTTCACAGCTAAGTGATGCGATTCCTTTGGTGCCGCTTGGAATCGAGCACACATGCAAACACTAAGCATAATATCTGGCCTAGATGCACATAGATAAAGTAAAGAACCAATCATGGAGCGGTATACCTTTTGATCGAACTCTTTACCATTGTCGTCGGGACCAAGATGGTGTTTGGCTGGCATTGGCATCGTGTAATATTTGCATTCTTCCATTCCAAACTTCTTCAGACAATCTTTGAGGTATTTTTCTTAAGATATGAAGATGCCATTCCTTTGCTGACGAATTTGAAGACCAAGGAAGAACTTCAGCTCACCCATCATGGACATCTGATATTGCTCTTGCATCATGTATCCAAACTCATCAGTATACTTCTGGTTGGTGCAGCCGAAGATTATGTCATCCACATATATTTGGCACGCAAACAGTTCACCATCATATGTCTTCGTGAAGAGTGTGGGATCGAGGGATCTAGGTTTGAAGCCTTTGCTCTTCAGGAAGTCTTTGATCGTATCATACCATGCGCAAGGAGCTTGTTTGAGGCCATACAGTGCTTTGTTTAGCTTGTACGCCATATCAGGATGTTTTGGATCTTCAAAGCCAGGTGGTTGAGCGACATATACTTCTTCTTCAATCTTGCCATTGAGAGATGCACTCTTCACATCCATTTGATATAGCAAGATGTTATGATGGTTAGCGTAGGCTAGCAGTATACGAATAGCTTCAAGCCTAGCCACATGAGCAAATGTTTCATCGAAGTCGATTCCTTCTACTTGAGTATATCCTTGAGCCACAAGATGTGCTTTGTTTCTGACGACTTGACCATGCTCATCTTGCTTGTTTCGATATATCCATTTTGTTTCAATAATGTTATGCTTGCGAGGGTCAGGTCGCTTGACAAGTTCCCAAACATTGTTCAGCTTGAACTGTTGAAGTTCTTCTTGCATAGCTTGAACCCATTCAGGTTCCATAAAGGCTTCAGCAACTTTTTTGGTTTCTGATATTGACACAAATGAAAAGTGCCCACAGAAGTTTGCTAACTGTGTTGCTCTTGAGCGAGTCAGTGGACCAGGTGCATTGATGCTGTCAATTATCTTCTCAATTTGTACTTCATTTACAACACGAGGATGAACAGGACGAAGACTTTGCTCTTGTTGATCATTGTCATCATTGGGAGGATTATCTTTGGTCTGAGCATTGTCTTCAGGTTGGTTAGGTGCAGAAATGATAAGTTCCTCTTCAGGCTGTGCTTCAGAGGGCATGATTTCACCAGTTCACATCAGCTTGATAGATTCGCTTGGAGGAGCTTCATCAAGTGTACTTGGCAGGAGTTCTCTTTGTGAACCATTGGTTTCATCAAATCTCATATCCATAGTTTCGACGATCTTGTAGAGATAGAGGTTGAAGACTTTGTAGGAGTGTGAGTCCTTTTCATAGCCAAGCATGAAGCCTTCGTGAGCCTTAGGTGCAAATTTTGACTTGTGATGGGGATCCTTGATCCAGCATCTAGCACCAAAGACCCTGAAGTAGCTGACATTTGGCTTCTTGCCAGTAAGGAGCTCATAGGATGTTTTGTCCAGAAGCTTGTGGATGTAGACACGGTTGATGATGTGACATGCTGTATCAATAGCTTCAGGCCAGAACTTTCTTGGTGTTTTGTACTCATCGAGCATTGTTCGAGCCATCTCAATGAGGGTTTTGTTCTTGCGCTCTATAATGCCATTTTGTTGAGGTGTATGGAGCAAAAAACTCATGAGTGATTCCCATTGTATCCAGATAGAGATCAAGCCCGATGTTCTTGAATTCAGTGCCGTTATCACTTCTGATATGCTTGATCTTGACGCCATAATTGTTCATTGCTCGATTGGCGAATCATCTGAAGACATCTTGTACTTCAGTCTTGTAGAGAATTATGTGCACCCATGTGTATCTTGAGTAGTCATCAACAATAACGAAGTCAAAGAGACACGCTGTTGTTGTGAGGGTAGAGTAGTGAGTAGGGCCATATAAGTCCATGTGCAACAGCTCGAAGGGTTGAGATGTCGTCATGATTGTCTTCGAGGGGTGCTTCGCCCTAGTCATCTTCCCAGCTTCACAGGCACCACACAAATGATCTTTCTTGAACTTGACACCTTCGATGCCAATGACATGCTTCTTCTTGACGAGTGTGTGTAAGTTCCTCATGCCAGCATGCCCCAGCCTTCGATGCCAGAGCCAGCATTCTGAAGCTTTTGCAAGAAGACATACGGCAAGCTGTGGACCTGCTGAGAAATCTACCATGTATAGATCATCTTTCCTATACCCTTCAAAGACTAGAGACTTGTCAGATTCTATTAGTACAAGGCAACGATATTTCCAAATAGCACAATCATGTTCAAGTCACAAAGCATTGAGACAGACATTAAGTTGAACCCAAGGGATTCAACAAGCATCACTTTATCCATGTGTTGATCCTTCGAGATTGCAACTCTACCTAGACCCAATACCTTGCTTTTACCAGTGTCAACAAATGTGATTTGACTCTTGTCGGATGGACGTAAGGTTGAGTCCATGAGAAGACTTCGATCACCAATCATATGATTAGTGCATCCGCTGTCGATAATCCATTCTGAAGCACGAGGTGTCATACCCTACAGTGCAGTTAGGAGGATAGGCTTCACAAGGTATGTTGTGAAGCATAAGCATTTGACGCACACTAGGATTATCACAGCTTAGATCAAGATTAGAACACACAGTATGACAGGTAAGCGATTCATATGTGGAATACATAGTAAGTCATTTTATCATGCGTCCCTTTGTGTTTTAGGTCCCCAGCAATAATATCGGACGCCTTTGATTGCTGGCTGGAGACCATATTCTGCAAAAGAGAGTTAATTCTTCTTCACCACCCACATCTTCAGGGGTGACTTAGAAGCAATGAGTCTAAGTGCAGCATCTAAGAATTTCGGCTTTGAAGCCCTAGCAAATAGCCTTGCAGGAGATGAATGATACTCATATGAATAAGCAGAAAAGTTCTTAGTCCTATGAACATGGCGGTTTGAGGACACACGTTCATATTCATAAGTTTGAGCACGATTTCCCTGCAAAACATTGGCATTGGGGTGACTCAAGTGAGTCCTGTATTCATATGAAGCCGTTGGACCATATGATGCCTTTGGTCTGGGGTTTGTCTTCTTCTCTGGTGGTGTCATGATGACATTCACTGGAAGATTCTCAAGACAGTTTTTGGGAACCCAGATCTTCTTCATAGGTGGTCCATTCCTGCAGTTAGTACCAATATACCTGGCAAACACTTCACCATTCTGATTTTTGAACAGTTTATAGTTTGCATCAAAGGATTCATCTATGATAATAGGATTAGCACAGGTAAAGCCAGATAAAGTGGATGGATCCATTGAAGGTTCCTTTGCAGCAACCCATGTGGTTTTGGGATACTGCTCAGGCTTCCAGTAGGAACCATCATCATTCATTTTCCTCTCGAACCCAACACCCTCTTTCCTAGGGTTTCGGTTCAGAATCTGCTTTTTGAGGACATCACAAAGTGTCTGATGTCCTTTCAGACTTTTGTACATCCCAGTTTCAAGCAATGTCTTCAACCTAGCATTTTCATCAGCAATAGCAATGGTATCCTCCGCAGAGGGGTTAGTTGCCACTTCAGTAGTTGAAGATAATGAAACAGTAGCAGCAGTGAAACATTCAGCAACAGATGTAGCGTTATCACGCTCAATGCATTTTAGACATGGTGGTTCAAATCCTTTCTGTGTAACGCTGATTTGTTGAGCGCGAAATGAATCGCGCTCCTTCTGAAGATCTTCATAATCCACTCTTATCTTTTCAAGGTCTAACTTTCTTTGAAGACATTCAGAAGAGAGCTTCTCATGATCAGACAAGAGAGCATTATGTTGATCTTGAAGGGCGTCAAACTTGGAATGAAGTCTCTGAAGACTCTCAGCTAAAGCTTTTGACTGATCCATTTCTTTACCCAACATATCATCGCTCTTACTAAGCATGCCTTGAACCTTTTCCAAGACTCTTTGTTGTTTAGTGGCAAGGGAAACAAGCTTGACATAACTAGGGCCAAATTCATCATCGCTAGTCTCAGAGAGGTAGCATTCAGTTACCTTATCACCCCTTGCCGTGAGGCATGGTGAAGATGATGGCGATTCAGGTGCAAAAGTCATCTCTTTAAGAGACTCCTTGTAGTCCTCAAACCAAGGATCATGACGAGTACGATGACCTTCATAGACCTCAGAAAGCCGGTCCCAGATTAGCTTCGCGTGATTGAGGTGCATGACGTTCCTGAACTGATTTCGGGACAGATAGGAGCAGATGACATCCTTCGCCGTGAGGTTCAGTAGAGTATACTTGCGAATGTCATCAACATCCGCCATCTTGCATAGATCGGTAAGACCAATCTCAGTGATGGTCCATAGTTCGCTATCCATAGCCATAAGTCGCTTCTTCATCATGGTCTTCCACCGAGGATACTCATGACCGTCAAAGGTAGGGCAAGATACATTCCTCAATCCTGCAGTCGACATAGCCGAAACTCCAGGTGGTTAAACCGATCACACAGAACAAGGGAGTACGTTGCTCTGATACCAATTGAAAGTGCTAGTATCGACTAGAGGGGGGTGAATAGGCGATTTTTATGAAAGTCTTCAAAACTTAGAAGTTTCGAAGACAAACAATAGAAATGACCTAGTTGATATGCAGCGGAAGATAAACTACCATAAGCAAACCATAGTTAAGTATGCAATGATGTGAAAGTACAGGACTAATAGCAGCTAAGTAGTAAGGATCAGGATGGAAGATAGTATGAAGCTAATCAACAGTAGTAGTCAAGCAATGAAGTCAAACAGATACACAGATATGCAATGACTTCACGAAGACAAACTTAAGTAAAGGAAGAGGATAGAACCAGTCACTTGTTGAAGACACATGATTTGTTGGACCAGTTCCAGTTGCTGTGACAACTATACATCTGGTTAGAGAGGCTGAGATTCAACTCAGAAGACCGTGTCTTCACCTTATTCCCCTTGAGCTAAGAACACACAGTCCTCGCCCAATTACTCTGGTAAGTCTTCAAGGTAGACTTCCGGATCTTCACAGACTTCGTTCACCGGCGATCCACAATGACTCTTGGATGCTCAGAACGCGACGCCTAACCGGCTGGAGGATACACAGTCCTCAAGTGTAATAAGTCTTCAGGTCACAAAGACAGAAAGACTTCAGTGATGCCTAACACTCTTTGGCTCTGGGTGTTTGGGCTTGGTCCTCGCAAGGATTTCTCTCGCTCAAAGGCTTCGAGGTGGGTTGCTCTCAAACGACAAAAGCCGTGCACTAACTCTAAGCAGCCACCAATTTATGGTGTAGGGGGTAGGCTATTTATAGCCACTGGGCAACCCGACCTGATATGTCCGAAATGACCCTGGGTCACTAAGGAACTGACACGTGTTCCAACGGTCAGATTTCAAACACACACGGCAACTTTACTTGGGCTACAAGCAAAGCTGACTTATCCAGCTCAGGATAAGGTTTGCTCTCATTGTCTTCGCTCGAAGACATAGGATTTGGGTTGAGCATCACTACAGTCATTCTGACTTAGTTCATTTGGACCCCACTTAACAGTACGGTGGTTCCTATGACTCAACAAAGAAGAAAAGGAAACAGCGAAACAACAGTCTTCGCGCTCCATAGTCTTCACTCAATGTCTTCTCATGTCATAGTCTTCAATATGAATATCTTCACATACCACCATTGTCTTCAATGTCTTCATACATTTTTAGGGGTCATCTTCGGTAGGTAAACCGAATCAATGAGGGACACTACCTGTGTTATCCTGCAATTCTCACAAACGCATTAGTCCCTCAACCAACTTTGTCGTCAATACTTCAAAACCAACTAGGGGTGGCACTAGATGCACTTACAAAAACCTTCTTCCACCTCTCCACCTCGTCAAAACCTTAGCGCCACCGCTAGCTCTCGACGACGCCGGCGACGAAGCACTTAGTTGCCGCGACCTCTCCAACGCCGTCCTCACGCCAGCCGCGAACATCGTCCTCTCCGCCGCCGCCATAGGTGTCCTCCGTCTCCAAGTTAGGGCACGGTGGATTGAACTGCTCGGTCTCCTATTCATCCCATCTAACAGTTCTTTGTGTGGTAAATACAACTCTATTTTTACCATCTTTTTAATCCTCAAAGATTCATCCTATTTACCAAAATTGGTTTCTGCCCATACAATGTTAGATCTATTATGTCTGCATCTCATACTGCCTAGTATATTCACTTAAACTTCATATCTAGTTTGATTCCTCACTTGTACTTATTCACGGATTCGTACAAATCTGGAACCATCTTTCAACATATAAGTGAATGTCTTCGCATCAAGGATTCGTACAAATCTGGAACCAACTTTCAACATATAAGTGAATGCATATGACCTCTTCCCCTTCCCTCGCATCTCTAATGCTGTCACAGGTACATGTCCGTGGGAGAATCCCTTGGTTCTCATAGTCTGCATTCGTTTGCAGAATTCTTACAGCATCACATTAACTCTCCCAAAGCCAGTTTCTGTTTATCCAGCAAGCGAAACCCTTTGAACGTGTTGAAGCCATTCAGTTTGTAGTTCATGGCTGCAGAGAAATCAGTAAGGAAGGGTGGCAGACAGCGTCGTGGGGGAACATCAAAAGATTTGCCTGATGACCTCGTAGAGCTTTACAAGATAGATCCTGAAGAGGATTATAATCAGCGCAAGACACGAATCCAATGGATTCGACGATATTGGGCTGAACAATGGTTCAAATACAAGTTCGTGACCCAGGAATACGCTGAGAAAAATGCTATCAAAAGTCCTTGGGGTGATATTCTCTATCGAGGCCTTCCACCCAAGAACAGAGCTGAAGCTATTGCACAGGGTTTCTATCCTTGTATGGTCCGTGGACCTCAGCCTGAAAATGCCAACCCATCATCATTGCTCTGGTGTCGTGACGATCATCTCTTCAAGCGCAACTTCCAGCACGCAAAGGCATCGGCCAAGGAAAACAAGAAGTCATTGGGGTTAGACTTCAACCCTGGTCCCTCTGCTCCCCGTGCTGACGGCTCACGTGATGCAGAACCCAATGTCATTGGCCCCTTCTCCAACCTTGATGGCCTCATCACTTACATCTTGGTCCAAGGTGCCAAAGTGGATCATTCTGATAATGATGCTGACACTGATGAAGCCCCAGCTCCTCCTCCAAAGCCGCAGAAGCTAAAGACTAATTCTTCACGATCAGCTGCTCCTTCAAAAGCTTCACGTGCGAAGCCACTGGCCACTGCACCACCTGAAGACAGTGTGCAATCTGAAGATCTATCCCGTATCTCCAAGAAGACGGAGAAGAAAAAGAAAATCGTCAAGCATACTAATCAGACATTGACTCCTGCTGCCATTCTGCGAGAAGAGCACATTGATCTGTCCAGCGATGAAGATCTTGCAGATGATGCTCTTGAGCAACTGATCAAGAGCAAGGAGGAAGCAGAAATCTTCAATGATTTGCCTCTCTTTGATAGGGCAATCATCCATAACTTCATTGATGAGTGGTTTGACACCCCAAATCTCAGCTTTGAAAATCTGCAACTTCCCATTGGCCTCACCGTCTCCTTCAATGGCGCCATTGCTTTTGAGCTAGCTCTTGCTCAGCACATCGTTGAACTGAAGCACAAGATCGACTATGAGAAATCTTAGTTCAAGAAGTATGTGGCAAAGCTCAGCGTGCAAGATGTCAAAAACTTCAAGATCATGCTGCACGAGCTCAAAGAAGCCTTTCTCAAGAAGCGCGAAGAAGCTAGAGGCTCTCGTGAGCGCATGAAGAGTCTGGCTGACAAGTGTGGACTAGCTTACAATGAGGCTGAGAAGCGCAAGACTCTTGGTCGTCCTAGCATTGACCCCAGAATGGCTACAAAGAAGAAAACGCTATCAACTGACCAATCTGTACCTTTAAGGCAGGAAGAACCTTGCATAGTCTTCCCAAGCAGCATGACTGGCTCAAAGTCAAAGATCAAGTCAACCGCTTCAGAACTGAAGAAGACGAGGGCTGCCGAGGCTGCAGCCAAAAAAAGGAAAAATACAGAAGCCTCTAATGTTGCTCCCTCTAAGAAAAAGCGCAAAACCAAGAAGA
Source organism: Triticum aestivum (assembly GCF_018294505.1). Classification (NCBI taxonomy): domain Eukaryota; kingdom Viridiplantae; phylum Streptophyta; class Magnoliopsida; order Poales; family Poaceae; genus Triticum; species Triticum aestivum. Next base: position 463,316,823 of record NC_057810.1, on the reverse strand, counting down.
ATCGGCTGCTCCCACAGAGCCCTTAGTTGTTGAACCTATCTCAATGGTTCGTCCTGCATCTGAACACCAAGAACGACGGATGATAGTTCATGAGCCTGCTTCCACAAAGGCTCATGAAGTTGAAGACATTCCAGCAGTTGATCCCACCGCTGCTAAAGACATTGGTCACAATGACAATGTTGAAGATGATGTAGTTCTTCCTCAGATCAAACACAACTTGATATCATCGCCTGTTCTCATGAACATCGAACTCATCAGCATTGGTCGTCCTCTGACGCCAATTGCTCAGGATGCATCATGGGCTGATCACCCACAATAATAAGACTTCCCGAATACTCCCCAACAACAACAACAAGTCACATCACCTGTGCAAGAAGAACAAGAAGACTTTGAGGCCCAGCCAACTCCATCTCCAAAGGCGTCGCCAGCATTACGCAGGCTTCGCAAAGGACCAAGGCCTCAAGTCCCTCTCTCGAGCGTTTCAGAAGGAGAAGTGCACCACCAATCTGTTGCACGTCAAGTGTTTCCAGAAGCCACTCCGACTGTGAATGTCTCCGTGTCTGACGCCAAAGCTGCTGAAGACAATCCGGCTGCATCAGCCGATGACAATCAAGAAGAAGAACGTGTCCCTACTCCCCTCATTATTGAAGAAGTTGTTCCTAAAGTGAATGTGTCAGTGCCCGACCCTCCAGCTCATAGTGTGGAGGTTGAAAATCTTGAGGCTGCCACCATCAACACAAATGAAGCCAATGACTTAGTCATGGCTGAAGCAAGTGTGGAGCCTGCACCAACCAATATGCCAGAAGCCAATGCTGCAACAGCTCCTGAACCTTCTGTTGTGCAACCTGAAGCCTCTGTTGTTGCCACTGCTCCTGTTCCGCCACCAAGGCCTCATACAATTGAGCAAGCATACAACTATGGCCAACTAATCAATGTCAAATGGCCCGTTCTGGTCCCACCGCCTAAAGCCTTTGGTCCTCAGTTTGATTATCATGTTGAGCATCGGCCTCAGGTCCAGAAACCAAAGCCAAGACTGCCAAGGTTCCCAGGTACTGTCACCTCTACAGGGTCCTTCAATGCTAATGGCTTCAAAGCACACAACACCTTCTTTGACAGCGCAAAGAACCCCTACTCAAGGCCAAGTATATCATCTGATCGTTTTTGGAGCTATCAGCAACGAAGCTATTACTCCTGCATTCTGTATGATCAAAGGCGCATTTTCCCTCATATGCGCCTCGACGCTGAAGCCATTGCTGGACTGCCATGCTTAGAAGAAACACTTGACTGCTTTCGTGATGCGGGTCTGCTCAGCTTTGTGACAGACAAAGAACATTGGAATGAGGAACTTTTGCTTCAATTCTATGCTACCCTCCATATTCGCGGCTACAACAGGGATACAAAGACATGGGTTCTTGAGTGGATGACAGGAAATGTTCATCATGAAGCCAAAACTCTTGACATCATTGAGCTTACAGGCCTACCCACTCCCGGAGAGCTATTCGAACCTGCTTGTCAACTCCACCGCAATGCACTGGAGAGCATCTTCCATAAGTCAGAGCCCAACATGAGCCAGATGTTGAGCATGATGAAGCCTCTGCCCACCTGACGCTGAATACCCAAAGGAGTTCTTTGTTGATGACCTTGAGTATCTGCCTCGCACAATATATCACATCATTAGGCGAACTCTATGGCCTATCAAAGGGCAATCATCAGCTACAAAACTTGAAGGAGCCATGAAAACATTGGTCTTTTACATCCTCAATGGCATCAGCTTCAATACACAAGAATTCTTCATCCGGCAACTGGCTGCGTTTGGATCTGACCTTTTTGGTCTGAAATTCTATGCTCCATGTGTCATGCGCCTTATCAAGCTACACTCTGCTATCAACTATTAGCCATCTGCTCGCAATCATCTGATCTTTCTACCAGAGGTTGATATGTCAGTTGAAGCCATATACCCTGAGCCTGCCAAGAAGCCTCTTTGTCTTCAAAATGCTGATCACTAAAGCTTCACTCAGTCCATGAAAGGAGTCCAAGCAGTAATTCGTGTCTATCCAATGGCTGGGAACACTCGTCTGCCTCATCGTGCGCAAACTGAAGCTACTAAGAGCACAATTGCCCAAAGGCCTCAGAAGCGCTCTCGCGTCCTAAATGACCGAGAACTTCTTGTGGCCCTTCATCAGAAACAAGACAAGCATCACTTTTGGCTCAAGCGACAAATGCAAAGCCTCTTGGTGGACGTCAATCGCATTCGAAATCTTGCCACCAAGAATGCCTTTGTCGCTCACGAGACCTGTCGGCGATCATGGAAGAGTTTGACGCTGCTTAGTGCTGAAGCAGATCTTCAAGATGATGGTTTCACTGAAAGATTCAAGTTTGACTCCACTCCTCCACAAAATGTTGTCCTACGTCGAACTCCATCTCTTGAAGACCCTGACTATTCTTCCTCCGCGGCAACTGTGAATGCCAAAGTGATCGATGATGAAGACGATGCTACATCACCGCCCCCTACTTCTGCACGCATCGACACTGCACCAAGTTCGTCTGTGCCGCCAAACAACAACGACAACCCTGCTGCTTCATCTACTTCTCATGGGAACGAGTAGATGCTCTATGTCTTCAAACCTTTTTGGTCATTACTGACAAAAGGGGGAGAAGCATATGAGTTTGATAGTCTTCAAGCAGGTTCATATGGGCGGTTGCTTTATATTTTGCCTTGTGTTTACAACTCTCGTTTTTGATACATTTGGTTCTTTGAGTTGTAACACTTAAACTCGATGGTCGTCTGCTACTTATTTGCTTTTCTGTGATGCGATGATAAATTCCGCATGTGCCATGATAACTTCCGCACTTAGATCATTCTGCAGACGTCCATTTTTCATTATGCATGTCATTCTCTTAATTATATCATTTCATGCATGATGAATTATCTTCATAAGTTGAAGAGGATGTCCACAAATACAACCTGCCATGTGCATTTGCATTCTAAAAGCAAATTACTTATATGCACATCTTCAAGGGAGCCTTTGCCACTTATGAAGACAATACCCTATCCTTTACAATTTCACATACTTTATCACCGTTGAAAACTTCAACCAGTTTGTCATCAATCACCAAAAAGGGGGAGATTGTAAGTGCATCTAGTGCCACCCCTAGTTGGTTTTGGAGTATTGACGATAAAGTTGGTTGAGGAACTAATGCGTTTGTGAGAATTGCAGGATAACGAAGGTAGTGTCCCTCATTGATTCGGTTTACCTACCGAAGATGACCCCTAAAAATGTACGAAGACATTGACGACAATGATGGTATGTGAAGATACTCATATTGAAGACTATGACATGGGAAAACATTGAGTGAAGACTATGGAGCGCGAAGAGTGTGTCGTCTCGTTGTTTTCTTTTTCTTCTTTGTTGAGTCATAGGAACCACCGTACTGTTAAGTGGGGTCCAAGTGAACAAAGTCAGAATGCTATGTGACCTGAAGAGCCAAAGAGTGGTAGGCATCACTGAAGTATTTCTGTCTGTGTGACCTGAAGACTTATTACACTTGAGGACTGTGAATCCTCCAGCCGGTTAGGCGTCGCGTTCTGAGCATCCAAGAGTCATTGTGAATCGCCGGTGAACGAAGTCTGTGAAGGTTCGAAAGTCTACCTTGAAGACTTACCAGAGTGATTGGGCGAGGACTATGTGTCCTTAGCTCAAGGGGAATAAGGTGAAGACGCGGTTTTCTAAGTTAAATCTCAGCCTCCCTAACCAGAAGTACAGTTGTCACAGCAACTGGAACTGGTCCAACAAATCATGTGTCTTCAACAAGTGACTGGTTCTATCTTCTCCCTCCCTTTACTTAGTGTTTGTCTTCGTGAAGTCATTGCCTATTTGTTGTACCTGTTTGACTTCATTGCTTGACTACTATCGTTGGTTGGCTTCATATTATCTTCCATCCTGATCCTTACTACCAAGCTGTTATTAGTCTTTGTACTTTCACATTATTGCATACTTGACTATGATTTGATTGTTGTAGTTTATCTTCCGCTGCATATCAATTAGGTCACTTCTATTGTTTATCTTTGAAACTTCCACGTTTTGAAGACTTTCATAAAAATCGCCTATTCACCCCTAATCCTATGTCTTCGAGCGAAGACAATGAGAGCAAATTTTATCCAGAGCTGGATGCGTCAACTTTGCTTGTAGCCCAAGTAAAGTTTACGTGCATGTTTGAAATCTGACCGTTGAAACACGTGTCAGTTCCTTAGTGACCCAGGGTCATTTCGGACATATCAGGTCGGGTTGGCTTGTGGCTATAAATAGCCCACCCCCTACACCATAAATTGGTGGCTGCTCAGAGTTAGTACACGGCTTTTGTCGTTTGAGAGCAACCCACCTCGAAGCCTTTGAGAGAGAGAAATCCTTGCGAGGACCAAGCCCAAACACCCAGAGCCAAAGAGTGTTAGACATCACTTCAGTCATTCTGACTTTGTTCACTTAGACCCCACTTAACAGTACGGTGGTTTCTATGACTCAACAAAGAAGAAAAAGGAAACAACGAGACGACACAGTCTTCGCGCTCCATAGTCTTCACTCAATGTCTTCTAATGTCATAGTCTTCAATATGAGTATCTTCACATACCACTATTGTCGTCAATGTTTCATACATTTTTAGGGGTCATCTCCGGTAGGTAAACCGAATCAATGAGGGACACTACCTGCGTTATCCTGCAATTCTCACAAACGCATTAGTCCCTCAACCAACTTTGTCGTCAATACTTCAAAACCAACTAGGGGTGGCACTAGATGCACTTACAGGTGTGCCATCCCAAGGTGCTTGGCGGGCTGGGTGCCACAGATTTGGACCGGTTTGGGAGAGCCTCCATCTGCATTGGCCTTGGTTGCGGCGGAACGATCCTGATCTGTCTGTCACGATTTGGACCGGTTTGGGAGGGCCTCCATGTGCATTGGCCTTGGTTGCAGTGGAACGATCCTGGTCTATTGTGGGTGGGCTCTTCGCTCCCTTGCGACTCCGCGGACATGGACATCTTCCAAGCTTCCACCTCCATCACCATTGACGAAGGTAGAAAGGCCTTCTTGCACAACAACTGGTCTGGTGCTGGGGTGCTCCGCCACTGCTGCCCTCAACTCTTTGACATTGTGACTAGGAAAAACAAGATGGTACATTGTGAGCTACACGACAACAACTGGATTCACTCGGGTGGCAAGATTAAACAGACTTGGGCAGGTGTGGGAGTACATTGCCTTGGCATCGGCTTGGTGGCTCTTCAACCCGATCAGTCGGGCATCATCACCTGGCTCTGGAGCTCCAGTAAATAGTATTCCTCCAGTTCTGCCTATGAGGCACAATTCATCGAGACTCATAGCAGATTCTTGGTGGAGAAATTTGAAAAGCCCAAGCTGAGTTGAAATGCAGACTCTTCTCTTGGCTTGTCCTCCACTCAAAGATTCTCACCACGGACCGGACGGTGCAACAGGATTGGTTGCATGATCCTATCTGCCAACTTTGTCTTAGGGCCGTAGAGGCTGTGCTCTACCTTTGTAGGGACTGCCCCTTCACCATCGTCGTCCGCCACCTTGTGCTATCTTAGATGGACAACCACGTCCCTCCGGATTGAGCTTCCACTTATCCCTGATAGACGCTTGGTGGGACAGCTTTTTGCATCTTCTCAACTAACACGAAACGGAGGCATAGCGAGCACATTATTTACATCGTGTGGAATGCCTGGAAAGAGAGAAACCATCGAATTTTTAATGGCTTTTTGCATCCTCGATTGTTTTGGGTGTGAAAGTGGAATTCATGTGAACCATCGTAATGCCACTACATGCCGCTCATTGATAAGTTTGAGGCAAAGTTGACGAGGTGGGTGCAAAAAAATGAGATCCATGATGGAAGAATTGTCCTCATCAAATTTGTGCTCACAGCCATTTGCATCTACCTCATGATGACAAAATTAGAAGATGTTTCATTTGGAAAGGCGTGAAGTTGAGCACTTCGGTGTTGGCCATGCTTTGGTGAACTGGGGCATGGTATGCTCGCATAAGGATTTGGGAGGTCTCGGCATACTCAAACTTGACATGGTTTTGGGTGTGTTCTCTGCGTGTGATGACCTTGGCTCCAGTGAACCAGCTCGGCTAAGCCATGGGTTAGTATAGAGCTCCCTTGTGACATCAATGTGAACCTAAAAGCCGCATGGCTCTATGCTTGTCATGGTGTGGTCATCGTGGCCAATACCTTGGAGCATGTGGTGTTTTGGCCCCGACGGATTGCTGCCCAATGCTTCAGACTTTCTTGATCACGGCAGCTGCTATGGTGTCAAGTGTGGTTTTGTCAGTGATGCTCTTTTTGTCGTGTATTTGTGCTACCGGCCTTCTTCCTCGATGGTACAACGAGCAAGCAGCTATTCGACGACTAGCCTCTCGAGGGGTGTATCACCGGCCACAGTGCATTCAACGACTTAAGGTCAAATGGAAGGCGACGAAACCAGGTAAAGGGGTTTCAGTGCCCTCTAGAATTAGAGATGATTTCGACTGTGTAACGCCCTGGCCAAACCAACCGGTTCCTGGCTGTTGCGCCTGGTATCTAGACTGGCCCCATAGACCAACACTAGTCATTCCTGCGCACTTTGTACTTACTCCGGCGCACCCGGGATTAAATTCCGGGTCGGTGACCCATCCTCAAATTGCTCCAAGTCAAACACCCTTAACTTTGATTCTCCTTTCAGATGGGCTCCCGGAAAAGAAGGTGCACTTTGTTGATATGAGTAGTCTATCATTCCTGTTAAGTCGGGATATCACATACACCCCCACTCAAAGGAACCGACGTACTTGTCGGCCCAGTAGGAACATTTCATCTTGGCACACGTCTGTGCGTCCAGGCCGGCACATGTGACATGCTGTGTGCCACGATGGGCCGCACGTGCCATGCACCACATGCCCGTGCACCTGACTCACGCACGGCCGTATAACCGTGAGGGTCGTCTCTAATACCAATTGTAATGCCCCGGCCAAACCAACTAGTTCACCCACCGGTTCCTTGCCGGGATCTAAACTGGCCCCACAGACCAACACTAGTCTTTCCTATGCACTTTGTCCTCCCTAATGCGCACCCTGGATCAACTTCCGGTTGGTCACCCATCCTCAAATTGCTCCAAGCCGAGCATGCTTAACTTTGAGGTTCCTTTCAGGTGGGCTCCCGGAAAACAAGGTGCACCTTGTTGATAAGAGTAGTCTATCTATTAAGCCGGGATTTCACATACTGTCCCAGTGTGTATTCCCTATGATATTTAAAACAAATGCAAGTGTAGGGCTATGTCCACGTCATCCATGATGGGGGGGGGGGGGCAAAACTAAATCAAGTTTGGGTACAAATTAAGATTTTGGATGCATAACTGGGTGCACATTAGTGATAACTTTTTATTTGGCTCAACCTACCAACAGACTTGTAGCAAACCCATTGTCCAAATTAAGTAAAATTTGCTCTGTTACATGAGGTAGAATTAGTGCAGTCCCACTTGTTATACCATCTCCGCTCCAAAATATAAGTTTTAATCTCTACTACTTAGAAAGTAAGGTCCCATCTTTTACTCGGTTTTCTCCCCACCACCCCTTCGTCCAACCTTCCACCATCCACCGATTTTCCCTGGTTTTCCATCCCCTTCTGGCTATCAGCAAACCAATCTTTAGTAACCCAATAAACCAGATCAATCTACGGTATATAGCAATAAATTGTTTCTTATGGTAAAACCTGATACCGGTCAGCCATCTTTGGTAACTCGACAAATAGCAATAAATTCCTGGATCGTAGACAAATAAATATCAATCGATATCTTATCATGGGCACATACCTATTTTGCCAGTTTAAGAAATGACAAAAGAATTACGCTTTATATATCCAAAGCATATTTTTATTTTGTCTGTGTTTTGCATCAAGATTTGTCGCATATGGTCGTCTTACTGTGTTAAAAAATATTTGGCCCCCATGGCAACGCACAGGCACATACTTAGTTTGGTCCAAAAAATGTAAGTCTTTCTACACACTCTGTATACTTTTGATATAGGAATAAATGAAGGGTAGCATTATACCTATAACCCTAATTTTACCAACTTTAAATGGTCTACATTTTGGAAGGGATGTAGTATGTGTCACAATTATAATTGCATATGTCCAAATTTGAGTGAAACAAAAAGACTGATGTATGGAAAATGTAGAATGTAACAGGGAACAAAATGGGATTTCATAAACTTTTGATAAGTGTGCTGAAAGTGTAAACACCAGAGCCTTCATTATTCAGTGTATTTACGAGATTGCAAACAACTCAAAATTTCTACCATACCTTTGAAACTTAAGACTCTTAACTTATCAACTCACAAGATGTATGTATCAAGAAGAAACAAATAATGTAAAAAGTCACATTTAAGGACAACCCAGTAAACAAATGTAGCAATATGTAAAATGAGAAGAAAAAAATGTCGGATAATTTCTTTTTCTTTGGTTACCTGAGCAAAGAACATTTCTCTAGGAGGAATTTTCATGTAAAATCCAAGCTTGTAAGATGCAAGAATCTCAAGACAATAGTCAATATTTATTGAGCAGTACAGTTCAAAAACCATATTGGCCAATGGTCGTCCAGGGCACAAGTACCCAATGATGATATGTGATAGCAACTCAGTCGATGGGTTCTACAGAAATTCATAAATACATCATAATCTAGTAATAGTGGGAGTAAATGCAAAAAATAATGCAAAAGCTGTCACTGTAAATATTCAAGACAAAATAAAGGACTTCGATGATTTTTTTCTCAATCCCACGTATGGTTATATAATGTAAAGAAATCCCAAAGAATTCAAATATTCTAGAAGCTCCAGTCCAAATGTAGGAACTACCTTCTCAATAATGCTCTGTTTCAAAACAAGTTTGTGAAACTTGAAAACAAGAGGTGCTCCCTTTTAAATGGAGCTGCCTTAAATATATTTACTGTACTTAAAAGCTACCTAAAACAATTATATCAAGCCATATTTTCTAAATTATTTAGACAGGTAGATTTTGAATTTTGTGTTTACGATAAATATGTTAAGTGGACATGTTCATTCTTAGGTAGCAACCTTGTACAGTATCAACAACGACCAATAGGACTGGGCCGCGCACACTGCGCGCCCAGCATCGCTTCAAGAAGAAGGCCGACAGCCATTGGACCGAGCGCTCCTTCGAGGTCAGCGACTCCATCCTCCTCAAGCTCCAACCGTACGCCCAGTCCTCTGTCGCCAACCCCCTTGTCCAAAGCTCGCCTACAGGTTCTATGGCCCCTTTCAAATCAAAGACAAGATCGGCCCCCTCGCCTACAAGCTCGCCTTACCCCCGGGCAGCCGCACCCACCCAGTCTTCCACGTATCGCAGCTCAAGCTATTTACCCCCAACTACATGCCGGTCTTCTCCAAGCTCCCCCGACCGCTGGACCTCACGACGAGCGTCGCCAAGCCGGATGAAATCATGGAGCGCCGCATGATCAAGTGCGGGAACAACGTCGTCGTTCAGCTCAAGGTGCACTGGACCTCACCTGATACAAACGCCATCACCTGGGTAGATTACGACACTCTCGGAACTCGATTTCCTACCGAGAAAATCTGGCAAGACGCTTCAGCAACCGACAAAGAGGGGCTTTGTCTGAAGACGAGGGGAGTGTCACACCTGCACCCCTAGTGATGCAGTGGACTAAGAATTGGCTTGGCCCTCGAGCCATGTAAGTGTGGGGCCCACGGGCAGGTCCGGTGCGTGTGTTATTTAGGTGTGCTTCTGAGGGAGATGGATCATGTGTTGTATGTGAACTCTGAACCTCACCTGCTCCTCTGCAATCTCACCTCCTTCCTCTCCAAGCCGGCCTCACCTACTCCCTCTTCCCTTCTCCCCTTGTTCGATCTGTTCTTCCGATCAGGTCGTTACACAGTGTTCCTTGGGTGCGTGATGCCCCTTCGGGCATCCACAAAGGTAGTGTCAATCGTTGTCTTCGGACTCTTCACATCATGCAGTCATCATCTTGGGTGTGTCTTAAGTTGACTCTAGATGAAATGTTAGCGTAAAATGCCATGGCATACAGAGATGATAAGGTCAAATCTTAGTCCAGCTATTAAATGATAGTCTGCCTCATATTCCATCTCTCCTCCCTCATTAATCATATCAGCAACTATCCTATGTGACAGGATTAAGAGTCAGCTGACCCTTATAGTGGCAACAAAAGAGGCTAGGAAGGTTGGCTTGACAGCCAGGCAGCTCACTCTAATGTGGAGGCTGATCAAAAGAATTCGATGGCCCATTGGAAGATTAAAATTCCCTCCAAGTTGTGGGTGTTTGCATGACAGTTGCCTAATTAGAGTATAGGTATAAAAGATGCAAAAAAAAAAACCGGTAATGTGAACACATGAGATGTAGGCATGGAGGTGAGTAAGCTACCTGAGCAACGGTGGCCCGGAGTGCTGCGCAAGGTGGGACGAACAGAAGTACAAGCAAGCATGCAAGAATAATTCCCCAGTAAGGAAGCTGGAATTCATTCCCAAACCCTTCACAGGTAAACACTGCCAGACCAATCATTGGTAATAGAAGAAGAATAAACCACCACACAGGAATGCTTTTGTACTTATCCATCATTTGCACATGAACATCACGACTGCCTCGGCCATCAATTGATTGGTTTAATTGGTTCCAAAATGATCTACAAGCACACAGATAGTGAAAGCTCATTATGAAATGTATGATGCCTGCTACTGAGAGAAACTGGCATGACTGTGCTTTATCATTGTACGTTAAAGTAAAATAGACAATTTGAAACTCTAAACTCCCCCCCCCCCCCCTTCTAACACCCGCCGTGTGCGTACTCCCTCCGCATCTTCCCATGACCACAGCATGCTATATCCTGTTCTGCGCCACCCACCTCTTCACCAACCCTAACACTTTCTGACTACACCGGCTCCAAGCAAGCTCACATCGCAGAACATGGCTGGCACACTGAGGTTGTGGCGGTTATGGAACCTCCCGCGCACCAGACTACAAGTTGAGGTCATCTTCCTCGAGGGCGTATCGGGTGGGTGCTCACACCCTTGCAGTGCACCCGATACCCGGAACCCTAAAACACCCTCATAAAATCTGTAGAAAATCCTTTGTAGCTACGATTCGCATCAGATTTGTCTCTGTTTCCATAATTTTAATCAAACTACAATGTGAAATTTGGTGACATGATAGACCTTGTGTCTATGTGGGGATTATTTTGTCATCTTTCCATGACTTCTGCAGGAGGCACTTAGAGTTTGTTGTGCTGGGAGCACCCATTATGTGGTGGTTGCCTCCAGTCCAGTGAACGCTTCGCCACCCCAATCTCTGAATACAGTGAATCCCCGTTGATTTTGATTCCCTCTGTATAGGCAATCCTTGCCTCCCGCGTCTACTGAGGAAAACCATGATTGTGATACTACTCCGGGGATGCACACCGTTGCCCACCGCATGTGCTTGTCTGGTGAAATCCTTATTCCATTTATCCACTCTCCCCTCACTGTCACAGCATTACGGGTGTGCAAGAGCTAGCTCCCATCAAGCTCGGCCGTGGTCAGAAAAGAAAGAGAAGTGCGGGTGTGTGAGAAGAGAGAAAGAGGAAGGACAATGTTGTCTCATTCGTTAGGAAGAATTACAGTTCAGAACATTAGTCTGGTTCTAGAGGTCTCTCTACTAGTGCCAAGACTCGTCGCCAGTCAGCGTCCACCCAGTCTTTAGCCTCTGTCTGAATTTTTTTGAACAGACGCGTAGAGGTACAGGATGTTTTCTGAATATTCTTTCATTTCATTCTTTCCATAGCATCCACCTGACAAGAGCCATCACATATCTCCAAGACTTCCCCGTCTCCTTGTGCATACCCATAGAAGAACGTTGCCACCAGTCCATCATGTCCTCATTGCCACTGTTACAAAGTCTACTGATGGTTAAGTGCCAAATTTTCTTGACGAAGGGGCATATCGACGAGATGGGAATGCACATTCAGTTTGGTTCAGTCAAATCGCATTGACTTGATGGCAATAGATGAGATCCTTGTGCATCCAGACACCCATGGGGTCTAAAATGTTCAGGATTGTGAAGTTATAAGTCCTGAATTAAAGGTTCTGATGTTCGGAACCATTTTGGTCCAAGCAACATATTCAGGGTTTAAAGTGGATGTTTTTGTTGAAATGTATATTGTGGTGCAAGTAAATACACCTCTCTAAAATCCAAAATAACGTGTTGGCATAGTATGATTGGAACAGCATAATCTGAAGCTAACCTTGACAAGTTGACGATAATCAATCTGAATTCCAAAGCAGTAAAAGGCAAGCACGTTATATTTTCAAATCATACATATCTTCAGCGAAAATAAGTAATATTACAATTGTTATCGTAGTTAAATATTGAAACTGATATTAGGTGCAATATTATTGAATAAATATTCACTCCCTACACTCAAAACATATACATCTATGAATATAATACCAACGCAATATATTCTAGTGCTTAAACTGATACTGTGTACTCGCTGCAACATATATTTGTAAAAATTCCAGTACCTCACTAATGAATGAGAAGACACTGGTATTATGAATATCCTGATATCCGTGAACGCAAGGTTAACATTTCCATTCAGATGAAGAAATATGTTCAATCATAAGAAAGAAAAGGAATGGAATAGCAAACCAAATATATCATGGAAACTATGCAAAAAAAAGGGCAACCTGGTGCATGTAGCTCCCGCTTGCGCAGGGTCCAGGGAAGGGTCCGACCACTTTGGGTCTATAGTACGCAGCCTTTCCCTACATTTCTGTAAGAGGCTGTTTCCAGGACTTGAACCCATGACCTCATGGTCACAAGGCAGCAGCTTTACCACTGCGCCAAGGCTCCCCTTCATATCATGGAAACTATGCAATTACAAAAAAAATTCACACATAGGTCATAAACTTACAGGGAAAAGGCATAGTAGTTTCCTTACCTGCCATGAGATAGTACTATATCTGTAAGAGATGCTCCCAGAGATGCAAGTCCAAATCCAATCGAGCATGCCCGTGTAATACTCAAGTACAACTTCGAATAATTTTCATAGCCTTCTTGCTTAAATTGAAAATTACTCTCATCCAAGACCCTAGACATGTTATATCTACCACCATAGTTATCATACACTTCTGTACTGACAATAGGAAATGTCTTCGCTTTAAATGAATTGCTCCAGTAAGCAAAAGGGACGACAATGTACATGAATAAGATAAACCCAACCATCGTGTTGACAATGACAAAGAAAGGGAACATTAGAGGACTGCCAGTGAAGCCGCTAACTGTCGACCAATCAAGGCCAAATGAGCCAATCCCCAAACCATTATAACCAGAGCCAATTTGCTGAGCAGTGATAGACCTTTTCCAAACCCAGCAAACAAATGACAATGCACTAACAGAAGGGAAGAAGTAACCCGGAATGGTATAGTACGAAAAACTAATGACAAAGACCAAGAAGAAAAATTTATTTCTTGGTAGTGTTGCCTTTGATCTTTCCTCCTTCTCATGAAATGCCCTACATTACAAATGTACAGTTGATATGAGCATGTTATCAGAATAGAGTAAAGGCTGAAATAGTTATATACACAACTGGGCTCAAATGCTAGGACAAACCTGTACATTGTTACCATGGGTAAGATTTCAGGCCACCACATCTCTGAGCGGTTCACAAAGAACTTCATGAAGAAGCCAATAAATCCACAAGAAATATTCTGTGATCAATTACGAAAATTTATGGCGAAAGTTCCCATATAAAATATTCTTGTATTAAATCAAACATTAATTAAGTAAATACATTTTTTGTGACCATTTCTGCTAACATATGCATCTATTGTGATTATTCCATATGTTTAACGTTTGTGATAACTGAACAAATGAAGAAAACGGTACTATGTCTTTCAGATTGATTCAGAAAATTGGGAGAAGATCTGGTGCAGTGGTGCTTACACTTGTTGTGAGTAGAAGCAAAAAAACTGCAACTGGGTGAATAGATCTTCTGAAATAGGCCTTTGTGGCTGCCAAAATATCTATTGCAGGAGAAGCCCCTAAACCATTATTAGCGATCATGCAACACAGTATATGTTCCTTTAGACTGAATGGGCCAGGGTTCAGTGAGAACACAATTTTGGTTCCAGGGACCCTCACAACTTTGGCTGGAAGAACAGCAGCCATGAGTTTGCCTAGAGAGTAGCACAACATAATAATTGAAAATTCCGGAATATTAACCGGGTTTTGTCTGAAAGTGGTCAGCATGGTGATGAATGAGAGGATGATGCATCCTGTGATCCCAAGGATCCATACTCTGCATGTAAGTGCAGGAAGTGTTGGATCATCAGTTGTAGGAACAGCCAGCCGCACTTGCTCGATCTGAGATTCACCTTCAAGTGCAAAAGATGACACAGTAAAAATATTAGACATGAACAACGAGGCAGGCATTGCCACAAAGACATATGACTTCAACTATGCTTAGCATGATTATGACAATGAACCGGCATGAGATGAAGTAATTGTAGGAGGCACCCCTCAGAGTAAAAAGGCAAGTAGATTTAACATAAAGTAATCATCGGGTACATTTCCTTGTACCGGAAACATCGATACAAATCAGTGTTCAAGAAAGCGTTTTTAAGTGACGCTTAAGCGCTGAGCGATGACAAAACGCTTTGCTTTGGCCCTAAGCGGTAGATTAAGCGCTGAGGGGGGGGGGGGTCAATTTGGCCAGAAGTTGGTTGTTTTTTAACTGCTTTTGCTTGGCTACTTGCGCAATAATGGCCATATGCCTTTATTAGGTCTGTTCAGGAACTATTTCCTTAAGATTCTGGCCACATGATATTAGGCTATGTCTATTTGAACTGAGCAGCATTTTAGTTGTTATTTTGCTTGCTGTGTGAACTTGATGTGTATTTTGCTATGGTCTGAAATGCATTTTAGATGCTATTTCAATTACCTATGTGCTATCTTTCCTATTTTCCTGTGCACATTATTCAAAAACAGCCAAACTCTGGCCAAATTTAAAAAAGAATAGCTTAAGCGTGCTTAGGCACCCATTGACACAAATGTTGTTAAAAGCAGCAAAAGACCCCAAAAAAAGGGTAATGATAACCGGCAAACTTTCCCTAGGAAGGAACCCCCAACGAACGCCCTCGCAGCCGTTTGATCGAGATCGATCAAATGATGGCAGTTTTGTAAAAATTTGCCTTCTCTAGGAAGGAATTGCCATGCTTAGTCTGAAGAAATTGCCACCCCTTACAACTAAAATTGCCAAAGAAAACATTCGCAATTGCCACACCCCTAACGAACGTTCGCCAGAGAAGAGGGTCCAAAAAAACTGTCAGCAAAAGCAAACCAAGAAATATATAACAATTTTTTCATACGTTCAGTAGCCAACAATGACCAAGCCTCACCACCATGCCCTTGAAGATCAACACTATGAGAATACAAGCTATGTTGTGAAGACGACAAAGGATAAGAAGAGATAAGCTCACATAATTGTCGCCGGATGTATCCACTTATAGGACTATATTAAGGATCTATCAGAGGAATCGATTGGCAGATGGATTAAAGGTTTGCTGGAGCCATTGTGCCAACGTGTAGACCAGCTCTAGGCGCCAAATGGATTCGAATGATGTGCTTCCTCCAAAACCATGGAATGGAAAGGGTGGGAATTGGGAAGAAGGCCTTCCACTGCCACGGCTCTAACAACAGTGATCGGGATGGATAGGGACGATATGGAGTCGATGTCCAATGTCCTCCACATGAGCAACACATCAATAAAAGGCTCAGTTTTGGAGTCAAACGCGAATCTTGAACACTGAGTACCTCAAATGTCTACCCTGAACCTCCGCTTCATGGTCATTTATCCACCTATGACCTACCCTTCGTGTTTAAGTGTCTAGAAACACTAGCATCATGCTCATCTCATTCTTCCCTCATCTTTCTGTCCTCATTTCTCTCTCATTCCTCGTCCACCCCCACAATGAAACAACTTGGTGTGCAAATCCTACAGGTAACCTATAACTTTGACGAAGTGACAACTGCCACCTCGTTTCCTCCATAGAATTGAATTAGATTGATTCACTTGGTTCAAATAGGATTTGTATTCGACTCATCTCGATTTCAATTTCTTTTTGGCTGCCGTACGGAATTGGACATGAACCGATCAGAAAAAAGAAGACCAGCTCAATACTGAACCGATGGAGAGGGGAATAGGCACGAACAAGAACCGAAAAGGCAGCAGCGAACATTCACCTATGTGGTCGCTGGGCAAGAGGAGACCTTGTGCACGAGAAGGGGCTGAGCCAAGGTGGTCATGGAGGCGGTGGCCGGGCCGGTCGACGGCGGGGCCACGGATGGCGGCAGCCCTGTTGGACGGCGCCGATGGCGGAGGCCGCAGCGCATATCGCGACGGATGGTGGGGCGGCCGCAATGCAGATCATGGCCCCTCCCCCCATTATCGTTTCCTCTTACAGGGTGTTTGGTTCATGGGAATTAGAGAGGGGCATGGAAGTTGAGGGTAAGGAGATTAAAAGTCTAGACGGAGAGAAAACGGGAAGGAAATGATTTCAGGAAGTTATTTTTCTTCGAAGAGTCGGGTCGAGTCACCAGAAACTCCGGGCATGCACCTCCACAGCCACAGCCGTCGTGGTCTCACACGAGAGCATAATAAATTTTCGGAAAAACTAACATCCACACGTGTGGGCGTTTGCACATCGACCATACGCCTCCATTACCATTCATTTTGTCACGTATAAACAGATGACATCAGCAGAATTTTTTTTGGTTTTTGGCTTAAAAATATTTTATCTCCTAATTAAAAAAGCGAATTAAAAATTCATTTTCACCATTAAATCCGTCTCGACGAGATCTTCAAAACTAGACCAATGTTGGTATGTTTCGACGAAAAAACATTTTTGCCCAAAAGTTGCCATGATGTTTACACTGTAGTTGCCATGGGGCTTAAACTAAAGTTGCCATGTGGCAATTTTAGTTTGTAGGTCATGGCAATTTTAGTTTTTGATGATGACAATTCCAGTACTTTGACCATGAAAATATTTTTTTGCATGAACCATGGCAATTTTAAGTGCATGTATCATGATAATTTTAATTTATGGTGCATGGCAAGTCTAGTTTCTTAATTCTTCATTTTATAATATGTCAAAATTTATTTTTTAATATGGAAGAAAATAGGTGAAACATAACATGGCAACTTTAGTGTAAACATCATGGCAATTCATGTGCAATAAACATGGCAACTTTTAACAAAAAAAAACTCATCGAAATATATTGATATGAGATCTAGTTTTGAAGATCTCGTCGTGAGGGATTTAATGGTAAAAACAGATCTTCAATCGAATTTTTCATTTAAGAGATAAAACATTTTAAAAACTGAAAATCCAAAAAAATTTCCACATACATGCATGCGGTGACATGGCGTATTCTATGTTATAGGGCGCGTGGGTGTGTTTGGCTTCCTTCACACGTGTGGGCGTTAGCGTTGTCCTAAGTTTTAAGTTTTAGCTTATAAAAATTACAGTTTTATCGGTAGCAGATTCTAAAACTTATTAGTATTACTATTTTGTTTGTCGTTCGTACTAAGTTTCAGGAATTGTCAGTTGAAAATTTGAAAATTACATTTTTGTTGGTCACTCGTACAAATTTCAAAAGTTTAAACTTAACAAAGTTTTTAAAAAAATTGTTAAAACATATTCAAAATGGATCTCAATTGAAAGTTGTCATCGCCAGAAACACGAATATGCAAACGAAACAAAATTTAGATTTTTTGGTTTAAAAGATATGAAGATTAAAAGCCAAAAGCTAAGAAAAAGGGGGTGCGTACCCACCGTCTCAAAATAGCTATGAAGAAAACAAAATCCTCGGGAAATCATCTGTTTTTCTGTCTCGCACGCGTCGATGAAGCATTGAAGACATCAACACTAAAGTTGTGCCGCCGCTAAACTAAGAAAGTAAGATCCATATAGCCAGCTAGGAAGACGTCGAACCCTATGAAAAAAGGTTGGCGATGTAGATTTATAAGGATACACAACGCAAAAGAGAATGAAATTATGGACGGAACGACGCGCCCATTAAAGGAGCAAAAGAAGACGGTCAACCTTTACTTGGGGCTCATTTCAACGCCACTATTGCAACCGAGCGCTGCCTTCTAGGAGACTAAAATGAGCGTCAGATCCAAGATTCATGGGGCGCGCACACGAGCTCTAAGATCCGCACTGGTGAGGAAGATGACCAGCATATCAAGAGAGTGTGTGTGTGACACACTTACTCGTTATCGCCAAACAGTGTTGTTGTAGCCACACCACAACCGACCCAAAACTCGACTGGCTGAGACCTAAGCCTAGAATACACATGGTCTAAATATGAGGATCTTCGTGCCCCAACTCATCGACGACCGTGAAACTGCCAAGAGAAGGGAAGTCGCCAGATAACATCACCGAAGGGAGAACGTGTCTCTTGTCGTGGTTCTAAGCCTGACAGTAGAGTGGGGGGTAGGTATGGAGAGGCAAGGTCCTAGCTATGGAGAGGTTGTAAACACAAAGGATGTACGAGTTCAGGCCCTTCTCGGAGGAAGTAATAGCCCTACGTCTCGGAGCCCGGAGGCGGTCGAGTGGATTATGAGTATATGAGCTACAAGGTGCCCAACCCTTCTGCCTGTGGAGGGGGGTGGCTTATATAGAGTGCGCCAGGACCCCAGCCAGCCCACGTAGGAGAGGGTTTAAGGTGAGTTAAGTCTGGGGCGTTACTGGTTAACGCCCCACATAAAGTGCCTTTACTATCATAAAGTCTACTTGATTACAGGCCGTTGCAGTGCAGAGTGCCTCTTGACCTCCTGGTGGTCGAGTGAGTCTTCGTGGTCGAGTCCTTCAGGCCAGTCGAGTGAGTCCTCGTTGGTCGACTGGAAGGCGACCTCTTCTAAGGATGTCTTGGGGTAAGTTACTTGGATCAGGTCCATGACCCTACCCTAGGTACATAACCCCATCATTAGCCCCCGAATGGATTGAGGCTTCGAGTGAAGAAGGAGTTGATGTCGTTTCCGATTAACCTTTGCGCGCTAGTTGTGCGCTGTTCTGGACCAAAGAATCTCTTCGTTGACAGGGAGCAATTTGCCTTCAGTCGACTCGATCCATTCTATTTTTGCGTCGAGTGATCTTTCGGGCTTCGACGATCTCTGAGCGACGGATCGCCGGAAACGCCGCGTCTGACAGACTGATTTGTTGTTCGCGGATTCCGCGGGATGCGAAATTTGGGGATGCGCGCGAAGCGGGGCGGACCGCGGCGTTCGGATGGGACGGGGCATAGACGCCTCGATCTCCGCGCCGCCTTTTTCGCCACGTATCCAGTCTGCATAACTGCTCCCAGATATGATTAGATCGACCGGGCCCACATGTCAGCCACTCGGAAGGGACCTTATAAATGCGCCCGGCGAGGATTTCTGTGCTGCGCCTCAGCATTCTCCCTCTCTCTCTGCTTCCTTCTTCCCTGCTCAGCGTCCTCGCTCTCGCCCCCGCACCACTTCCCTTCGCGCATCTCGTCGGCGACCATGGCCAAGGAGAAGACGGCGGCGCTGGAGCGTGCAAAGAAGGCGTCGGCGTCGGAGAAGGCAAAGGGGAGATCCACCAGCCACGGAGGATCCTCGTCCAGATCCCGCCTGCCGAAGGGCTGGGTCCAAGGAGACTGGATCCAGTCGACCATCACAGAGAATGACCTCCTCGACATGGCCAACGAAGGCTTGATCCCCCACGGAGCTGCGAGGCTTCCGGGGAAGGAGTGGCAGCCCCAGCCAGAAGAGGGTGAGTGTGTGCTTTTGGCCACCCATGTTGATCGTGGGTTTTCCTTGCCGCCGAGTGTTTTCTTTCGTGGCTTCTTGAATTTCTTCGGAGCGCAGCTCCACCACTTTACCCCAAACTCCATTGCCTATCTTGCTGCGTTCGTGTCCATGTGTGAGGGTTTCTTGGGCTGTCGACCGCACTGGGGTTTGTTCAAATATATATTCACATGTCGCTCTCAGACCGTGAAGAAGGCGAGCCCAGGTGATGAGAGAACCCGAGTCGTCCAAATGTGTGGGGGTCTGGGGATCCAGGTGAGGAATAAGAGCACCTTCCCGCCCATGACCTTTCCCGAGTCAGTCAGAGGCTGGCAGTCGACCTGGTTCTACTGCCGGGACCAGTCGACGCCGGGACAGTCGAGTGGACTCCCACAGTTTACCATGGACCGAGTGAACAAGCCCTCTTCTCTGAAGTTGATCCCGGAGGAGAAAGCTGATGTGAAGATGTTGATGGAGCGCGTGGTGCAGTTAGTTCGGGAGGGAGTGACGGGCATGGATCTCCTGGAGGTCTTCCTCAGGCGTCGCATCCAGCCCCTCCAGTTCCGGAGCCACTGCATGTGGTTGTACTGTGGGACCGAAGACGAGACTAGAGTCCATCCAGAAGCAGTCGACGTTGTCACTCTGGAAAGATGGATGGTAGCCGTCACCGGAAACAAGGACAACCCACGCGGAGCCAGAAGAATTCCTCCACTCGACCACAACAGCGATCCGAATAAGGTACATTTGCCCTGCTCTCCACTGCACTTTTGTCGCATTCGTTCTTGTTTATCCTGCCGACTGGTCGACTGATTCTTGTCTTGATATCTGCTAGGCTCTCACCGAGCTGTACTCGATGCCCAATGGGGCACAAACTCCGACTGAGGAGGGTGAGGCAAGCGGCGGTGAGAGCCAGGAAGAGGAGGAGTGGGACTTGGACGTTGCAGGGGATGACGACGACGATGAAGACGACGACGGCGACGACGATGACGTTGAGGACGAGGAGGAAGAAGAGGAGGAGGTCGTACCACCGCGCTCGGAAAGGCGGTCGAAGCTTGTCCACGACCCTTCAACCGAACGTGGTAAGGGGGTTGCGACCACTACTCAGTCGACCAAGCGCCCCCGGACCATCTCTCCGGTGCCGACTGAAAAGGCGCCGAAGCAGCCCAGGGCGGCCTCGTCGAAGCCGATCAAGCTCCTGCCGAAGATGAAGGTGTCCATCCCTACCATATCAGGGTAATCGTGTTGTTTGAATCTTCTCATTTTGTGTGAACTTTGTCTCTGGTCGACACTGAAGTTAGTCGACTGATCCTTTGGAGTTGCAGTGCTGCTACTTCTGAAACCTCGGCCCGGGCTGATGACCACGAGATGGAGGACGCAGCAACTTCGAACCCAGGTACTGTATTCTTAACGCCGTTCTTAGTCGACTGACTCGCGATCTCTGATCCTGATTCTTCTCCGCAGCTCCGCCCAATACTGTTATCAATCTTCCTGATGATGATGAGGATGAAGAGCCGCTGAAGCGCAGGAGGAGTCGGAAAGCGTCCTCCAGTAAGGTGCCTCAGGATGTGACGGCGCCTGAGATTCTGACTGTGGAGGAAGAGAACACCACTCGACACACGGTGTCCTTCGCAAATCCACTGACGAGTGCTCAGCAGCCCTCCCTCTTCACGATGCACCACGTCCCAGAGGACCAAGCTGGCGCAGCGAAGGAGGCAATACGCCAGGCGGGACTCATGATGGAGCAGCTGAAGACCATCCGGGACGCGAGCCAGGCAGCTTATGATGCCAGCTCTGCCCTCCAAAGCAATGTCCAGGTCAGTCGACCACTGTTTGTTCTGTTGGATATGCTACCAAAAACTTTTCCTTTCTGGAATTTATAGTAGTCACCCACTGGGTGTTTGTCGATTGAGCTCCGTAGTAGCGGGGGCACGCTGAGTGCACCCGCTGGGTGTAGTCCCCAAGGCTAAGGTCGACTGCTGGCAGTCGGCCTTAGGCTTTATATTGTCAATCTTTCTGTCAGTCGACTGGTCGACTGGATTTCACGAACCGGTGGGGGCACGCTGAGTGCACCCAGTGGGTGTAGTCCCCAAGGCTAAGGTCGACTGCTGGCAGTCGGCCTTAGGCTTTATATTGTCAATCTTTCTGTCAGTCGACTGGTCGACTGGATTTCACGAACCGGTGGGGGCACACTGAGTGCACCCAGTGGGTGTAGTCCCCGAGACTGTGGTCGACTGCTTGCAGTTGATCACAGTCTTAGAGAATGCATCTCGCACCTTTTTTTTTTGAGGTCGACTGGTCGACTTTGTCTTCAACAGGATTAGTGGGGGCATGCTGAGTGCACCCACTGGGTGTAGTCCCCGAGACTACGGTCGAATGCTTGTATTCGGCTGTAGTCTTAGAAACGTGTGTTTTTCCCTTTTTCACTCGGAAGTGAATTATTTTTGACATTTAGTCGATTGGTTCTTCGCAGAACTCTTGTGATCTTGTGGCTCGCTATTCAGAGCTGGAACACAAGCATACTCAAGTCGAGCTGAGCTTGAAGCTGGTTCAGGAGAAGTTGACAAAGGCAAAGGAGGAGACCGAAGGTATGTTTGGTGAGACCCTGACGACTGCTTTTCCCCTTGCTTGTTTCAAAATCTGATCTTGCTGTAACTTGCAGGTAAGGTAAGGGAGGCCCAGCAGAAGAAAGACCTTGAGCTAGCTGAGAAAATCAAGCTTGCTGATGAGAAGTTAGCTTCAGTCACCAAGCTTGAACAAGACAATACCAATCTGAAAGCTGCTCTTGGGATTGCCAACAAGGAGATCAGTCGACTGAAAACTGATAAAGCTGCCCTGACCGACCAAGTCAGCAAATTGACTGGGAAGAAAACTGATCTGGAGGCCTTCCTGAGTGGACTTGCCAAGAAGCTGTTTCTTATGCTTGAAGGTAAACCTCTATGCTTGGCAGACGTTTCCAATCGTGATTTATCCATTCGACCATCCCCTTGACTTAGTGATCACCCTTGCAGAATTTTGTCAAAACTTTGAAGAAGAAACTAGCCGGCTGGAGCCAAACCTCGACCCCGTCAATTCTCCGGTGAACGACGAAGTTGCCATGGAAGTTTTCCGACTGGAGTCCCGTGTTGCAGCTGTCGTGGACTATCTCGCAAAGCTGAAGGCCGCCACATCGCGCATCGACTCGATGCTCTGGCCTGAGGAGACACTTCAGAATGACCTTGAGTCCCTGATGGCCCGCTTGAACGCGATCCCTGGTCGAGTGCAGGAGTGGAAGAAGTCCTCGGCTCGGTGTGGTGCAGATGTCGCTCTGTGTCTGGCCCGAGTGCACTGCAAAGATGCGCGAGAGGAGAAGCTGGCGGTCCTTCGGGTGGCCAATACCAAGAAGCACGACTTCAGGTCCTTTATGGAAACTTTCCTTGCAGCTGCCACTCGGATCGCCGACGGAATTGACCTCGATGAATTCGTTGCACCTTCCAGCCCTCCACAGGAGGGGTAAAAAACTTCTTCTGGCTCGACGCTTTAAATTTGCCTCGGTATGCCGAGTGGAATTGTAACCGACAAACCTTAACAGGCTTGATGCCTGAGCACTTTCGGTTCCTTTAGATGTCGATTCAAACTTGAATTTGGTGCTTGAATACGATTGCCTTCGGCTCGAAATGTCTTTTGCAGGTTCAAAGCAAGGCACCTTTATTGCAATCGACTTATTCTTCGGTCCACTTAGGCGAGCGCTGGGCCGCAGCTAAGCCTCCGAGTGGAAGTCTGGCTTACCACTCGGTAGGATTTTTATAACTTAGGCGAGCATAGGGCTGCAGCTAAGCCTCCGAATGAGAGGGTCGCTCTTCACTCGGTAGGATTTTTATAACTTAGGCGAGTGCTTGGACTGCAGCTAAGCCCCTGAGTGAGAGGGTTGCTCCTCACTCGGTAGGATTTTTATAACTTAGGCGAGCACAGGGCTGCAGCTAAGCCCCCGAGTGAGAGGGTTGCTCCTCACTCGGTAGGATTTTGATAAACTTAGGCGAGTCCTTGGACTGCAGCTAAGCCCCCGAGTGAGAGGGTTGCTCTTCACTCGGTAGGATTTTGATAAACTTAGGCGAGTCCTTGGACTGCAACTAAGCCCCCGAGTGAGAGGGTTGCT